>NC_088284.1:10352976-10669112 GCF_036013445.1 Caloenas nicobarica
ATCTTTTGCTTTAATGGAAGATTGTGAATCTTTAACAAAGACTTCATCTAATTAAAATATTATTTACTGAAATGTAGCAACCCTGAACAGAAGCAGAAATATTTAAAGTCATCTGAGTTGAAAACCTATTAGAATAGATTTAATATTCCCTGCTCCTCTTGTTTCACAACTTAAAACACACACACATGCAAAGGCAACTTGATAAGTGTTGTTTGTTTTTTCTTTTTAAGTAGCCAGGTTGTCTTTATCAGGTGTAAATGCCCATACACCATAGTTTTACTTCTCTCTCTCTGACCAGGGTTATCTGTAGAAAGGATTTTTCTGTGGCTCATCTAAGCTCTCTAGTCAGCTACTGACACCTTTATTTTGCAGAGGATTTTATACCTTCTGAGAAACTGCAAGTAAACCTCTGTGTGTTTTTCAGCATCCTGGGGAACGAGGACGGCCCCGATGCCTACGAGCTCCAAGTCTGCATGAAGGATTACTGCTTTGCCCGGGAGGACCGGGTGTTGGGGATAGCAGTGATGCAGCTCAGAGACATCGCAGACAAAGGAAGCTGTGCTTGCTGGTGCCCCCTTGGGCGCAGGATTCACATGGATGAGACTGGACTTACAGTCCTGAGGATTCTCTCTCAAAGAACCAACGATGAAGTTGCTAAAGAATTTGTGAAGTTGAAATCTGAGTCCCGCTCCATGGAGGAGGGCACCTAAGCTCAGCTGTGTAATGTTCCCTTTCCTCTTCTGCCTTGTGCCAATATGTGCAAGTGTTCAACAATTCTCTTTTATTAATTACAGAAGTTTTTTTTCATGTCGTCTTTGTGAGCTCCGATAGCGCACGTGTGCTGTACAGGAAACAAATCCATCGATCTGATGTGAATTATTTATTTTTTAGTAGCTGGGTAAGACACCATAGAAAACGAGACAATCTCCTCTTATTTAAGATGCAAATTCTGCTTTGTGTATATAAATTATTTTATATTGGAGGCTGGATATGCTGGGTTTTGTTGATATGCAGCACTGTGATTTTATCCTCTGAAGCTGGCAGACGTTAAAAAGGTTCTACATAATCACCCTGTGATAAAAACACACAACTGTGTGGGAATTGGGAGAATAAGAATGATTTGGGGGTTTGGCCAAGCACAGTTATCTCCCATTGAAACCCTGTACTGTGGAGCTGCCAGGGGGTATTCTTGCACAGATTATACCAGTGTCCCAGCGTGATGTGCAGACACCTAATGTCTGCTCACACAAGTTGCAGCTTGCTCTGAAGATGCACACGGGATGAATGTCTGGCCGTGGATGTGCTGCTGGGAGCATGGGTGAGAGCAGTGGGACAAGCGCGGAGGGGCCGGAGATCTCATAGCCAAAAGCTGCGAGGGCAGCACCCCGGAGCAGCCTGCAGCTACCCTGCTGCTGTAATTAGATGGTGTGCCTCAGAGAATATGTTATTGAACCCTCGTGTGCTGCTGAGAATCCGGCATCGCTGTGGGTGCATTAAGCTGCTGAACTCCACCAGTCACACTTTGGCTACCGTGGCCAGCACAGTGAGGAAGGGAACAACATTAGAGCCGTGACAAATAACGTGGCTGCTGTATACTTATTTTCCACTTCAGTAGTCTTTTTTTTTTCTTAGCTTTTTAACGTAGGATTGGATAATTTATTACTTGCAGGCTCTCTGTAGCATTTCATTACCCTGGAGTAGCTGAGACTATTCCTCACTATGAACCCAGACGTGGTGGCTCGCCTGGGAGGGAGCAAAACCTCTCCCCTCGGCGAGCGCTCGGTCTGGAGCGCTGGTTGAGGGGCAGCAGGTCCCGCCAGTTCTGATCGTGAAGTCGCTCTTGGCCGTGCTGCGGTTGATCCTTGCTGATTGTCACTAATCTGTGATTTAATTATACCATTGAAAACATTTTTTGCACTGTCTTAACGAAGCGTCCTGGTTTTGTTTTCTTGCGAAACAAAACGCTGTCCTGAGCAAAGTAGATTGCAGGGAGGTCAGAATTTCTGACTGAAAATTCATAAGCAGGAAGGTCTAGAGTAATGATTGCATCTGAGGTATGTTTGTTGGAGGGTCTTAATTCTTTTGGGGATATTTCTGCTATTTCCAGCTGCCCTTGTACTCTGGAAAGTGCAGCTGGAACAAGCCAGTCCTTGCCCGTAAAGTACTGTAATGCTGTCAATAAATTCAAGGACTGCATATCGAATGACTTTTTTTTTTTCTATTTTCTCTGACACTTGTACAGCTGTATGATACAACTCGTGTATTACATGGGCTTGCTCATAGAGTTCTGAGACAGCACATCTGCTTTATTCTTGTCCATGGTGTATTATAGTAATGCTCTTCAAGACTCCATGCTCTTTGTCATGATTTTGAATCATTGTATGTGCCATTGTTATGAGAACTGTTAGTACAGTCTTTAATAAACTCTTTTAGCAGCATTTGGAGTTGTCTGTTGAAGTGTGACTCTAATTGGATTTGCTAAATCACGTAGGACAGAATCACTACTGCCTCTTTGTAAGTTACTCATTTGGTACGTAGATATTTCCTCGGTGCTGTAGATGCCCAGCAAGGGGTATGAGTCAGACAATTTCCCCCTCCTCCATGGTGCCTCCATCTTTGACATCTTTCCATGAAGTTCTTGGCTTCTGATAATACACTGAGACATCACAGAAGAGCAGAGGGAATAACTTCTTTTTCTTCTCCCATCTGGCCTTTAAGTCAAGTTTTCTTTGTGCTCAGGTAGCCTTCTGAACAGAAAGACTCGGGCAGGCAGTAACAGATAACACATGAAGAAAAATAATTATCTGTCAAACTTCATTGATAACTTTGAGTCTGATATGAGCATTAATAATCGGTAGATGGTATTGACAACAGACAATAAACCTTGATGCCAAATAAATTATTCCCTCTCCTCATTTTTTGGGAGGTGCTGCCAGTGTTCAGCAGACAAGGTCAAATAGCTCAGAGACTCATATTTCATGATAATGCAGGTCTCTGAATTTTTCTGATCCAAGATGTCAGTTTTTCCTTAGGTAACATAAGCTTAGCAATGTGAGTAACTCTGCTAGCTGACAGTCCGGCTTGCAGCTGTATTTCTGTTTCTGGCTTCATCATGGGAAAGTTACTGAGTTTGACGGCATATCCCATGGGATGTGTTGATTAAAGCATGACTCCAAAGCCCCAGCTCAGTACCAAGGTAGATGGTACACAGGTTTCTAACCCATCAGTGTGCTTGCTTGTCATCGCTTCAGCGAGTGCCACAGTGGAGAGGAGCCAATAAAGAGCTATTTAAAGGAAAACCACTGCCTGTAACCATGGAGAGGATGCCTAGGCCAGGGTAAAAGGTTTGGCTGTTATTAACAGACACAGGAACCGGAGGCTCCTGAATATATTGCTTATCCACCAGTCTGGTGCTCCTCCTGCAAACCAAGTCTGTGAACTTTTTAATCATAGATTCAGTTTCCATGAGTGTTGCTTTGTAACATGTTTGTTAAAAACGTCTGCCCATCTTGCCGTATTTCCTGGGCTTAAACTCATTGTGATGCCTTCAAATTTTCCTTCCTTCCTGAAAAATCATGAAACGACAAACGCTCGGACTTTTTCTTGTACCTGTGGCAAGGATGCTCTGTTGTGCGCATGGATCTCCTCACTCTATCTGAACACTCCTCAGAATGACAGCTGGATATAGGATATACACTGTGTGTATCAAATATATATACACAAATAATAAAAAATGAATAAATAGAATACATATTTATAAATATAGAGATATGCTGGTGTACTTGGGGTGGGAACGGCTATCCTGAGTTGGAAAAGCCTGGTCCAAGGACATTGTGGCAAAGGTGACAAGCAGCGGGGAGTGCGAAGTCACCTGTTGTCCTACCTGGGAGGGTCTGTGGTGTGACATGAACTTCAGGTGGGACAGGAGGGAGGTGGGAGAGCAGCTGGATGCTCGGGGCAGGCAGGTGAATTCTGCTGATGGTCTCACCGTTCCTGCCCACGGGCTTTCTGGGTCTCTGGGAACAGCAGAGCAGTGTCAGAGTCCTGCCTCCAAGAGTGGTTGCAAGCAGCTGTCCAGAGAAGGGTAAGAACAAGGTAAATTAATGATGGTTCCTTCTGATGCATTTCCTGGTGGCGGTAATTTTTAACTCAGGGGCTGTTTCAGACTCCATGGTTTCTCTTTAGTAAGTCCTAGTCTGTCCTCCTATCCTACCTTGGGCCCCTGAAAAGGAGTTCTGGGGACTGATAAGTCATTGCATGAATCAGAGAATCATTCTGGTTGGAAGAGACCCTCAAGATGGTCAAGTCCAACCATAACCTAACTCTAGCACTAAACTAAGTCCCTAAGAACACTGTCTATACGCCAAGACCTATAGTTTTTTTTGCTTTGAACCTGGTTCCAATTAGTTTAGTTTGGTGTCCTCCATTCTGTTCAGAAAGATGCTAAAGTGCTGGTCCTACCTGCCCTTACCCGGGCAATAGAGATATTGTAGATCTGTATCATTTTATTCTGTTACCTCAAACCTTAGGTAATCTTTACCATTTTTTTAACCTTTTCCATTTATATGGAACACTTCTGAGCTTGAGGACCAAATCAGCATCCAGCATTCAAAATGTGAACCAGCTGCCAGGATGTAGCCTTCAGAAAGTAGAAGCTTGCCCCTAGTCTTAAGAGCAGTAGTCAGTAGTTCAAAAAAGCTTCCAGCAGAAGATACTGGCAGGCTGCTGGGAGGAGCAGGGAGCCGGCACACTGCCAGACCTCCCTGGGGACAGGGACACCTTTTGTAGGAACCCAAAAAGTGAAGTTCAAGAGGTTGCTGCAGCTAGGGAACTCTGTTACTCAGAGCAAACCTGAGGGAAAATGAAACCACCCTTCTGAGACTCGGTCGAGAGCTATTAACAGCCCTTTTATTTCTAGCCTTTATTTGAAAAGATGAGATAATTTTCTGAGAATAGAAAGAGAGGAAGCCTGTGTTTTGGACTTAACAGACTTTTCGATCTTTGGGAAATTCCCTCCTAAAGCTGTGGCCAACTCGGAGCTGCGACACCGCCAGGCAAAATTAGTTTGGGGAGTGAGAGAGCAGGACTCACGTGCTCGTGAGCAGGTGATGGGGATAGAAGGGCTTCACAGGGGAGGACGTTGTGTTTCTGGGTATGTGATGGGAGAGAGCAGAGACCCGAGGGCAGTTCGTCATTCTGCCTGGAAGAGATGAGCAAGTCGATGGATGGAGAGGAGGAGGCAGGCAGGAGAGCGGGCGGGTTTGGGGAGTGACTGGGACAGACTGAGAAGGCAGCTGGCACTGCAGGGATGGGAACCAGCCTCCTCGTTTCCGGGCAGCAGCAGGAGGAGGAAAAGGCAGGGTTGTGGTGGCAGAGGAGGTCAGGCTGCTCGTGGGATTTCCTGCAGGCACGTCAGCTTCCTCCTTTTCTGCTCTTACATTCTAATTTCCGCCTTCCAGAGAAATCTCTGGATGTGGGCCTGTGAGCATGCGCAATATGGCTAATGAGGCTGATGGTATTCCTTAATGATTGATGGCACATATGCTGTGGGTCTGAGCCTTTCTTGGGGCTCAGAACCAGGAGTGTGGACACTGGAGGATTTTTTTTTCAGGATTTCAGTTCTCATTTGCTGCCTGCGATTTATGGCTGGGGTTAAAGCTCAACATCAATCTAGAAAAACTTGGTTTTGCAGCACAGTGTTTTTTATCATGATGGAGCCTCTTCAGTAGCTCCTGATACTTGGACGACATTGCCATCTCCACTAAACTTTGTTCTGCTAAACTGGACAAGAGCTAGATTTCTGCTCCTAAGAAGTACTCTCTATTTCTAGTCATCTGTGAATAGTTTCTTTGCATCTGCTCTAATGTGGAGCCCTTTGAGCACCACTTTTCCCAGCTTTAAGAAGAACTTGTCATTGCCAGTTCCTGCCTTCATGGGCTTCTCATAGTTCTCAGCTAATTCCTGTTATGTCACCTCATAAGTCCTTTCGCTAACCCCAGTCTCCTCCAGCTTCACCAAGAGTTCCTATCCGACAACATATGCAATGTTGTTTTCCGAGTCCACCTAAATTTGAGCTGCCAGATTTGTCTCCAGAATTAGGTTTGCCCAGGTGCAACCTGTAGTAAGATTGTTAGTTCCTGAAAGACACTGAACACCTCTTAGAATCACACATTTAGCTCTGCAAGCAGCCACTGCTCCCAGGTCATCTCAGAAGCAATGGAGCCAGCTTACAGAAGTGTACAACTTTACAGGTTAGAGCTGTGAAGTCATTTAGCAGAGCCGGGGTCAAGTCCTGCACATTCTATCTTTGCCAAACCAACGTTGCCCTTTGTCTTACTTTCTGTCCGTCTTTTTGTCATTCTTTCCTTTAAGACTTCTTCTAAAGCCTTGCGTGCTGTTCAGGTCAGCCACGCAAGCTGGAAGTCACTTGGGTATGTTATGCATTTTGCATGTTACGTATCTTGCATGTTATTCTCCAGTCACAAAACCTCCACAGATGAACAGACCTTTTCTGCCAAACCTCCAGTTCCACCTTTCACTGTTACCGCAAGAGTGCGAGCCTTCTGAACTTTCAGTGACTGCAGTGGAGTGTTTTCTATTTCCTTATTTTCTGTTTCAAGATATTTCTTTCTCTATGGCTGGTCCCTCTGAGGCCAAGTTCTTCTTTTGTGGGATTTTTTATCTGCTATCTGCCTGTCCTTGACCACCATCTTCCTGAAAAACAGCATGTGACAGAAGGGACCCCAGGGTCCCTTTGAAGCCTGTCTTTCAGTCACCCATGACCACGAAACAGGTTTTAGACTCAGAAGAGTCCCCAGAAACATCTGCCCTGCTCCGCCTCAGAGCAGAATGCCAAGAAAATCCTCCAGCGTCACATCAGCAGCCTCAAAAGCTCAAGAAACTGTGATGAGCTACGAGGAGAGAGCAAGGCAGAATGGCAGCACTGCAACCACCTTAGCAAATCCCTCACTCCTAGACATGTCCAAGCCAAATATAAGCAGAGGAGCAGGCAGGTGAACTGTGCCTCCCTAATCCCACATTCTGGTGACATCTGTCAGTCAGACCTGGAGTCCTCCGTACCCACAATCCTGCTTAACACTGAGCAAAAGCACGATGGTGAGATGCTTGAGCTGATTTCTTAGCACCTTTTGTGCATTGCAAAATACACTGAAAATTAGAGCAGTTACGCGTTGGGAAAGAAGAGCAACGGTTTCTGGCAGCCTACAGGTGACAAGCAGAAGTCTGGAAGTGTGGCATTAGTTATTTCGTTATAATACTGTGTGATAAATAATATAAACTTATTTAAAGTTCAAGGAATATCAGATAAGATTCAGAACACTTGGAGGCTGAAGCTTTTATTCTGAGATACTCATCTCACCCTCCAGCACTCAGGATAATGGCAGGCCCGCAGTGTTCAGCACGAACCGTGTCCAAGATTTCTTCCAGCCCAATCATGATTTCACTTTTAGACCAAAGCATGAGCGTAAAGTTCTGCCATGACAAAGTACGTAGCGCTCGGAGCTCTCAATCTGTGTGCCTTAAAGAACCTTTAAATTTTCTCTGTTCCCTTGGCAAGATTAACTTAGATGAACTTTAACCAGTTCTTATTTATTTTTACTTTATTTTCAACACACATGGGGTTTTTTGTTGTTGTTTCAGAAATTAAAAACCCTTTACTTACCTTTGCATTTTAACTGCAAATAACTATTCACTGGAAAATAGTGCTATTATGAGTTGCTCTTTTTAGTATTTTTACTACTTATTGGAACCAAACCCAGAATAACACCTCCTTTTGTCATCTTTGTGACTATGTGGTGACAAAACCTGTCAGTTGTCACATCTGGTATTACCATTATTAATAGCAGCTATTCAACAATTGCTGAGATACTAGTGGCCTGTAATGACAACTGTCAACCAAAGGGATTTCTCTCTGCTGGCTATAATTCAGATAATGTAAGAATATACACCATGTGAACCAACCTATAGGGAGGTATATTTGAGTTATGCAAATTTTGCAAACCAAGAAGCACTCACAGTGCCTGCTGGGAATTTCCCGTTTCTTTTATCTTCTTTTCTCCTCTTTTGTCTTACTTTTTTTTTGTTTTCGTTTTTCTTTCCCCCCACCCCCGCCACCGCCTCCTTGAGATGCTCTTTCCCAAGACTCCCTGTTATTATCCACTGGTGTTTAGCAAAATGAGGAACCCAAACCTTGTCTGTCAGCGTCTTCAGGAGCAGAAAATATAATTTACTGTGATTTAACTTCTTCTTAATTAGAGCTAGGGGTGCAGAGAGGTGTATCACTTTGGCAGCTGCTAGAGGTGATGCAGTCAAAAAGCCTCCTTACACGCAAGTTGCTGCTAAACATGGTCAGTTTATCCTTCTCTCAAGCACAGCAGTTTGTCAGGCTGCAGATCCTTATTTGGAATTATTTTTGTGTGCCTGGAGTGGAGCCTAGGTCAGGTCATGTGTTTCATCAAAGGAGGAAGTTTCTGAGGATGACCATCACGGATGCAATAAACCCACACAATAGCGACCAAGGTTTTCTCTCAAAGCTTGGCAGCAGCGAGAGCTTATTCCCTTGTGTGTGTGTTGAGGGGGCTGAGACACAAATACTCTCTGAGTATCAGGGAAGTTTCTCGTTCAGTTTTGAAACATTTTTCAACAAAACCACCCACCCTCTCGCAGATACCCTCAACCCCCACATGCTGCACGAGTGAAGTCTTTGGGGCATTTTCTTCCTTTTCTCTTTTCTCGCCACTGGAAGTAGCAAAAGAAGGACACCCTGGTCAGTGCTGGATGTGAGATTACGGTATTACAGTTGATTTCTGCAAACCACCCTTTCTTTAATCTGATAGCGCTGTATGAGCAATCCCTGCACATTTTTCTGCAGGGGGAGCTTGTAGTCCAGTCTAGACACTTGAAGTAGAAAAACCAACTGCAAAACATCTGGTTTGCTCAGCTGGAGTCCAGATTAACTAAACTTCTGCCATTACCACCCTAATGAAGTAGGTGAGAGGGCTTCAGTCACCCGGCCAGTGCTGCATGCTATCAAATCCTTCTCTGGAAGTGACAAGTTATGAAAGCAAGGAGGAAGTTTTCCTTCACAGATTTGTAGGGCAGTGACATTTTCTTTCTTTGGAAGCACTCTTGAAAAAGGAGAAACATGAAGGCGACAACCCCAGGGTGATAAGCCAAACCTCTTCCACTGGAAGGCTCAGACACCCACACCTTGAACCCGGTTTCTACATTTCTGTGCCAGCAGAAGCAAGGATTTCCATGGTCGTAAACCAGAGGGTACAAGCCGTGCTTCCCAGGAGTCGCCTGGTCATTGGCCTGATGGCACTTGGTGATCACCCCCACCAGTCTGTTTTGGGAATTTTCACAATAAAAAGATGCCTTTGTAAGCAACAGATGACCCTCAAATTTCATAGATGTAGTGATGCCAGCAAATGCTTTTCTCCACTAAAAATAACAGCAAACGAAATGGAGGCTGATACATTTTGCATGGGAAGTCTTTTTCTTCTCTGTCCTTGACAAGTCATTTACTGGCTTTCTCTTATATTTCATAACAGCATTTTTTGTCCAGACATTCAAGGTGAGTTGTGCCTCTGTCTATATTCAGTCTTTTGTTTCTGACATTAAGAAAACCTGCAGATTTCACCCATACTACCTGGAGTAACCACAGCACAGGCCTTTTGGTGAAATTTGAAAATCGTTAGCTAATGTGCATGAGGTTTGAAGCAAAGGGAAATCGAAGAGTGGGACAAGAAGGGAATGTTCCTTGAGGATATCCCACTTGTAATTTTCTCTGCACACTGTGGGATGATGAGATGGGAGATGAGGAAACATGTTTTCTCCTTGACATTGACACTGTTCAATCTTCAATATCTGCCCAGGGCCACCCCCAAACCAGTGATAGCTCACCCTTGGTAATAGCTCACAATTGTTACGATATATTGAGAATCAGTAAATCAAGTGCTGATGCTGTAGCAAATTTTGTCCCCGCTGTGGGTTTCATCCGAGTCATGCAGTGTGGTTTTAAAAGATTGACAGAAAAGCGTGACTTGGCAGAAAGCATTGCTAGTACGAGTTTTAAAAGCAATCCTCTAAAGCAATTAGAAGCCACCAGCTTCTATGCCCACTAGCCCTCTCATCGTTTACCACCCCACCATCTGCTCAATTCCCTACAGACTGTTATGACCTTTCCCTATACTCCACCAAAGCATCGACAATGACTCTACGTGTAATATCCATAGAATTCGAGCAGAGAAGGACCAGCAGATCGTTCCACCTAATCTACTACATTGTCCAGGCCATAGTGCATCACCCAGTTGATTCTGCACAGAGCTCAGTGGCTTTGGATGTGCCTGTCGCCTCTCCCAGAAAGATGCTCTTCATCTTGCTGCTAAAACTCTAGGAAATGGAGATCAACAGTTGGCGTTTGCTCTGTTGGTTGATGGTTTGGAATCGTTCAGCTTCCTAATGTTTGTTTGTTTGGTCTGAATCTTCCA
This sequence comes from Caloenas nicobarica, assembly GCF_036013445.1. Taxonomy (NCBI): domain Eukaryota; kingdom Metazoa; phylum Chordata; class Aves; order Columbiformes; family Columbidae; genus Caloenas; species Caloenas nicobarica. The sequence goes on from NC_088284.1 coordinate 10,363,488, forward strand.
GCCACTCGTTCTTACTTTATTACACACTTGTGACAGGAGGGCAGGTGTTCAGACCAAGAGAAGATGAGAGGTTCGACTGGGGTTGTCCAGCTGCAGGTTTGCCAGGAAAGCATTAGTTGCTGAAATGCACCCATGGACCCAATCGGCTTGGAGTTAGGTCCAGAACAAAGAAATGCCGTGTAACAAATTGTTATCAGATCATATGCTTCAGTACTTTGGAAGTCTCCTGGAAGGATCAGGCAGCATTGCCCCCTCTCCATCCCACTGACCAGCTGATTAGAAATAAGCTAAAACTAAATATATCTATTTCCTTCTCCCACCTCTCCTGTGAAATACCAGAGACTCATCTGGTCCCTCCTGCATGGGTTATAGGTAGCAAAAAGCTTCCCTTTCCTTAAATCACAGAACCACAGAATGGTTGGGGTTGGAAGGGACCTCTGGAGATCATCTAGTCCAACCCACCTGCTAAAGCAGGTTCACCAGAGCAGATCGCACAGGAATGTGTCCAGATGGGTTTGAATGTCTCCAGAGAAGGAGACTCCACAGCCTCTCTGGGCAGCCTGTTCCAGGGCTCTGGCACCCTCAAAGTAAAGAAGTTTCTCCTCATATTCAGATGGAACCTCCTCTGCTTCAGTTCGTGTCCGTTGCCCCTCATCCTGTCATTGGGCACCACTGAAAAGAGTCTGGTCCCATCCTCTTGACACACAGCCTTCAGGTATTTATAAGCATATGTCTGGTGGATACATCTTGCTTAAAAGCTCAAGGTCATACTGGTTAACAGATTTGGGGTGAAGTAGAAGTACTCTTCCAGGTGCTGTGGTCATGTTGACTTCTGCTGCAGAAGGTTTCCACCCAGCTCTTCTTCACAGCTTCAAATAACTTTCTGAGCTCCTTTGGCATCTCTGTCCCAAGTAAAGCTTTTTCAATTAAAGGACCTTGCCTGCTGAAGGCCTCTCAATTAATCCTGTTAACTGCCTGTGGTAAATAGCAGGTCAGCCCACTGAGGACTGAGGTATTTTTACCAATTTGTGGTTTGGGTTCTTACCAGCTTCTCTTCTACACCTAGCCAGCTCCTTAGGGAGTCTAATCTGACCATGTAGTTCTGTAGAATAGGAATCCCAGGCAGAAATAGTTTTTGTTCCTCTATTAAAAACAAGCCCTCTGGATGTTCAGAGATTTCTTTCTGTGTGACTGACATTGCAAATAATGGAGAAAATACAATATCTAGTTCTAGCACAATCGAGCAAAGACCATAGTTAGTTTATTTCTGTAGCAGAAACCATGCTGGAGGACTTGTGTTGCTCTGGTTCGGTTTCTCAGCCAGACTACACAGGGCTCTGGAGGCACTTATGGCCCTGTAGCACCCTCATGTTTGTCATTTGCATGTAGCAGGTGTTTTGTGACTGAATAATGGACCATTTTGCAGAACTATAAACACCTTAAAATACTGACACAGGGTATTTGGTGAGGATAAAATATTTTTCTTGTCAAGTGGTGTGAAAGCAAACCTCCTTTTTTCTGCAGCATGGCAGCACAAGCAGATTTCCCACATAGCCGCGACACCAGCATGCCCCAGTCCTGGTCTGTGTATGGCACTCTAGCCAGGAGTAAGCGTGTCCTTCACCACGCGCAAGGTCCTATACCCATTAGGACCCTACCTTGTGCAGGGTGATACTGCACCATCCGATGCCATGCAGAAATACAGAGATGAGACCCTGCAAGTGTTGTGGTTTTGCTGGACCAGTGCCTCTCCAACCAACCACAGGCATCTCTGCCAGGTTATTCATGTTGGTTTTTGTTGGAGCTAGCTCTGCCAGAGGTCTTGCTCCAATACAGCACAATGAGTCCATTATAGAGAACTTCGAACAGAGGCTTATGAGACATAATAAAAATCGTGATAAGTCATGATCATCTGGGAAAAACATTTTAAATAGCATGGTAGGGTCTTGCTACATATACAAGGTCATTGTTAAAATAGCAGTGGGGTTGGCGAATATCTCGGACTTCCATTAGTTTTCAAGCTGACTTTTCTGCCTCTTCATAAATGCATACAATGGTGGCATGGGCCGTGTGACATGTGTCCCTGTGTCGACTGTTTGCTGTTAAATCACCCAAACTGAAGGCGAACTGGAAGGGCAGCTCTGTCAGCACAGCAGAGTCCCAGCTATCCCCCAGGTCTGCACGCTGGCATGTGTGGAAGACCCTGTCTTCCTCCTGTTGTCCAGATGGAAGACTTGAACCAAGTGTGCCATGCAGCCACCCAGAGTGTCTCCAAGGAAAAACACTATTTCCCAAATTTTCCTGCCAGTAGAAAACAGGCCATGGCACCCAGAGGTGAGATATTGCATACAAGGGCAAGACCCAGCAGTGTAGGAATTGGTATGTAGCCATGGGTTATGCTTGGAGACTTGGAAATGCTCCCAGATGACCAGTTTAGGCATAACCTTTGTGAAGTGGCCACTGTAATTAAACTAGTGAGGGGGGATCCAAGGCCTCAAAGTACTCTACATGATTTGCCAAGGTCTAAACCACCTGTTCATGGGACTACAGGAGAGCACTGGCTTCGCCATGGGCTTGCGTCTGTTCAGGCAGCTGTTTCAGACAAAATAAAGCGCATATATATATGTGTGTAACTGTTTGAGGCAGAGGCCAATACATCCGATGGGTCGTATTTCACTCTGACTCCTTCAAGGAAAACCAAAGCCTCTCACAAGCTTTTTTCTCCTTGGATATGGTTCATAGAGGTTCAGCGTGGAGCCTGTCCCAAGAAACATCACATCTAGGGCTGACGGAGTCCAGAGGCAGTGGAGGGGGAAACTGAAGCGGTGAATAGAAAATAACTTTCCTTTTTCCTTTGAAGCCTCACGGATGCAGTGCTGAAGCCAGCCCTCTTGGAAAGCACAGCGGCTCTCTGGATTGTGAATTCAAATACACTGGGGCTCCTTCAGAAACCATTTCCGACTTCTGTGAGCAGAGAGTTGTGAGAGATCAAAGCCTTAGGTAAGTAGGGCACCTATTACACCGAGCCTTTCTCTTTTCTTGAGAGGAGATGGGAGATAGGAGGAAGTTCGATGATTTTGCAAAGCTAAACCGAAAGTTTATTTCGGTAGCTGGGGGACATTGCAGACATCTTCACAGTGGTTTTGAATTTGCATCTCTCAACATCTGATTTCCCCAGTGTGAAAGGAACATACTCAGGAACTTCAAAAAACATGTCAAGAAAAGGGGAATGATGCTAACAAGACATCATCCTTGTTGAACTTACTCTTCTTTGAATTTAAACTGTACCTGGGGGTGACATTGTTAGAATTGTTTCTCTTGTTCTTATTTGTCAGATGCCTCTTTTCGAAAGCCTAAATGTTATTGCTGGGGAAAACAGAATTTTTGGGGTACATTCATGATGTTGCCTTAACACATACTGTCCCTGGAGTATGGTGGAAACTATTCACGTGCTTGAAAGAACATGGGAAAGTGGGAAAATCCTAGGAAAATATAATTCCTGCCTAATTTTCTCTCCCCAAATGTATTCCAGAGTCTCAGGAGCCTCAGACACCTCTTGGGACAAATCAAATGTTGAAAAGCCAAAATCTGGGTAAGATTTGCAGTAGTGCAAATCTGGGTAACATCCCACTGCTCCTGGGGCAAAAAGATGGATTTGAGCAGGCCAGGCATGACCTGAGTGCTCATGCTGTTGCTTCCTTAATTAACAGCTTCTTTGTAAATTGACTCCAGCGAGAGTCATGCTGTAAGAATAAGATGTGCTGCTTTGGGGGAAGCAGCTTCTGAGGATGGAAACTGAATGAGCCAAAGCTGCTGAGGTAAAGACCAGACCAGAGCAGTGGGATATGCTCTCATCTGCTGGATGCTGCAGAAGGGTTCTGATAAAGACCCTTGGCACTGACTGGCTAATGCTGCAGGTTGGAGACATCCACCTGGCCTGGAAAATTCAAAAACTCAGGCCAGTCCTTGGCTAGCACATGGTATTGCAGCTCCGTTCCTGACTTACACTGGGGCAGAAAATGGCCCTGAATGTCTTGTTCATCAGGGAGAAACTGGGTCTCACGTACTCTGCTTTACCTGTTGTTCTGAGTATTTTAACGTTAGTCCTTTACTAAAAACATGTGAATCATTATGTTTCTGGAAGTCCTATCCCAAAATTTCTCGTCTGCTAGAATGGATATTGGTGCATCTGAGTCTGCTTTTGTGGGGAATTTTAACTCCTTTGTACACTATGTTGCTCTTAATGAATGTTTTGTAATCAATGTGATATGTTGAATAAAAGTATTTAGTAACATTTTACTGCTCATTGACTAATTCAGGGTGGACGATGCCAGACAGAGGTCAGTGATCAGCTGCAACCATGTTTTACACATTTCCTGTCGTAGGAGTTTGTGTGTTTTAAACAACTGTAAGTTTAATACATGTTTTGTGTTCTTTTACTTGTTTGCACAGAATTAGGTGTGTGGGGTCAAATTCTAGTTTATGGTCCTGTTGTAAGTTCAAAGTCCTGTAACGTTAATGATATTAACTATGGATGATGTTAATGATCTTAACGTCAATCACGGAAAAACCTGAGCAGAAAGTTTGCGCAAGGCTTGACATGCCTCTAATGACGTGAGCTCTGAACACCCCGTTCATGCTTATCTTGAGGATGAATTTCACCTTCACTGGGACCAGATTTTATTCTGTTACTGTTCTTTTATTAAAAAAAGATATTTTATAAAAATGTCTCTCATGCCTTTTAGTGTTCTTTTCTTTTAATATTCTCTACATTTAGCTGCTAATAAGGTAGGTCAGAGGGCTCTAAGGTTTTTCTTTGGGTATTTAGCCATGACTGAAGCTTCTCTGTTTCTCCAGAAGCCTCAGAAATTGTTGCTTTAAAGGTTATGTCACTGGTAGTCTAACAAAGTGCTGGGCAACTGAGAGTTTTCAGAGCAGCAAAAGGGAAGCTGGCACATGAGTCTTCCTGAAATTCACTAGAAGGTGACAACTACACTATTGCAAAAGTTAAAATGGAAACTTTGATCAGGAGTTCACATGACAGCAGTGGGCTGCAATGATTACATGACCATGTGCTGCTTTTAGACTCAGATTGTGACACTCTTTCTTCACTTACACATATTTTTTTAATTTTCCACCATGGTGCAAGCATCAGGGAGTCTGTTTGTGCAACAAATGCCTGACATACCTCAGAAGAAATCACACCAGCACTATGAGAACCAGGGAGGGCTGTGTGAATCCTAATCAGGAACAACAACCCCATTTCTACAAAGCCCTCCCTCCCTGGGGTCTTGTGCTATTCCTTCATATGTTTTGCAGTGAAAGGCTGTTTATAGTCTTGTTATAGGGTGTTTAGCTTTAAACGTCAGGAAGCATCTGCTGGCACATTTCTCAATAGGAGTTCTAAATTCTGCAAGTGAGTTTGGGTAGCTGTCGTGGATATAGATGGGAGTCCCCTCCAGGGGTTTGGATCATGTCTTTGAAGGCAAATTAAAGCTGCCTTGTTGCAAATACGCTTCATAAAACAGGGTTCTCTGTAAACAGCCAAGCTGAATATTCAACCGTGGACATTCTCATCTTCCCTCATTCCAGTAAGATCCACTCTCTGGCCCATGTTGTAGGCATCTCTGGGAGACTTCTTTTGCTGGTATTATTGCCACGTGTGAAGGCACGCTTCCATGAGATACTGGTTTCAGCCATAAAACTGGCTTAAGAAGTTAACCTCTGCCAGACCCTAGCATCACAGTTCATTGTCCCATGGACTGTGACAACATAAGTCTTCATGAGGCCCTGTTTTGAACTTAGCTGAAAAGACATTAAAAAAAAAAAAAAAAAAGAGGAAAAGAGGGGTGGAGGGAGGAAGGGGGCGAACAGACCAAAACAAGCCTGTGGCTCTGATTTGTGTATCAAAGATTTCAGGAAGTGGACAGAACCCCCACCAGCTTGTTGTCACTGTATTGTACTGATGTGCTTTTATGTCAGAGAGTCACACAAGGGAATCAATCCAATAAAAATGGAAACAAATACTTTATTTTATTTTATTATTTTATTTTATTTATTATATATTATATATTTATTTTAATTTATTTTATTTCATTTTATTATTAATATTTTATTTTATTTTTTTCCAAATCAGCTCCAAGTCTGGGGATGGAGCACACAGGAACTTCTGGAAGGGCACGTCCTTATGCTTTTCCCAGGATACCCATCCCTGCTTCCACTGCCTGTGCATTTCTTTCTTGCCCTTTAGTTTGACCAGCAGGTCTCAACTTGTCCATGCCAGTCTCTTGCCCTCCTTTCCTGATTTCTTACGCCTGGGGATCAAGAGCTCTTGCACTCTACGGAAAGTGTCCTTAAAGATCTGCCAGCTCCGTCCTGCTTCCTTGTCCCTGAGCTCAGTTTCCCAGGGGGTCCTGTTGACTAACTCCTTGAAGAGCTGGAAGCTGGCTTTCCTAAAATCCAGAGTTCTGACTTTACCCTTTGCCTGACCCAGCTCCCTCAGGACTGTGAACTCCACCAGCGTGTGATCACTGCAGCCCAGGCTGCCTCCAATCTTGACGTCAGCGATGGGCTTGCTTATGTTGGTGACCATCAGGTCCAGTATCACATCTCCTCTGGTAGGGCTGTCTATTACCCGGCTGAGGAAGTAATCATCTGTGCACTCCAGGGTCTCCCGGATCGCCTGCAGCTCACCATGCAACTTTTCCAGCAGATATTGGGGTGATTCAAGTCCTGCAGCAGGACAAGAGCCTGCGAGTGCAATGCATCCTGTAGCTGGATGGAATAAGAAGGCTTCATCAATCGTCTCCCCCTGATCAGATGGCCTGTAGTAGATGCCAGCCACAGGTTTCCCTTTGCTGCCTCGGTCTCTGATTGTGAGCAGTAGGCAGTTCTTGCAAAATGGATTTCCATTAGGCAGCACCATGTCTGTCTTCTCCCCTTAAGTATTGCATCATTCCTAAAGAGTAGCTTTTAAACTCCAATCCAAGGGAGTTCTCATGCCATGAAAGCTTTAATCTCAGGCTGAACTCTTAGTTCCAAATTGTTAGCTATTGTTAATTTGAAGTTATTTTTACTTTAGTGACCAATACAGCAAAGACAGGAAAGAACTGTAATTTTGTGTATCCTCCAAGACCAATCTCAAATGCTATGTAGAAGTCTCCCTACCATCTCACTGACTCATAGCTGTAGTGCTTGGAGGTAAAAAGCTAGCAGGAGAGGATGCAATATCATTGTTGATATTAAACCTGAAATCTGCAGTATATGTCATCTTTTTCCTTTGGAAGACATTATTCTGTTCCAATAAATATATCATGAACTAATACAAGAACTGGAAAGTGAGCAGAAAAAAATACTATGAATTTGTATCCCCCAGAAGGGTGAGTATTCCCATTAAAAACAGACAAAAAAGACAGTTTTACCAGGAGTTTGGGGCAGCCTGTGCCTTTGTTACATGAGAGAGACTTAGCAATTCTCACGTACTGAGATGTCTCTGGTATGTTTCTAAACACCTTGTAGTCCCTGACATCTCCTACTTGGTCCCTTGAGGAAGTGAAGAACTATTATTCCCTTGTATGAATAAGAAAATATATGTACAGCAGCATTAACTGACTCCCCCAGAGTCTGTCACAGAGGCGAAAAGGGATTTCAGTCTTATTTAAATGTTTTTTATTCTGCTATCCTTCCTTCTTTAGCTGTCCACATGGCCCTATTGGTCATAACCATGGCCGTTATCTACTGGGAGAACTTTAAATGACATAGTAAGCTTTCGCTGCCGTGTTTGCAGTCCTATCTGCAGCACTAAAATCCAAAGAATAGATTTAATTTGAAAAAGTCTGCAGAGAACAGCGGTACTGACGAGTCTCTTTTCATTAGCTGAGAACAAACGGCACAAAAAAGTCCCTGAACAGACAAGGTGGTTAAGGAAATGTGAATTACCTTTTAAAAAGCCTTCCACTTCAATAAAGTAGCATATTGCAAGGCATGTAAAAAAATGAATCTTGTTTCTTTGAAAAAAAATCCTTATTTATTTAAACCTGACATTAATTCTGAATTTTTCAGGCAGAAGATGTCATCAAACTTTAAAGTAGGTGAAGTAGGTGGCAAAAAGGCCTGCAGGAGAAAATCAAAGGTTGTGAATTAGTGCTGGAAGTTTGAATTATCAAATTGTAGGAAAATCGGGAATGTTGATGTGGCTCGATAAATGCCATTATTTAGATTTTTTTTTTTTAATCTTAAGTTTTCATGTTACACCGTATCACATTTGTACTTAGGTCAATTTTTAATTCTCTTTTATTAATTTTTTATTAGTTCTATCTCAGAATTATCTTTGTAAACTTTTTTTTTTTTTTTTTTGCTGAAAAGGGCAATGAAACAAATAACTTCATGTCAAAAGCTGAACCTACAGGTTTTGTTCGCACAGCCATGGCATCCAGGAGCCTGAACCAGGATTTCGTTGTACTTGTCACCATAAACTCCACAAATAATTGATTATCTTACAGAGGTTACGTACATTTAATACATCCTTATGGAAGGTAATGAAATGTCTGACCTTTGAGAAAGAATATGTTTAGTGTTAAAATCACCCAAGTGCTGTCCAAGAAAATAAATCTGTTGACTGCTGAAAGTTGAGCACAATGTCTCGCCTGCACCGCTCGCTGCTGCTTTAGCTGCAGCAGTGTGCACCGGCAGGTTTTTAAGGCTGCATTGCTCTGAGATATAATGCAGAGCCCTGCCTATGGCATATACAAACCTTTGTAATACCTGATGTCATACCCGAGTCCAACGATCAATTGCTTTTTATTTACTCAGTGCTATGCAGTGCCATGTTCTACCCACAGCTTCGGGAACTTTGCCTTTTCTCTTGCCACCCTCATCGGGAACACGAAGCACACCAAGACATCCTGTAACTTCTGGATCGCGTTCAGCCTGTCCCTGCCTGGGTTTACGTCCAGATCCTGGAAAGCGTGGTGTTCCTCAGCGAGCTTCACGCCCAGGCTGGTGTGCTCTGCTGAGAAACCATCTAGGGATTTTAAAAGAAACTGCAGCTTTTTGTATGGTGCTGAAAAGAATCCCTTCTGCTTGCCTCAGCAAACAGCTTCTGGTAGAAAAGAAGGTAAGATACAGAACAACCAGGCAGGACAATTGTTTCATTTCTTCTTCTTTTTCTAGAAAAAATGCATTAAAAAAAAAAAATATATTTTTATATATATATATGTACACACACATACAAGAGCTCTATTTCATCTATTTTTTTTCCCCTGTGTGTGGTTTTTTTTCTCTTCCTTTCACATACGGGATTATTCTGCATGTTTCAGTGTTGGTTCTTGATAATGGTTCTTGTGTCTAAGTTTTGTTTATGTAGTACCAGCAGCACACAAAGGTAGCATGAGTTTGGACCACTGCAGTGAGGATTTAGCAAAGCTCTCCAACGTCAATGGGAAAGCACATGTCCATTTTGCTGGCTTTGGATCTAGGCTCCTCTTCTCTCTTCATTTAGAACTTCCGAAGAGAGAGCTCGGCTTCTCCTTCTCTGTGTGCTTAAATCTAAAAGGTGCTCAGATCTCTCTCTATTGATTGCTTTTCAATTTAACAGTAAAGGCGTGAAACGCAGGAACATCTTGCCCACATCGTAGAGGATTTTGCATTATAACTGACTGTCTCTGGAGGAGATGTGCTCTAGCTCAAACTGGTAGCTGAGCCAGTTAATGAGTATTGTTTTCTGGCCTGTTGTGTACTCAATGATAAATGGTCCCACTGTTTTTAACACTGGAGTGTGCGAGACTGGGATGTAGCATTTGCACCACTCACTTAAGACCCTTAAATAGATATCACAGGTGATTAAGTTTCACCTGGATATGCTTTTGCTTAGCATGGTTATTTGTGTTTTGATTAACCTGTATGTGCCACAGCGTGCAAAGACATGAGGCCAACTCATGGATGCCTGAAAACTTTTTGAAGGTGGAGAACTGATTAGATGAAATGCATCCAAAATACCTTCTGTACCACAAAGAAAAATAACTCCTTCCATATCTGACATTGGAAATATCCCATCCTTCTCCCATACCTGACACTAGTGGACTTTCAATCCAGGAGTAAGACATGCATGTATTGAAGGGGGATTTTCACCACAAAGCATTGCTCTTCTGTCTCTTCCCATAAAACTTGACTATTCAGGTATCCTGATGCAGGCAAAAGTCCCACAGAAGCTGGTAGGAGATTTTCTAAGTGAGGCTGTGAGGGGATGAAACTTTTTAGTTTTAGCTGATGTTAACTTGCTGCACTAACTGCAATGTATACCTCTGCAAATGACAAATTAGTTCAAAAATAGTACTGAAAGATTAAGGCCACACTATTGGTGGCAGAGGTACTTTATCTCTCAGTGCTACTTGCTTGCGAACCATCAGAGCAAAATAACCCATAGTTCATGTTACAAAAGTAACTGTTTACTTCCTCTCAAGCGAACAGTTTGCTTATTCTGAGTGATTAAAACTCTCTCTGGGTCTCTCTTTAGCCAAATATGTGGCTTACTGCACTTTGGCTTTGGTTCCAGTTGTTATCTTATTCATGACCTACACATAGTTTAGCATTACTGAAAGTAACTATTCCAGGCTTAAGAAAAACATAGCTGGAAGGAAGACAACAGTGAAGTAGGCTAATTTGCTGATGTCAAAGTAAATCATACTGGTTTTTTAGTGAATATGAATCTCTTCAAGTCAGCCTGAAAACCTGCTTCCAGTTTCACAGGGGACAGTTTATCATCATAGGGCAAGACAGATCGCCAGGGCACAACCGGTCCATTGGCTGTCGGCTTTAGGCGCTCGCATGGCGGTGTTTAGTGTGGATAGCCATGAATGTTTGCATGTGCTCAGCACTGGCTCCAGGAGGAGCAGGGTAAGGTTCTTGCATGTGTGTAAACTGACATAGAGGTGATGGTGAATAGCCACCTGAGTCCCAGAGACTCATACGGTAGGAAAACTCAAATAGGTGATTTCTGCTTTGCTGTCTGTACCTTTGTGTATATTTAAGTATATTTATATGTATTTAAAAATGTATTCCCACCTCAAAAGTTGAATTATGTCATTTTAGCCATGCTTCCAATGCCATACCCCAAGCAGGAGCACTAAAAGGAGAAAACACAAGTAGGTCACAGTGCATTAAAGACTTCACTTTTCCCTATATATTCCAGTGATGGACAGCAGTGTGAGATGCTTAAGCTGAGGGTTGGGCAATACTGTGGTGGATCCAAGGTCAAAGCTGGGCGCATGCCCTGTAGGCAAGGCCGATAACTATGATCCATAGATAAAGACTCCTTTTCCTTTTCCTGGACTCACTCCAGGGGCTCGTGCAGCCCCCTGCCTGCCTCCTTAGGTTGTTCAGTGTTATGCTTTCATCCATGCCTTCCTTCGTCCACCATTGTTCATGTGATCTTGAGTTTCCTGGGACTTGCAGCTACTGCAGGTTGCCATTCCAGTGGCTGTCTATCTAAATTACCTACTAAATGTTAAGACCTCCGCTTTCTTTCCCCTGCCCTTTGGTAAGAGCTGTTGTGAACAATTTATACTGTTTTTGTCGTCAGGAACATTGCCTGTGCTTTCCCCACCTGCCATTTCACTTCTTGGACAAATAAGATTTAGTTTACTTTTCCACATTAAATCTACAGCTTTGGCTTTACGGCAGTACAAAAGATATTGATACAGGTGTGAGGGAAGTGAGAACAGTGTTTTTGCTTAATTTATGCTTGTTTGCAACAGAGTGCTGTCTTCCATCTCAATTAGGATTGCTCTCCCTGCTATTCTCTTCTAGACCTCTCCACTCTCGGTGCAGTGTCCTTGTAGATTCTGGAAAAATTGTCTCTGTCTCAGAGTGTTTCTTTGCAAGGGCACTGGCTCTGCACTGGGTTAGGACGGCTGGAGTGACACCTACCTTGCACATCTCCTGATGGTTGCTCTCCCATAACAAAGCCATCCAAATTGCTGTGTACCTCCTCCTGAGTTGCTGTAGCTTGTAGGAACTGTCTTGTGAGCACGAACTGATATTGATGGTGATTTATGTTTATTTGCCGGGCTGCAAACCATGACTACTCTGATTAACATCTTCTCCAGCTGTGTCTGCTGCAAGATGAACCAATGCCCCAGCTGCTTGTATTAGACTTCCCAGGTATTTCACAGGAACCCTCAGGCTCCACTCATAGCAAACACAGGCATCTGCCTGTAAACGCGTCTAACTCACTGGTTTCCAGGGCTTTTTATTACCATTATATCCATCAAGCACTCAGTTTGTCTTTCAGTTTGGGTCTGACTCTAGGGCTGTTTCACTTTATCATAGTACGCTCCTACTAAATTTTTTCTTTTTTTTTCCCACATGTGAATCCTTTTTCTCCTGCTGCCCAGCCTTTTCAGGTCCTTAAGTGCATCCCTTCTTCCTTTGAAACTTCTCCATCGAACGTTGTAAGAGCCTTTGGGGAGGCCTCTTCTTGTTTCATTAACAAACAGAGGACTAGAAACACAAACCAAAAACCTGATCAAAATTGTAGGACACTTGCAAGATGAGCTGCAGACTGAAACCAGCTTCCAAGAAATCATTAATTCAAAAACTTTCCACCACACCAGATATTGATTAATGAAGCAATACACGCTTTGGTCTATTTAAATGTTGTGCCTTGATGGCGTGGTTGCCTCACATCACAAAGATGTTCAGGACTCTTGAGATATATATATATGTGACCCACAACTTTGCCATGTGCCAGAGAGGTTTCTCAGCTGCAGCTGGCCACCAGACACTTCTTTTGACTCTGTCTGCTTGGCAGAGATCATCATTCTCTGGACTGACACGACTGTTCCCTTCTGGTCAACCCTTGCTGCAAAGCTGTGCTGCAAGTGGGCTGGCCAGGCTAACGTGTGCTTTTCTTTATTTAGTTTAAGCCCCAAATTTCTTCTCAGTATTTTTCCTGGAGTAGTGTAAATAAGGTCTTCCCGTATATGCTCCACAAACTCACTTGGGACACTGCCTTTGCTGAACTGCTTTGTGTTTTGTAGTATTTTTTCTGCTATGGAGAAAATAGCTGTCTGACTGTAGGAAAAAATCCACGTTGATGCCTTTCTGGGCAGACATAACCTGTCAAGCAGATGTCATCCAAAGAAACACTCAGACCACTGTCCGAGCTGTTTATATCTTCATACCATGTTCCCCACCAAATCTAATCTAATCTTGCATTTTCTAGAAGAAATTACAACTTTCATTTACTGACACAAGGCATTTATTCTGTTCTGATTATGCCACCATTGCAAAGCTCTTTAACAACTATATGTATTTTCTAGTACTTTGCTTTATTCAAGGGAACTTGAAGAGATATTAGCAGTCCTTAGAAGACATTTCTTCTTCACCCAAGCCCTGCAAATATTAGCTGTCAAACTAGCCTAAGCAGTTAAATGGGCAGCTGTACACTTGGTATCAGCAGCCTAATTCGGAGCTGGGCAATAAGTAGAGCAGTGCAGAGCTTCACTTTTGAGATGTGCCACGTCTTGGCTGAGGAGTGCTTTGTCACTTACCAGGATCCAAGGCTACAGGAAAGTTCGAAAAGCAGATTTGGAAATAATGGAACACAACACAAAAAAGAAGCTAAAATAACAAAACACACCCTGAAGATTATGCTTAAGAATACAGTTTCTACCTGAAGTAGCTTCCATGTCTTTCTGTTATTTTGAGTTTGAAATGTGCTGTTATTATCTGAAGATTATCTATCTCCTTGTGGGGAAGAGGCACCAAAAAAAGGTAACACCATACCACACCAGAGGGCTATGTTTGTTTGTTTGTTTGTTTTGTTTTGTTTTTTCCACTTCCTTTTAAAGAAAACTCCTTAGAAAACTCTTTATTTCTCCTGACTAGGCATTTGGTGCGGCGCAGTACTGCTGAAACCTTACTTATTCCCTTTCGTCTCTCAGAGTCTTTGATTAAGTTTTCTGTTGTGTTCCTTCATTAGCACATTCCTCGCTTCGGGCTGTGTGTCATTGCCTTCTGGAGATACACCGGTAAAACCTTGGCCACTCTATCAGAAACAGCAAGCGCCATCTCTTCTTATGGGGCCCACAGCTAATTTTACCCTGCAAGCAGCACATGAAAACCAAACATGGTATGACGAATTGTAACACTGGGAATAAGACATTTAATGTAAATACCTGCATCTCTTTCCATATATCTCCTTTATTTTAAAAGGATCTTCTGTAATACCACACCACACCCCAACAGGAGAAATTGCAACTATTACCCCCAAGTAAGAGCTATACCCACAGCATCCCTGTGGCTGTGTGCACTGCTGTGAGTGTTTCTCATTGACTTAGCTGCTGCTCCCTTCTGTCCCTGCCAAGTTCTCCTAAATTGTTGGGAGAAGAACATCCTTAACGCTGCCATCACATCTTGAGGCCCTGTGCATCCATCAGGTTATTCCTTCCTTTCATACAGCCACAGAGTGATTTATGTGCATAACTTCCATTTGAGTTAATGGCAATTCACTGCTTAAAGGCTGACTGTCCATGTGTGTGGAGATGAGAATAATGAAGGTCTTTGTTCTCATCCATGTAAGTGCAGAGGAACGTGCATTTCTGTTAAACACCTGGAGAACAGATAAAGGAACAATCTAATATAAAATAAAGTTGCACTGAATAAAAGTAAAGATTGACAGTTCCAGGACCCAGCATGCCTGTGCTGCGGCTGTGCTGGCACAGCATGGTTATATACGGCTTATTTACTGCCAACATGATGCTGCAATTGAAGTGCAAACTGTTGATAAAAATGTCAGGCAGTCTCCTTGGGGAAATTTCCAGGGACATCAGTGGTTTTGTGCCTATTTATGCCAGGTTGTATTAGCGCAGACATTTTAGACCTTTGGTTAATTAGCTAAAATCTGACGTTTCCAAGGGGAGCCAAACTCTCTCTTCTCAATACATTAGACTCCCTGGGCCCTCTTTTATAAGATGGTGATTTTTTTTTCTGACTTCACCCTGACCACAGTCCTTTGCCACCACGCAGAGGCTTCCTTATTTTTCTCAGAGCTCACAAAACTTGAGTTATGTCAGGTCAAGAAGTCATCCAGTCCCAGTCATCATCACTAGAATGACATATTACTACATACTCCTTTTCCCTTTTGAGACTGTGCCCCTACAGAATGGTGGTGCTGCTGCACACCGCTAAAGCAAACACTGGCTGGTTGCCTCTGAGATCCCATGACCTCTCTGAAGTTGGCCATTTTATCACCACCTAACCAGCAAAAGCTATAATAATATAATAAGGAGATAATGCAGAAAATACTACTAGGAAATATATGAAAGGTCATTGATACTAGGGAGAATTTCATGGAAGGCAGCACGTTGCCTCTGTATTTTTCTGGGCAGGATAGATGTGATTGTAACCTGAAAAAGAGACAGTACAGATACACGTGCACATGGTGTATTTAATCTGGAATGATGGTTGAAGTGTCTATGTGCATAATGGGTATGACATGATATTTAAAGGAATCTTCTCCGAATGCCACCGAATTTTTCATGTGAAGGGTAATCGACTGTCAGAGCAACATATAATGCAAACCATGAGGGGCTTAAAGAAAGAAATCCCAGATGTGATGCTGCAGAAAACGCAGAAGCAATCTGCTCCCTGCAGATCCAGGGATCTCCCATCCTCTCCACAGCTGCTTAGTGCAGAAAACTGTGGAAGTGGCAATGGGGACAGGGCTGCATTGCCGCAGTATGAAACAGCCTGTCCAGCGTGATGGACACTGCTCCTCAGCGTTCCCTGCAGTTACCATCTACAAAACTGAAAGGCAGATCCGTTGCAGCCCTGTCCTCCTTCACCCGCCAAGATCTCCCAGCACATCTCTTAGGCTCTGGTGCTTGCTCTCCCATGGCATCGGAGTTTACAGAGAGAGCACACAGGCTAAGCACAACTGGGATTAGAGCATCTCCAGGAGACTACAGGAGATTAAACATTCTACAGCCATTATACTCCCCTTCAGGTGATGTTCTACCATGCCAAAAATGTCATTTCTCCCATGAGTGCAGCCCATTTTTCCCATATGCACAGCTCGTGGGAAGACTCTGTAAAATGTCAAGGCTTTTTGTTGGCTCTGCATGGGTTGGATTTCCGCTGTGTGTTCAATCATAGGGTCCCACTGAGGGGTATCCTAATTCCTCAGTGGTATGAGCTGGGCTTTTTGATGTCTGTCTGGGGAGTGTGTGTGTGACAGTGTTTGAAGTGTCACCAGACACAGCATATGTGTTTGTGGCAGCTACTGCCTTGCAAATAACAGCAGGAGGTCTTGTGTAATACCCGTGTTACAAAGGGCACTTTAGTTGGAGGCTCTAACAAGCTGGGCCGTTGCTTTGCCGTCAGCTATTGATTTTTTCTATTCACATAGGCATGATTAGCTTTTAACAAGCCCTCCTAAGCATCCCCCCGAGATTCCACTTTGTTCACTGACAATGATTAGGAAATATGTGCTAAAAGCAGTGTGGACACATCTGGGGTTTGCTGCAGTGGCTGATTAATCCCTGTGTTTCCCTGTGCAGCTGGGCACGTGCAATGTCATAGGCAAATAAAGAGACATAGACTTATAGTCCAAGAACGTAATCCTGAGACAGGTGGATCTCCATCGGCTCCCACCGATTTCTGTGTCCATCAAATCACCTAATTTGTCATGGGATCACTGCAAACATTTCAGGTACCTGGGAGAATTCTCCCCCGGCAACAGCCCCTTCCCTACCAGATCCATGAAATTTTTGCCCAGAGAAGAGTTTGTAAACCCAAGATCCCAAATCTGGTGGCAACTGGACCTCAGAGACGAGATGATCATGGGTCTCATTCCCTGCAGAACTGAACTCAGTTTTATCTCCACTTCAGTGTAAACTGAACAGCTGAATCCAGATGAAAGCTCTTTGACCAAAAGATTTTCAGTTCTGCTCTGTCTCTTATGGGCTGCAAATGGGATGATTGAGAGAGACTATTTTAATTTCTGTTTTAAAATGCCAGGAGGTATCACATTTGCAGGTGTTGGTGCCAGGAAGATGAGAACGATAGTCACCAGAGCAAGCTGCTTCTTTTTTTTTAAAGGCAAGAGGCTGTGCCTTTGTGGATTTCTTGTGATATTCCCCAGCTGATCATTGTTTCTTAAGGGCCTGGAGTACTGGGCAAGGGGGTCTGATGGAGAAGGGGAATTTCTAGCCATGCACCCTCCCTTCCCTGCTGCAGGTAAGTGGCACTCCACTGAATCCTGACCAGCGTGAGTCATGTCATTCTGCACACACCCACTGAAACTATTTTCTGACCATTTCCATTTGGCACGTACCTTACAGCACTGTGTCAGCTCTCAGCTGCTGGAGTTAAGGAGTTAGGCATGGGAATATTTCTGCATGAACCTGCAGTGCTGAAGCAGCACACTTCAGTTCAGATCACACCCAGGGAGAAGGATGCATACGGGTAGAAATCCAGAGTGCCCCTTCAAATTGAGTTACGCTGGATTTCTACCAGTTTATCGGTTTCTTGGAGGAGCAGTTAAATTAATTTGGCTGTGTAGGTCCTAACAGTCAAGGACAGCCCTAGAGCAACTGGTGGCTTTGTGACATTGCCTTCCTGTGTCCATTTCATTTTCCTCTCACAGTCTGATCATGATAACAGGAACATGCAGGATTTCTTTTTCCTTTCCTCTGCAGCATCATGGTGTGCTTTCTGCTGCCAGTCGGAGTTTCACCTGCCACATCCTCCACAGGGATCAAGGACACTGTCAGTGTACTTCAACTTTCCTCACCTGTGAAACAGCATATTTTGGGATCTTCTGTCTTTCATTATTCACTCTATGATTGTGCTGGTGTTTCCTGGACTACAGCAATTTGCAACTTGGATGTTCCTCCTATGCCATGTTTTTTAAACAGCTCTGTCATATTCAAGGGGTGGGCATAAATGTCCTGGTTTTTTCCTTTCAGTCCTGCATTTTTTATGAAACCTACACTTACTTTCGACAGCAAGAGGATGCAGAAAGTCTCTCATAGCAAGGGCAGTTCAGACAAGAGGCCCATCCGACCCGTTGTAGCCATTGCAGGTGCTCGTAACAACAGATGTGTGAGTGGTCCCCAAAGTGAAGTGTACTCCTTACCCTTCCCCTACGCAAGAAGTTCCTTGCTGGCCAGGACTTGTTAGGAAAAGGGAGGAAAGATGGGATGAGGAAATTATAGGCTGTGGGAGGAGGTTTGGTCATCTAAGGCTGACCCTTAGGGGGTTGTGATGAAACCCTTCAGCACCACGCAGAAAGGCTTTTCTGGAACTGTGACTCCCATGGTTAGTATGAGCAATGTGCTCCTATTGTTTTGGGACCTGAAGATGAGGCTGCTTGGGTGGAAAAGATCCCTGGACATTGCGCTGGTTCTGGGCGTGGGATGAGCCCAACCTGGCTCAATCAGCCACAGCCACTTCTCTGCAGCGAGATGCACAAGTCATGGTAGAGCAGGTCAAGCTTCAAACCCTGCAGCTCAGGAATTGCAGACTGCAGTTACAAGACAGTGAGGGAAAAGAGTTATCATCAGGGCTCATTTAGAACTATATAGGGTAGCTGGGAAAGCATCTGGGTTGACAGCAATTTTTAAAATAGCATTGACACAGGGAGGGCTTCTTGCAAGGACTGGCATGTAGTTTAGGTCTGTGCTGTGGGATGCTCCAGGTTGTGTTTCTCTGTTTTTCTACTGTCCTCTAGCTATCATCTCCAGTTACTTGGGGTCATATTAAGCCATTCAAAGCCTTACAAGATCACTGAGTATGTTGGGGTTCTGTGTGCTCCAAAGAGTGTCCTCTGCTGTCTCAGGTTTGCTGTTTGGAGGGAGAGCAAATCTGGTCTGGAAGGTGGGCTGAGGGCATCCCTTAAACATCAGTGTCAGTAAGTCTTTGGTTTTGCCTCTTGATCATAGTTGAAATGCAGCACAGGCTGAATGACTGGAAATTGTTTTCCCAGATACAGTCCTAGGATAAGGTCTTAATGGCATAAATTTAAATCCATCCCACTCTATGCTGGCACTCTGTGACTAGTGGGCAGTTGGGAAAGTGGAGGATTCAAACGTGAAGCACCATGGTTTGAAGGTAGCCACCTGGCCAGGAAAACTGCTCATTTACTGGAAAGGTGACAGACCAAACTTCTTCCCACTGCATCTCTACCCAACCCATGCTGGCTGCAGTGGGAGCTAAGACACCATGTACGTGTACACCCTTTATACAGGCACTGGAATTTAGACAACTGACATTGCAGGCTGCAGCCATCCCTGATGCATTCAGAAATTTACAAAGGAGGATGTGAATGGTGTGGTTATGCGGAAGATGCTACCCAGGGACCAAAGTGCAAGGCAAGGACAAGAGACCTCAGAGTTGAGTTCATAACACTGAGTCACTACTGTTCTGAGTGCTTCCACGTGTGCTGAGCTTCCCTACACGAGCAGGTTCCTGAAGTCCGTGGGGAAGGCATAGCTGAGGGAAAAAGTGATTGTCAACCTGTGTGAGGTGGATTTAAGTGCCAAGAAAACTCATTAACAGAACAGCCTATCAAATTTTTAGCTGTTTTAAAGTCTAAACAAGCCTCAAGGCCAGCCGGTTTTATGGCTGGGTCCACTCTCATGATAAAGGAAGGAGATAAACCTAACTCTAGAAAAGAAGAAATGACTGTGGCCAAGGTGAAAGTGGTAAGGAGCAAGCATAAAGAGAGCAGCAAAGAAAGTGGGAGTAGTGTGGAATGAATTGTCATTAGCTAACATATTAAAACGGGGGAGGGAAAGCAGAAGAAAGTTCTAAGAAGGAGGAAAACTCCAGAAGGAAGCAAGAACAAGGGGTTCTCCAAATATGTGGAAGGACCAAAATTAATCCAGATCCTTGGTTGTAAGAAAAGACGTGGTATTTGTGGCTGTTGATGTGAGATGGGGTGTGGGTGGTGAGAACATGAGAAATGGCTGGTGCAGGGGAAATTCCTTCTCAAGCTAGAGGTTTTTCAGTTCAAAATAATCCGAAAATCACCTGGGTCTTGAAGAGGTTAGTCCTAAATGCCAAGTCCCACGTTGGCGGTTCGTATGGATACTTTGTCTTGGAATTAGGAAGCCAATTCGATGAATGATGTCTCAGATAGGTGCAGCTTGGAAGAATAACCCTGAAGTCATTGCAAAGGGACATAGGCTCTTGTTCTTCTTTCAGAAATTGCTCATAGTTCTGTAGGGTCGTCTTCATCGCCACTCTGCACTTGAAGCTTCATGACCACTGCAGTACTGCTGTTGCAGCATCCAGGGTCCTCCATAGCTTTTCTCTTGACAGAACTTCAGAAAATTTCACCTTCTAGAAAATACTCTCTGGCAAAGCCTTGACTCTCGTGTTACTATAATTAAACAGCTGATTAATGCATTCAATTGTTTGTGGGTAGGTTTGAAATTAATTCTAACAGTGTTCACATAAATCCAGTGGGAAAACACAGAAGATGAAGGAAAAAACAGAGATAAATACACATAGAAATCTTTCATGTTAAACTTTCTGTTGCTGTCTGCAATGAATTGGCATGTTCCTGTCAGGGATTACTTTCAACGCGACTTGGGAAAAGAACATGGTGATCTTAGAGTAACTGCATTTCACAGGTATAGGGAAGCAGAAGCGGGATTAAAGTTGCAGGTGGCCCAGTTTTAGTCTTGTAGTGCACCTGGTAGGTAAAATGACAGGTGACTGGCACATAGGAGGGCTCTGTATTGTGAAGGATCCAACAATGTGGGGGCAAAAAAAAGTGAACGTTCAGTTGGTTGATGGTGGGAGAAGGAGCGGGAAGGTCAGGAGGCTCATGAGAGTGTGAGGGGGTTTTGGGGAGCAAGGGTCCCCTGGCCAGCGGTGAGGCCAGGCAGGTGCCCCAGCGGCCGAGGGGCGGTCACGGCCTCGGGGATGAGCAAGGCCGGACGTTTCGGCGCCGAAGTGATCCTCTGGCTGGCTGGAGGAAGCTCAGTGGTTGCGTTATGCAATTGTGCTCTACGAGGCTTTTCTCTGCAGGGTTTTTGCTACTCACAACTGTTGGAAAGCGGGTGAAGTGCTGCCTCGGCATCAGCTTGCAGGACGGCGTCTCTGCGTTTAAGGAGTCCTGACTGACTCCAGAATGGTGGTCACAGAGAGGGGCTGCTGCCGAGAAATGGATCGCTTGCTAAGTTCATCCTTTCTTAAAGCAATTTGATATGTTGGACTCTTTTACTCCCTTGGTTTCCTTTTGAAAGTTTCTGCGTCAGCAGGAGGTAGGTAAGGTGAGCAGCAGTTGCCTCTGGAATTAATTGGGGTGCCCCAATCCTAGGTGCTCTGCTTTTCTGCTTTACTCTTTCACAGCTTGTTGTGCTGAAGCAGTTTATTTTTAAGGGAGCTACTACACTCTCGCTATCTACAGGAAACAGAATTTAAAAAAAAAAAAAAAAAAAAAAGGAAGAATTTGGCCACGAGCCAAACCCAGTGACTGAAGTAAGAAGTAGGGAACTTGGAGTAAGTTTAGTTACCAGGACATTGCATGGCAGAGCGGGTGCGCAGTGGATTTTAAGGGGCTCGGAGACAAGCACGCGATGCCCATTGCACAGCGCAAAGAAGCTTTGCTTTCTTAGATGAAGGTCTTGGCACCGCGACTACAAGTGAAGCTGTTGGCTTGGGGAGGGAATAAAGCTGCGTGTAAATGAGAAGAGAGGAGTGTACCGGAGTGCTATGGAGGGCAGCAACTTTGTTGTGATTTTTACAAGCCTTCAAGGGTAAGACACAACGCTTTTCTTCTGCCTGCTTGTTTTCTCTCTCAGTTTTTGGGGCCAGAAAGCTTGCTTTTTTTTCCCGACCTGCGAGTTTTGCGAAGCTTGATTGAAGCTGTTGGGGCTGAGCTTTTTTTTCTGCGGGCGAGCTGATAGACTTCTGGGTGGAGTGAGCTGAGCTGTGCACGATTTCAAGCAGCAGCAGCTGCCCGGGGAAGCTGCTATTGTTTGCATTGTTTCGGAGGGAGCAGACTGCAGCCTGCATTTCTGTTTGGGAGCTCTCTCTGCCTCAGCTGTTGATCAGTAACTTGAGCATTGCAACTAACCTACCCAAAGGAGCTGAATGCAAATTTTTTTGCCTGCCATTCTGGTGTCAGTTTAAAGAGTGTTTTAATGAAGACAGATGGAAGATATCGGATCATTACTTTAAAACGTGGCAGATAACAGACTGAGTCTGTTTCCCAGCAATTATAGCTAATTGCATTGGCACATTTGAGTGTAGGGGGTAGGAGCACACAGTTCCATGGGTTTCTGTACGTATGGCTTGGAACAGCACCAAAAAAATAGCTGGAGGGCTAGCTCACCTCATCCAGGATACCTCTTCAGGTATTTAAAAAGTTAAGGAAGTTTCAGCGATACTTTCAAACCTCTTGCACTGAGCTAGTAGATTTAAACCAGAGTCACCACTCCTTTTATAAACCCTGATGCCAAGGGTGACCATTTATAGCTTTTTGAACTTATTCTAGATTGAATTCAGAGAAATCTGATTTCAGCCCCAAGATTAAAAACACGACTTTTGGTTGTCCATCTGGCAGCTTACTTTCCGTGTTTCCGATTTGCAAGTCAGGGAGTGGTACAACACATGCTGCTCCTTGTTTTGCCCTTGAGGTGTTTGAACACCAGAGGATGTAAGGAGGAGTGGAGAAATACAAATGCTAATGTATTTCAATGTTAAAAGATTATTAGTACTAATTATTTCTAATGGCTGAAATTTTTGTGTTTGCTTTTGATAGGAGAAAGCAAATGCATTGTACTCTTTGGAACCAAAATTTGAACAATTTGACTGAAACTGTTAATATACCAGAAGTTTAAAGGGGTCCCTTTGCAAACATGACTTTGCATGGCACATCACAAGGTCAGTCCACGCCAGGGGTGCCAGGCCTTTACATTGCTCTCCCTGGGGCATTAGCAAACGTTGCACCATCTCTGATGTCCTCTGCGATACCTGGGAGTGAACACAACGCTCCTGCTTTAGCACCTGACTTTGTGCACCCCCTTAGCAGGCTTGCAACTAAGGCATGGAGAAAACAGTTTGGAGACCTAATGTATTTTAAGCCTTTAATATTTCTCAGTTGTGCCTCCAAATCCAGTTTAAAGCGATACGTGCTCAAAATCTGGGGACTTAGATTTGGTTCATCTTGTGGTATTTAACAGCATTACTCCACCAAGACCACTAGGCAGTACGGACGGTCTTGAACCTTGTCTGTCACAACGCCCAGTGCTTGGAATCTGCTTTCTAACATATTGAGCTATTGGTTGGATATGTAGTACTTTAGCATGGAAAAAAAAAAGTTCTAAGACCTGTGGGTATTTGTGATTATTACATCAGCTGAACAGGGATTTAAAAAAAAAAAAAAATTAACTCATAAATCTTGCTCCGGTACAAAAACTGACCTGACATGGAAAGGTGGTGAGTGGAGGCATGGTCTGCTTTCTGAATTTTTACCTGGACAGGGTTATTTAAGCTTTTTAGGGTGTATACATACTGCACTATGTTTGGTGGCAAAACTGACTAGAGAAATCTTGTTCTCCTGCCTAATCCTCCTGGACTCTGGGTACTTGCTCCTAATATTACAGTGTAATTTGCTGCCCCCACAGATCTACTACAACCACTGCTTGGGCAGGAATTTTGGTCTGTACTGAATTACACCCCATGGTCTGGATTAAAATAACCCTTCCAAAAATGACTGTATTTAACATAGATCATTTCACAGAGTCTGGGAACAACATGATGGAAGCAGAAGCATCAAGTGTTTTCTAATTCATATTTATCACTGCATCTGATATATCGTGTAGCTACATCCACAGAAACAGGGCCAAGAAACTAACCATGTTTTCCATCTGCAACATTTGCTCTCCATTCACCCGAATTGTGCCATGTCTGTTCTCATTTTGCTACTCATCACCACCATGGTGGGAAGTGCCTCCTCCACCTCCAGTTTGCAATACAGCCCTTAGCAAGCCATGGCTTTGGATTAGGCTGTAATCTTTGCAAATTCCATGTGTCGTAGCTCATCGCAACCTGTCCCTCATGCAAGAGGAGCTTTGCAGTTTTGTTCTCAAGCCAAATCTGGCTCTTGTCCCTCTTAAATAAGGTGGAGCTTGGTTTGCAGGAAAGCATCCCTTCCCTATTCAAGAACCATCAAAGTAGCTTCTCACTGTGGATATTAAATAGCTCAGAGCCCATGATTAAACTGTCAGTAGCTATAAAGCAGGTGGATTGTCTTTGCAGAAGTATAAGCCATAGCTAGACAGTTTGTAGAGCACTGTAGGTACAAAAGCCTTCTATAGCGAGAAGGGATAATTTATTCATAGCTTATCCCCGCAAATCCCCATAAATGAGGAACTGGGAATCTGGGCTTTAAATATTTTTTGCTTTAGCCTTTGGAAATATGGGGAAGTAACATGTGTCCCTTTCTGCAGAGGAGCTGGACCTGTATGATTATTCAGATACTGTGAGCCCTCATTGATTCCTGAACAGCACAAGGTACTTGTAGTGAACACAAATGAAAACAACCAACCAACAACAACAAAACAAACACACGCCCCCACAAGAAAGCAACAACAACAACATCAAAACAAACAAACAAAAATAAAAACACAACAACAACAAAATGATCAAGTGGAAAATGGAACAACACAAAAAACCCAGAAGGGCTGACATGGGCTCTGGAAGGCAATTTGAGATTTAGGCAGTGCTTCACTTTGCCTCTGAAAATAGTTGGTGCCAGGGAAAATGAAGGCAAACAGGAAATTGCCTTTCTTCTGACTATAGGACGTTTTCATGTGTTTTATGGGTTTTCAGTTAATTCAGGAATAGGAGGCTGTGAAAGTGTCTTACCAACATATGAGAAGTACTTCATACCACATGAAAATGAGACGTGAGAGAGATCATTTTTTCCAGAAAGCTCAAAGGGAAATTAAAACCACAGCAGTGCATGTGAGCGATATGAGGCTGAAAACCCATTGTTACAATTTTGGAAGGGAAAGTGAATCTCAGATTTAAAAAACAGAGAGATACGTAAAGAAAACTGAACACGGACACAAATTTTGATTTAAAGTGGAATCTGTGAAAAAAAAAATACCCATAGTGAGGTTGTTGATACAGACGCAAAGATATTGGATCCTGCAAGGTAGGACTGAGAGTCCAAAATACCCCAAGAAAATGACCTGGGACTGAAAAAAAAAAAAGTTAAGGTCAGCCAAGAGACCACATCTGTGTGAAGTTGTGGTAACTGACACAAACAGGAGCAGAACCTGAGGGACCACCGAAAGGGACAACTCTACCATCATTTGCTTAGGTTTCTTTTCACACCTGCAGCTGATGGTCAATGAACTCTCAGACTGAAAAGAAACACCTGGAAGCGTGAAGGTGTCCTGGCACGAACAGGAGTGTGAGCAGACATGCACAGAAGCTGTAGCCAGCGTGAGAGAGGCTTGCTAGGTAAAGGAGTGTGAGGATTAGATGTGTGAGTCAATAACAAAGCAGCAAAGGAAGATATTTGCAATATTATGAAAATAAAGGGTATACCTTAATGCAATAGGGGAGTGTCAAGTCCTTAATGCCATCATGTGTGCCCATTGAATTCTGACACATTCTCAAATTACAGTGTGGTTTGGGCAAGCCAGGAACTGAGTTTTGCATGAAGAATCGGGTCAGCTTGGGAAGGATTCGTAACTTCTGGGCTTTAACTAAGTGAGCAGCTATGCTAAATCTGTGCAGTGGAAATGAGGTACCAGAGACGTAATTGCTGCAAATGGGTATGGCAAAGTTATCACCCACATCTGCCCTGAGAGACAAGGTTTTACAGAAATGGTGAGCCTGAAAAGACATTTGTGCTGGCCATGATGGTAGCTTAAATTTGCCACTGAGCAAAGATGTTCAATGAATGCAATCCTAACCAAATGCACTGGGAAGCTGAAGAGATTAAAAATGCCCTCCATGAGAAAGCAGTGTATTGTTGCAGTCTTGTTGTCATACTGCAGTCATGCCAGAAAACAGTGATTAAAGAATCACAGTAATTTAAAAAAGCCATGTGTCAAGGCTGAATGAAGTTTCAGGTTTTTCTTTGTGAGACAAGGATCTTAACTGTATTGTTTGTTGCATTTTATTACTGCTGTACAAAGGCTTATAACCTCCTCCTCCTCTCCTCTCCTCTCCTCTCCTCTCCTCTCCTCTCCTCTCCTCTCCTCTCCTCTCCTCTCCTCTCCTCTCCTCTCCTCTCCTCTCCTCTTTCTTCTATTTTCTCTTCTCTTCTCTTTCTCTTTTCTCTCTTTTCTCCCCCCCAAAGCTAAACATCCTTTTTTCCCCCTCTGCTGACATTATATGCCTTGTCAATTGAGTACAGAGCTGGAAGAGATTTGGTAGTTGCGGAGTCTTTCCAAAACGTTTGGCAAATACAGCAAAATCCAGAATTCAGCAGTATAGCCATATGGTGATTACAACCAACCAACCTTTTGCATCCTTATGCTGCAGTGGACAGTGTTTATCAGATCTGTGGCTCTTGGTGCTCTAGGAGATCTGAGGTCTTTACCTCTGGGTGTGTGGGAAGCTTGTCTCCCTCCTCCCACCAGTTCATGGCGAGCTCTCAGCCCTCATTAGGAGGCTTTTGTAAGACATAATAGTAATTCTAAAACGTGGAAGAAATTATGTTGAAAATAATAGACTGAGGTCAGTGAGGGATGGAAAGCAAGGCCGGTCAGCAGGGTTGAGAAAGCTTTAGGATGTGGCATTGAGTATTGTAACTTTAAGCAGTTTAGCTCCATGGACATTTTGGGCACAGGTGTTGCTCAAGCGTTTGTTCTGGTGGGCAGAAGCAAGTGGCTTTATGTGAGTGAATAGAAAAAGGATCACACTCAAGCACAGGGGACAGAGGGGCTCCCAAATGCTGCGAGGAGCCCCGTGCTGGGGCTGCGCTGTGCTCAGGGTGTGCAACAGTTGGCTGGCTGGCTGGCCTTTACCTGCTGCTGTTTGCCTTATCTCAGGCTTATTGAATTGCAGCTGCTAAATATAGCTTTGCTTCAGCATCTGGAACAGAGATCTGTGCAGAAATGTTCGACCTGTGCAATGATTGCAGAGTTTTCCTTCAAGTTTACCTTAACTTTCTGAAAAGATTTGAAACCCAAGCTTGCACTGGGCATGGTCCAGTGATGATGTATCAGGCTTGCATTTGAGCAGTTGATGGCCTGTATGTGCTTTTGCTTGTTTCCAAAATAGAACATATTTGTTATATTTGCCTTCTTAGGTACCATTGCTCTGCACAGATAGCACAGGATAAAGCGCAAAAACTTCTTTCTGTCACCTAGAAAACTTTCTGAACAGATTATGATTCCCTCAAATGTCTCAGCTTGGCTCCACTGGCCAGTTAAGCAACTGGTACAACATTCCTATTGATTCAGACTCATGGTCAGCCAAGCCTGCTGGGCAGTGCCAGCTTTTCCCGTGCTCACAGATCTTCTCAGGCTGTCAGCACCGACATCACCATTAAGTCCTTCAAATAAACTGGGAGATGTGTGGAACACTGAAAGTTTCATTCCTGACAGGTTTTGATGAGGTATTGTTTAATGCTCAGTTCCTCTGTGTATCAGGATATACTCGGTGCCTTAAATGCATTTCTGGTGTCTGGCTTTTGGCTTCTGGGATAGGATGTTTGCAGCCAGGAGGGGAGAAGTTTTACTTGGAGCCATCCAGGCTAGTTCACCCTGAATACGGAGGGTGACAGGCAGATGGACAACAGTGTGAGCCAGCACATGTTGAACACAGGCAAATGTACAGGAAACAAGTGCTTCCCGCTGCTTCCTCCTCTTCAGGGAGGCTGGTCTTGCTCTGGGTAGTCACACAGTTCCTCTGTACCTGAAGTACAAGCCCTGTGTGCATATTTCTCCTTTTCATGGTAGGGCCAAGATAGTAGGAATGTCCTTTTCAGTCTCTCCCAGACCAGCCCCTTCTTTCATGTCGGGAGATGAACAGATCAAAATGTCCAAGGTAAGGTAGCACACACTGATGCAGTGCAACTTGCAAACCTGAGATGGTTCTGCATTTTAAAAGACGCTATGTGATGAACTGTACCTGTTTGCCACAGTGCTTAGGAGTTTGGTCTTCCATTTATTGGGCAAAGGTTTACATGTATGTGCTGCATCATGTCGTGCTGTGGGACTAGAAACCCCCATTGTGAATTACCTTCTGTTTTCTCTTGCAGAAGTTCCATGGAGTTGGACTAAAATAAAGTTTTGGGATGTCTCTATTTGAATTGAAATTTGGAAAGAAGAAACTGAAAGGTGAGTGCGGTCTGGTAATGCTACTGTCATGGGTGACTAATTAAGGAACGTAAATTCAGCACACGTGCGAGCCCTTGAGATTGTGTTTGGCTGCATGTCTTACAGTGGCAGAGCAGTCAGGGGAAGACACGCTTTCCTTATTTTTCCTGCATTCCATACCATCTTGGAGGAGTGCTATGAACTGTGTGCTGGTGAATGGGGGGACATCAGCAGCAGAACAGACTGCAAAGTTTGTGCTGTCTCATGGCATATGACTGGTTTGGGGAAGTTGAGTTTTGGTGGTTTTTCTACGAGAGTATTTTGGGGGAGTGGGTGGATGAGCAATGCACAGTGGCCTCTCTCAAGCAGTTTATAAAATATGCTAGAAGCAAGTTAGCGTGAAGGTCTGATACAGTCTTTTGATGATGAAATATGTTGATGGCAATGGCCCAGACATTCCCTTCAGTAATAGGTAGGAAGAAGAGCAAAGTACAGAGGTGCACCCTAAGAGTACCCCAAAAGCTGCTGAGGGAAACACTGACTCTGGAAATGAAACCAGAGTCTACATAATTGCCTCCCTGCGAGCTCCACCCAAATAAATGCGTGTGGAGATAGGGAGCAGACATCCTCTGCAGCATGATCCATGCTGGACTTTGTGGCAGAAATCCCTGAAGAGAGGAATGCTTGGAAAAAGTCCATCAGGAGGGCTACTAACGTATCTTTAAAGTGGGCCAGCTTCCTACAGCTCCTTAGGGTGCATCTTCATCAGGCTTTGCAGCAGGGGCCACTGAACTGGGTCTTGTGTTTTATCACTTCACCTCCAGGTGCAGGGTACGATCTCTGGTTAGGGATCCAGGTCCACAGATGCTGTGAAAATGGGAAGTCACTAGCCTTTCCTTTCCAGGGTGTTCCTCCTTCTATTTAATGAACCCAGAGATTAGTGGCCTACTTGTATTTTGACATAAAATTATTTTTTTCCCAACCTCTCAATAGCTCAGAAGACTGAATTGCTTTTTCCCAAAGGTTTATTTTTGCAATTGTGCTGCTGTTTCCACGTCCTGGCACAGGGCAGATCGTGAGCTGTGGTGTTAAGACAAAACCGTCTGCTTGCTGCTCTGAAAATCCCAGGAGAGGAGGTTGTGATTGCTCCTGGGGAAGGATCTCTGCCAGCCCAAGGTTTCTTTCTCCATCTTGGTTTTGGAGATGTGGGAGCACAGGCTTGTCTGTGAACCACCCTCCATCCGGGGCATTCTCACTTGTAAAGCAGCAGCTCTTCCGACTATCAAAAAGATTATGTTGCTATCTTAGGAAAGTTTTGTGTTTTGCTTGGTCCTGTATCAGAGTTTTAGCAGGCAAGTGTTCAGCCCCCCATCAACCATATGTCTAAGAAACTCAGATCTTCCTAGATATAAACCCCATACTTCATAGGGAAAAATGATTTATTTTCATATTTTATGTGCTTTTGATCACCAGTTCAAAACCAATGAATTCAAACTGGATAAGGGAAGCTGGGGTGATCAGAGAATGAGGCGCTTCCATGACAGGAATCTAAAAGAGCATTTGTCCCTCCCCTTTATTTTTAATTCTTTTGCCTTGCAGCCCAAAAGCTGAAAGGGCTACGATTGCTCCTTGCAATCATTTCACTGGAGTAAATGCCAGGGTTGAAGTGCTATTTTAATCCAACAGTTTATAAGCCTTTGTATTTGGAGAAGTGTCTGGGACTGTGCTGCCTGGCAGCAGACAAGGCTTTCTGCAGGGAACACCCCATGCACTCATCTTAGAGGGACAGTACTGCTCATGGAAAGACCAAATTTCTATTCCAAACCCAAAGCTAGGCGACAGTTAACCTTATGCAAGATCCATGCTCGTGATATGACTTTCAGGAAAGGGAATGGGTTACCTCAGGCATCAGCTGTTGAAACTGAGATCAGGATTGCTCCCATGAGAACCAGTAATACTTTGCTGTTTCCCCCCCGGCAAGACATGGCTGTTTGCACATGAGCTGGGATGCAGGCAAAATTAGGAGAGTTTTTTCAGGATAGGTATAGTTTAACAAGACAGGTTACATGGTCTGTATTTCTTGGAGATAAGAGTCATTTTTTTATATAGTTTTGTGTTCACAAGGAATCAGGGATGTAATTAAAACTCAGCTTCACAGAGCAGTTATGTAGTGTCTTGTCAGACACACAAAGACTGTTGGAGGAAACTAGTTCCTAGATGACTAAACCTTGGTGAAGCTCTTCAAGCTGAAGTGGGGAAGTACATCTCTTAGATAAGCTGCAGTAGTGTTTCTGTGGAAAAGATGCCTGAGATCTTTTACACTGAGGTTTAACCTGCAATGAGCACTGATGAAACAGAAAGGAATGAGGATGCTTTCATTTCATGGAGTGTGTGGGAAGGAATTGGTGATGGCTAAAAATGTGGAATATGGAATATATATGTCAGATCAAGCTCACTGGCTTGATCTGACAGCAGCTTAACTCGGCACTGGAGCTTCGTACCTCAAGGATAGGAGTTGTCAAGTAGTATCTATGTCACAAAGGGAGATAGGGCACAGAGAGAACTCATCTACACAAATAACTTTGTCCCAAGGTGTGAGCTTCCAGGCAATGGCAAGAGCAGTCACTGCCACAGCTTAGTCTCTGTAAGCCCAGCCTAGGGGCCCTGTGAGAGGAAGAAGAAGGATATAAATTGAGCCAGGACTTTTGAAAAGTTCCACTGGGTTTTCCTTCTTTCTGCTAGGGTCAGGCTGTTCTCCAGGGCAGCCGGGTTTTGAGGAGCTGGGCTCTGGGCAGAGCTTGGCGGGGGTAGCAGCTCCCTATGGAGAAAGCAGCCTAAGACTGACATAAAGCTCGGCTGCCTTCTGGGACTCCTGTTTAGATCTAATAGGAAATGTTTTACCACAACAGACTTTGAGTATTAAAAATATATTTATTTTAACAAAATTTCCCATGGGGGCAATAACTGTGATTTGAAAAGCTTCTCTAAGTTTGTGTCAGAGCTGTATTTATTTTTGTGATTTTTGCATCACTTCCTATCACTGTGTATTGCTGTTATTAACATGTGCAATTGTGTCAAGCTGTGGCAGTACCAGCATGTCTAGGAGATACTGTTTTCTAGTAAAGGGAATCATGTGTGCCAGTCTGTCACTGTCAGACCAGTTTTTAAAAATGAAAACAATTGACTATCTCAGCTGCTTTATTTGGCATGCTGATATCGGTCAAAATATTGTGAACTACTACAAAACCCAGGACACAAAGTGATATAAGATTCTAAACCAAATTTGAAAAAACCCCCAAAACAACCAACTTTAAGATTAAAATTTTCCATAATGAAGAAGAGACAATTTCTACTGCTATTAATAATATATTTGAAAAAATGCATACTTTAGTCTGAAGTGGGCTGAAAACAGACATGAAAATATGTAGATGCTTCCTGAGAAATAATCTGTTGCAAGGCATTCCAGTTATGTGGTGAGTCCTCACCCCTTGCCCAGAGCCAAGGCAGATGGGTGAGGTGTTGCCAGGTGGAGGAAGGGAAGGAAAACCAGAACTTGTGTTATTGTAGGAGACGGGGAAAGAGAGAGACGAGGCAGCCCCGTTCCTTCCCAGAATAACCTAGGAGGGAATATTTTCTGGTTTAAGGTCATGTAGCACTTCTTCCAGGCCTGTGTCCCAAAAATGGTGTTTGAGCACAAGTGTTGTATATGCTGGGCAAATCTGAGGCATCCATTTGGAGCTATCTTTTCTTGTTTACTCTCTCCTTATGGTGATAATAAAAAATGCTGCTTTTAGAAAATGGCAGGATCTAATACTGAAGTTTATCTTCTTATTACAAATGTACTAGACCTGAGGCAGAAATAATTTAAGTTCATCCTTAAATTTTTTTATTTCAGACCTTTCATCTGCTCTATGAAAATGGAGATGTCAGTACCTCTCCCAAGTGGGCCCTCTGTTAGTGATGCCAGGAAAAAAATAATTTTGTACTAATACCAGGGGCATATGAAATGTTTTACCTGTGTGGGAAATTCCCGTTGCCACGTAGCGTTTGTTTAGTGCTAGCGGGAGGCTGGGCTCAGTACCAAGCACCAAAGACACAATCCATGACCACGAAAGTGTATTTCAGCATTTCATTTCTTCAGGAGGAAGAAGGATTCTTGTTCTTTCAAGGCAAAAAGACATAATAAAGAAGATCTTTATTTAATAATGGAGGAACAGGCAGGAGGGAATAGGGCTAAACCCGTTTATGGTGGTGTCTCTGAATGGTCTTGCTGCAGGTTTTTTTAAAATTAAATCCCTCACACTCAGTACAAGCTACTCCATTTCAGAGATGAAAATGCGTGTGATTGCCAGCATAAATCCTCTCCAGCCACAGCAGCCAGAGGGGCTCCACAGAAGAGAGAGCATCTCCACACCAAAAATCTGCAGTTTTGTAACATGGAGCCCTGGAGAGGCCCTCCTTTGAGTCAATAATAATTAAAAAAAACCAAACAAACCACGTTTGTTTGCCAGGCAGCTGGGCATGTTCCTGCTGCGAGCAGGGCTTGGCTGTGACCTTCCCCTTCCCCGTTTCCATCCCAGCGGGTTCTCACCGCTGCTGCTGCCCCGGCCACGCCGGCTGCGCCCTGCTGGGCTCTGGCTGCGGTTCAGGGCAGCGATGGGCTTGGGTTTCGTGCCACGGAGCAGCTGGCACGCCGGCACCAGGCAGGTCACAGCGTTAGCCTGGAACTCGGGTAATGAGAGTTCGGCTTTTCTCTGTGCCCCAGGCTGGCCGTGAATTGTAGATATTCAACCAGTGTGCCTCAGACCTGTGGTGTGGCTCTTCCCTTCACCCACGTATCCTCTGATCCATGTTAAATGTTGAGCTTGTTGGGTAAAAATCCCTGGCTTTGGTTTTGGGCAGAGTTCGCTGGGTGCAGCTCTGACCCCAGCAAGGCGCTGCTGTATTATGAATGTGAAATACTGTGATATCGCTGCTGTAAAAAATAATCCTGTTCCGCTGGCAACTCTGCCCCGGTACAGTGCCTGCAATGGAGAAACTCGTTGTATGGTTCCTTCATTTCTCATGATTGTTTTATGGTGCAAGGAGATTTTGGCTGTTAGCTTGTAGAATAACCTCCCCGGGAGCAAAGATTTTAGTTACCTTGCCCTCTCCCATGGAGTTGCCTTTCAGTGCACAGTGTAATTCTCTTTTTTGAGGGAAGGATAGAGGATCTGACCATGACAGGTTTCAGTTACTTGTGCACACGAAGTAACAGTTCAGCAAACACCAGAAATAAGGGGTGGGATTTCTCTGCCTGTGAAGAGATGGGAGATCTCCTGGGTGGCATTTGTGCTGTCACTGAAACGTGATACCAAAGCTGTCCCACAGTGATGATGGGGTGCCCAAAAGTAGAGTCAACAAAAGTAGGAGGGAGATGGGACACAGTGGAAGGAGGCGCATTATGAGATCTGAAACAAAACAACGCGCTGTGGCTGGTGGAGGTTCTGAGACTGCTTATAGCCTCTTGCAGGGGCAAACTGAATTACGGTCTCAGGAAGGTCAGATTCGTGCCCTTGGGAGCAGAATAACCATGTCACAGCTTTCATGGCTTGGTATTAGTGAGGTTAGTAGCTTTGCTGAGAGCCACTCTGCAAGGGAAGCCAGGATCCACCTCCTGAATACCACTCTTCATAGCTGGTCCAGAGCAGCATTCATGCTCTTGAGGTCGCTTGTATAAAGGGTGGAGTAGAGATCATTATTTTTACAGAGTTTATGTTGTCTCTGTTCTGTTGTCAGGCTTAGTTAAGCTGACACTCCCCTAATTGGGCTGTGTTCATTTCATGCATGAGGTATCAGGCCCTAGTTTGTGTATGACTTGGCAAAACCAGGCAGATCTCAAACCTGTTTCTTGGAGCCACAAGACATAATATCTACAAAACTTTTCCAATAGCCTATTGAAAGCACTGCTCTTGGCATACACTGCTTAGCATAAACCAGAAAAAAATTTCCAGGCTGTCTGACCAGATCTTGAATGTAACCTTATGCAGGACTTTTCCGTGCAGCAGTCCTAAATGGAGGAGGCTGGTGGGCTGGCCAGTTACATTTATAGCTGAATTTTGGCATGGGTTTAATTTTATTAAATACAGATGTTATTCTGTGGTTTAGCTCCTAAATCGGTCTGCCTGAGAAAACATCCACTTTCCCAGTGACTTGGTCTCAGTGGTTAGACCAAGAACTGGGCACTAAGCCATATTTATGTACGCTGAGTTTCCACTGATGAATAATTTTAAATAGTTTTCGGTGGCAGTGAAATGATAACTTGGAGTACAAATCCCATTCCTTTTTTCCAGTGATTTGTGACTGCAGTTTGCAGAAGCAGAAAGTTTGAGTTGCTTAGAGATACAAAAAAGTTTTCAGAAATTAAATACTTCTCATCTGATAGCCCTTCAGGTTTCCCCTCCCTTTCTCCTCAATGCTTTCAGAATCAACAGGGCATGATAAGACATGCATGCTTGGATCTACAGCCGGAATACTCTGAGTTGTGGTTTCAAGGTGAAGCTGGTGTAATGCTTGTCAATCCCTAACTTTTTGTTTATTGTGATCACCCAGGAGGCTTCATTTCTGTCCAAACAGTTCCAGAAACAAATAAGAGTTGCCTGGTCTGTGATAGTTGGGAACTGCTGGGTGTAGGAGGCACAGCAGTAGGACCTCACAGTTCTCTGTTGGTAAAAATAAAACCACCAGAGCAGTGTTGCCCTGTGCATGTGGTCAGTGGTGGTTCTCTTTTGGTGTAGCCAGAGCACAGAAAGTTCTGTTTGCTGACGTTGTTGGATGAGGCACCCTTTGCAATTCCTTGTGGTTGTTCTTGCTTTATCCAGAGGTATTGGCTGTCATCCAGTAAAAAAAATGAAATTCTTACTATAGAAATTAGCCTCATATTTTAGCCTTTAGAGACACCACCTCTGAGAGGCACAGGTGGCTACGGCAGGACAGAGGCTTTCCATTCAGTTTTGAACCAGGTTCATGGCTATTTGGAGCCTTCAGAAGAGGGTTGTCCTAGAAAACCTGCCCCTGGGTACCATACAACCAGGCACAGGAGAGCAATGCCTGGAGTGAGTTTAATTTGCTGTTTTTGTTTCATGTCCCACTGCTTCATGTTTTTGTGCCATCTCGAAGCATTTTGCAGCTGTTTGTGAGTCTCTCATAAAAGCCGCTCCTCGTGCAGAGTGCATCCCTCACTGCGGTGGGAAGCCGGGCTCTTTTCCTCGCCGCAGCAGGTACATGCACGGTTTCTTTCTAGCAGCATTTCAGATCCTTGAATTCAAATGCATGTTTTAAATGCCTCCTCCCCAGCTGTACAGACCCTGGGGGACAGGCTGAGGAAGGGGGACAGTTCCTCACACCCGCCACGAGCCCTGGGAAGACCAAAAGAGCTCACGGAACCTCCAGCGACTGCCAGCAGCACTTGAATTTCTGTTTCTGCATGCAGTCTCCTCAAGGGCTGCCCTGCCTACAAAAGATGGAAAGTCACTGAGGACTTTAGAGCCTCTCAGAAGCTGCCATGTGACCCTGAGTCTCTGTTGTGTGCCCTGTGTGAAAGTTCTGGCAAGGGAATATATACCCGAAGGGCTCCAGCCCAGATTAGCAGTTCAGTATCTCTCCCATCCACCATGCGTTTCTGTAGGTCCTTCTGGCAAGGCAGCTGGGTAGACCTGCTGGCTGTGAGCAGCATGGACAGTGTGGTCCCCTGTGAGCGCTCAGCCTTTCATTTCAGGGTCACCACAGGTCTTTGGCTTGCCTGTGCTGCTCCACATGAGCACATGGTCTTCCCAGGACCAGCACGGGCTCTGCAAACGTGCTTCTGTAGCCTCGTAGATTTTCAAGCTGTGTCATCTATTCCTCTTTACATTAAAGCTGTTTATGTTTTTTTGGTGGCATTTGTTCCAGGACTAGACCTGTAGCCTCTGGGGAGGGGATCAGACTAGTGCTTGCTGTATGGGAGGAAACGTGCAAGTGTTGGGAAGTTCTGTTTTTAACAAATAGATTTATCTTTCATCTGCTTTGATAATACTGGTTGCTCTTAGGAAAATTCCTGAAGGGGCACATAACACAATAGCTGAAGCCCTGCAAGCCTGGACCTCTTGAGCTCTGCTTCTGTTTTACTCTGGGAAGCCAGACAAGTTACTCTGATCTCTCTTTATATTGTTCTCTCCATTGTAAAATAATAGAAAAATGTGTCCAAGGAAAGCAGTGAAGGATTAAGCACTTTGAGGGTCTTGAATGAAGCCTCTGTGTTGGTCTGAATCACCCAGTAGGAGCAGATGGCAGCTGACTTGGAAATGTCTCACACATCTAGATGTGCCTAAAGAAAGTAAAAAGCACATTTACCTGCTAACATAGCTTTAAATTAGTAATTAATTAGAGGGCTTGATGAAAACAACCTGCAGAGACAAAAAAAAAAAAAAGAAAGAGGTGATCTGAAGAAGGGATAAAAATTAGGGAGGCTGTGTTATTTATAGGGTTATTGGAGGAAAAGGAGGAAGGATAGCAGTTCAATGCACTAAATAGCTCAGACGCTTGCTAATGCCAGAGTGAATAAACAGGAAGAACTAGATGTCTTAACTCGTCATTTAATAGGTATACTAGGCACGTGCTGAGATAACTCATGAGGCTGGAATATTAATAGAAAAGAATAAAGCTTTTTCTGGAAGGGTATCAGAGGTTTTCCTTGTATGTCCATATGCTCTGAGATCCAGCATGAAGAAAGAGATGAACAAATCGCAGATCTCTGAATAATGCTACAAGGGTAAACATCACAGGCACAGCAAACTGAGGAGGGCAGTCTTTTGTGAAAAAATAGTACATAGTTTTCTGAGAGGCAGAGCATGGTGGTAAATGAAGAATTCTAGTTATGCAGAGACAGAGACGAGTGCAGGGGAACATGACCTGTTCTGCTGGCACAGGGCTTTGGTGCAGAGGTTGGTAATTTTTTGGAGCTAGAGAGGAGGCTGTTTCAGAACTGATTCCCTCCAACAGGGAGGAGCAAATTGGTCGTAGGAAAGCAGGAGGGAGTGTAAACAGGAATGGTTATGAAATGACGGTATGATACTTAGGAAAAAGTGACAATAGCAAAGTGTTTAAAATGGACTTTAAGAAGGAAATCTTCAGTAAATATGAAGAACTAGTAACTGAGATCTCATGGGAAAAAAATCTGGGGTGGAGGAAGAATTAAGCAGAGCTGTCGTTTCCTTAAATAGTTGATATTAAGGGCACAGATACAAGTTACCATCTTTCAGGGAAGGGCTCGGAAGGGTAAGTGAAATGACAGAAAAAGCTGTTGAGGATGTAAAGGGCATTGAAAGTTGTTCTGTAAGAGCTGGGATCTCTGGGGTTCTGTAACCATTCTAGTAAGAGGGAGATCAAAGTTTATGTCTGCTACTCAGTGAAAAAAGCCTAGCAAATAATGTTAAGAAATATTTTTTGTTGTTGTTTGTTTGTTTTGCTTTAGACATCTAACGTAACAGTTGCCAGAAACAGAGGAGAAGGGGGGAGGTTTGGGGCTGGAATAGAGAGGGAATGGGTTGGCTAGGTAAAGTAGACCATGTCCTGAGGCAATGCTGCCTTTGAGAGTTTCTAGTGCACAGACAGGCAAAGTTCAGAAAACTGGGAAAAGAGCAAGCATAACATCTATCTTGAAACAGGGGGAAATGAAAAGCTGAGCGATTATAGATATATTGGCTTCTCTACTTGGGTAAAGGTTGAACATTCCAACAAACCACTTCGAAGCAACTAGAAGTGTGTGTGTGGGGGAGGAAATGATTAACAGTCAGCAGTCCTGAAAAACTGCATCAAACCAAACTTAATTCTGTATTAGTGGTAGCCAGAGGGCTTGTGAATTAGCTTTAGATAACTGCCAGGTATCTTGACTGTCATTTATGGCATTTTTACAAGTAAACTGGAGATACACATTCAAGATAAAATCACCACACAGTGAGTGCCAAACTTTTCAGAAAAAAAAATACACTGACAATAGTCATCAATGACTGATTATGGAACTTGAGAGATTCATGATGGATGTATCCTGAGTCTGGTATTCAATATTTTTTTCTATGTCTTGGCTGGCAGAATAGAGAGCACACTTAGTAAATCTGCAAATGGCACCACGCTGGCAAGAGCTACAAGCACACTAAAAGATAGGATTAGAATTGACTAGTTGGAGAAATAGTCTGAAAAAATTTGGATGCAGTTCAGCAGGCACAAATGGAAGATTTGCATTGCCTGATGAGGCATAGGCTCTGCCAGAAAGGATCTGCCAAAATGGATCATATTCTGGAATGCCATCAGCTGCATGCTGGTGGTGCATAAGGATACTATTTTAAATTACTTCTAGGTGAATTCCCATGTCAAATATGCATTGTCTACAAGACAGATGGAGTGTCCCTTGCCCTCTGGCCAGCTTTGGTAAGGCCTCAGCTGCAAACTGTGGCCCATTTTGGCCACTGTGTGACCAGAATGAGGTGAACTAGCTGGGAACCCCACTGGAGAGCAGCAAGAGTGATGTTATTTCTGACAGATTGACCCATAAGAAATGACTGAAGAAACTGGAGTTGCTTATTCTCGGGAATAGAAGACTACAGTAAGGCATAACAGCCTTCAATGCATAATGTGCTCTGCGTCTTTGGCAAATAGAACAAGGAACCAAGGGGGAGCAGAAGAGCACTGTTGACCATCCCGGGAGAAGATATAATTTGTTTAAATTGAATTAATGAGTTTTATGTCAGATAATGGGGAAAAACTCCCCCAGCAGAAGGACACTGCAGTCCTGGAGTAGGCAGTCTAAGGAACAGTCATCACTGGAGCTTTGTAGGACATTTATTGGGAATGACAGGCATGACCATGTCTTGAGGTGGAGGATAGATATGATGACTTTTTGAAATCCTTCCAGTAGGTTTTGATTTCACAATAGCTCTTGTGGTGATGTCTCATCTGTGGGATGATGCTATGAGATGTACTTGTACTGGAGGAAGGTCACTAACTGTAGACTGATGGCAACAGCCTCAGAGGGTTCAGGGAGAAGAGATGGAGCAGGGTTGGAATAGTGAGTACCGCTAGTGAAGCATTAATTCTTACCCAGGAGAAGGTGAACAACCTGTAAAACCAGTGGTGGCATTGCAGTGGGATGTGTGCAGAGGAGAATCAGAGTATGGGCTTAGAGTGCTGTGGTACCAGTCCACAGTGCTGCTCTATCAGTGTCATCACCAACCTTCTCAGTTCCCTGACATGGGGTGGTTGCACAGAGCACAGATACCTGGTGACATTGTCTTTTAGCAGCTCTGCTTGGTTTTCCTGATGCTTCACTCATGTCTACATTGACTCTGCTTACCTTCAAGCATATCTGACACATTTTCTCTTCTTTACAGAGGAAGAGAGACAACTTCAAGCAAACAACCGGGATTTTAATCTGCAGTTTGAATATGCTGTAAGTAACCAGCATATGTTTTTTCATGCAGATGTTGTCACAGATGCAGCTGCATCTGCTTCATATCTTGCGTGTTGTTTCAAGGCGGTGACATGACTGGATGCTAGCTATGACGCTGCAAACAAGGCAAGAATGTGCCAGATGAACCACCAGAGATGGTTCATTGCTGAGTCAGCCATGGGCAGCTCTGCCTTTGGAGTCAACCCTGCAAACGGGCAGTTGAAGGAGATCTGATGCTGGAAGAGTGAATGCAGTGACTTCTCACACTTCCAGAAAATTATTTGTGACTCAAAGCTTTTTCAGGATCAGGCTTCAAGGCCTTTCAATAACGGAACCTTGGGGGGAGTTTGATGTTGGAAACGTGTCTTCATTTAAAGAAAAACATGAAAGGAAATGTGTCAGTTCCTCAGCTCTTGCAGCGAAATCCTCTCTGGCAGGAAGGTTTTCGATCTGGCCTTTGTGGCTTCCTGCCAGCTTTATTTCCAGCTCCTTAACAGCATACTTAGGTTCACGTCGTGCCCTGAAATCTGTGACTCGAAGGAGCACTATGACATGGGCTGGCTGTGACCCAGGTCTGCCAAGCTGCGGTGCCAGGCAGCTCCTTGAGAAGCTTCATTTCCAAAGCTCATGGACCATTTGCTGATGCTGTGTGCAGAGGAGATGTGGCTCAGTTGCTAGACCTGTAGTGCCTGGCTGCAGGGTCATCTCCTTCTTGAGGCAAGCCTGAAGCTCCATTCCTTCAAAGCATTTGCAGCTGCCAGCTGATATCAAAATTAGTTTTGTGCATTTTTTTCCTCTGCATATCTGAATTCCAGTGGTAAAATTCATCCTTCAGTTTTACTCAGGAGCTCCTTTGAACCATGTTTTGGTTCAGGAACTTCACAAGTATTTTCTTGGTAAGAATTGGAAAAAGTCAACATTTCAGAACATTGTAATTTCTTCTGAGATAAAAAGTCTGACTTGCCAACAGCTTTGACTAAGGATGTTAATGAAGCTGATCTGCTGGCAACATGAACTGGATGGTTTTCAGTGGTCACTTTTCATCCATGAATTAACCAACACAGGTTAGAGACTTCCTTGGTACAGAACTGCTGCATGTGTCCTGAATATGAATGCACTGTAGTAAGTATACGTAAAGGACTATGCAGCACAAAAGCCTTATCAAGCCTGGTGATTTGAGACTGGGAATGTGCATTTGGTTTGCACAGAACCCTGCCAATAGAGTACTGGTGTGGGTATTGCCACTATGTACAGATTTGTGATCTTTCACTGAATGATTGTAACGTAGACTATGTGCAGCAGCGGGGCAGGAAAGCAGGAGGGAGATGTAAAATGGTGTCAGGGTAGAAAGAACAAGCAACACATGTGGTTCTGAGCCTATTTCTGTGAAAAGCCATTTGTAAGGCTGACTTTGGATGTCTCTGTTTTCCCGTTGATTGCTTGCATGCCCAAGGATTTGCAAATAACCAAAATTAAGGAGAAGACTGTGGGACCTCTGGAGGGTTTCCGTAAGAGTCTCCTGATTAGGTATGAAAATAAAGGCAGCCAAAAAGCCAGCTCAATATAATCTGTTAAAACTTGGCAGTGAGTTTCAGTAATCCTAGCTCTCATTTTAGTCAGCTGTGGCTCATGATTTCTGGAGTCTGGTGTGCACTGAGGCTTATGAAATCTAGAAAACTGTCCAGAAGGAGCCAACCCTTGAAGTGGTGAGTGGCTGGTCAGGTACTAAAAGGCCTCAAGTGGTGATGCAGGCGCTGCCCTAACTGTACAGGGCTTCACGTTATTCCTGGGCTGCTAATTTCCAATAAGTACTGGTAAAAGTTCAATTTATTAAACCCACATTACCATGGTGTATAAAAGGGCTTAACCTTGCTCATAAGTTACTTCAGATCCTATGTTATAGATTTCTGGGTGCATCTGGAGATGCCAAAAAGGGAGAAAGTCTCGTGGTGCCCTCCCATCCACATATGCGTGATCCTTCTGAAAGTTAGACCTTCCAGTCCTGTAGTCCACTGCAAAGGTCAAATCTGGGCCCCTTCCTCATGTCCAGGTTTCTCTGAACATTGGGGTTGCACTGCTAAGCACTAGGATGTGGTCTAGGGGAACCAAGACTATCCAAACAGAGGAGCCTGCCCATGGTTGCTCAGGCACAGCAGCTATGAGGCTCAGTTGTCTCTCAGCATGCTGACATTTTCTGAACACAGTAATTTCTGTCTCTTGCAACCATAGTCCTCCCTCAAGACAACTTACAACCCTCATGTATTTAATTGGACCTGTGTACAAGCAAACAACAGAAGCGTTTGGACTGCCTGTGCTTCATTGTGGTGCTCAGCTCTTTGGGACATGAATATTGGCAAACACGGGCAGCCACATTATAATTTACATCTTTTTAGAGCCAGGAGGGTAATAGCCATCCTCCAGCTCTCAGTCCCACAGAGAGGACTTTTAGTCCTTGTCCTCGTGCACAGGAATCCTGTCTTAGCCTGAGGCACAAGGAAGGTTGCACCAATAGCTGTTCCAGCCAGGTAAAAGGGACACTGGGCAGAAACTGGAAGAAAAGCCTGTAATATAACAAAGCTTAGAAAGTACTTTAGACAGTGAAAGCTGCAGAAGTGAGGTTTACTTCACTTGGTAACTTAAAGCCATGTTAGCTATAAGACCTATAGAACAAGTTCTTGTAACAAAGCTAGGTGAGGCGGTAAATGTTTCTGTAGGGTGAAGCAGTTGCTGAGAAAGGCCAGTAAGGAAAAGAAAGGGAAATGCAAATGGGAGTGTAGTGTATTGCCTTACTGCTGCTGTATGTTGCAGCTGTTGTGAAAGTTCAAGCCTTTCACTAAAAAGAGGGTTTCGATTATGTAGGCATAGATAAAAAGTACAGAGATGCTTTGTCCTTGGTCAGTTTCAGTGAGAACAGGGAAGTGGGAAAGTACAGTTGGAGGTGGGTGTGTTGTCACTGAATAGCTGGTGGTTATCACCCCTTCCCGGTGCAAAGTCTACAGG
Organism: Caloenas nicobarica; assembly: GCF_036013445.1. Taxonomy (NCBI): domain Eukaryota; kingdom Metazoa; phylum Chordata; class Aves; order Columbiformes; family Columbidae; genus Caloenas; species Caloenas nicobarica. The sequence continues at coordinate 10,406,250 of NC_088284.1, forward strand.
ATATCTATGAAGGGAGACGAGAGAAGCTGAAAAAAACTTGTAAACTCTATTGTGTGTGGAGTCTGACATAAGCTCTGGCAGCTGCTGAAAGCTGGCCCTCCTGGTATGAAGCAAGACTCACAAATATGCTCAAACCAGCTTTGCAAGAACCTGACGCTGCAGTGTGGAAAGCTGTGTCTGCCAATGCGTGCAAGGACATGTCCAGATCCATCACACTTGGACTTGCAGGAGACCTTGGAGGGCAAATTCCCTCCCAGAGCTCATCAGCAAATACGCGAGAAGCCAAGGTGCAGATTGTCCCTTCCATGCTGCTCCAGCCATGGAGCCTCTTCAGCTGAGCACCCGCTGGGCAAAAGGGTTGGACAGTGCAGCAGGCTGGACTGATGGGTAGCATGGGGATAAAAGGCGGGTAGGAGCTGCACATAGTGGAAATCTCCTTAACACAGGGACTCCGCAGTGAGGCAGAGAGGCAGTTTCAGGAGAAGAACTGAATGTGTCTTGTGGGCATATGTGTTATGCGGTGGTGAAACGGAGAAATAAACTTAACAGCGGAGTCAATTATACTGTTAGGCAGCATTATTTATTGACAACGCTGGAGAGCTCTCGGGATCATCCTCCATAGGTGCTCCAAAGACTGGATGCTCTTGTGTTGTTTATTTTCACATAATTATTACATATGCATTACAATTTTTGAAAATTTTGACACACAATACATCTATACTAGGAAATAATTGATGATGTTTGTTATAATTGTTTAGTTTCTTACTTACATCTATTAATTATTAGTTAAATATAAACTAAGCACTCTGCTTCTAAACAGTGTATTACTTAATCTTCTGTCTCGCCCTTATCATGCAGAGGGATCTAAAACTTGAAAAATATCGCCTTGTTTTGCAGGTGGTCAGAAAGCATTTATCTCATGTCAATTGGTTAATGAGGGGTACATCTTTTATAACTTAGTCACAGTATACATTAATTTGGCAGCTTCTTTTCAGTGGGCTGGAAGATTGGGATGGTCTCCTTCATCTCCATGAGCAGAGACAGTACAGACTGATATGAGGACAAGGGAAGTGCCTCTTGTCTTAAGAAGCCTCTTACCTGTCTTCTGATGATTTTTGCTGCCGTTAAATAATAGGAGGTGCCCGTGGTTGAGAGCAGAAGCTTCAAGCAATGGCAATGCTTGGGTAGGTCAAGATTTATTTGGACTTGGTGTGAAGACTGAATCTGAAACTAGAGCTCTCAAACTAGTGCAGCCCCAGATATCCTTGGCCTTATCCTGCACAGCAAAACCACAGTTGCTTAGAAAAATAAACTTTAAAACAAAGTGCTGTGTAGTTGACTGGAAGGGCTGAGTGTGAAGGTATGTACTACCCACCAGCTCACAAAATTAGTTAGGAATGACTCAGAAACCAAGTGTGAATGAGTGGCATGCAATGGCACTTAGTGCAGCACAAAAATGGACTCAATATAGACCTGTAAAAATGAAAAGTGAAGTCCTAATCCTGTGTTTATTCACACTGCAGACAGAAAGATCCTTCCTGACTTCGGTGAGAGATCTGCCTGAAATAAAGTGAAATGCAGGGTGCCAGATGTGGTCCAGCAAGATTTAAAGGCTTTGATCAATGTTCTTATCTGAGGCTATTCAATCTGAATGCACTGTCCCCAGTCTGTCTGCACTGTCCCCAGCGCAGTTGCAGAGGGGACTGACCTGTGTGAGTCCACCATGACGGGCTCTCTGTCTATCGACACTCTACAGAAGAAAATCTCTTCTGAAGGCTTTTAATGTTTGCTCTGATCCCAATTCCCTTTTATTTCTTCACTTTCATGTTGGAATTTAGCACAGCTGCACTGGGACGTCACAAAGGGCTGCGAAAACAACTTTGAAATTGGCTTTCAGACAATAGGAGAGGAAATGCAGGGCCCATGAGTCAACGACAAATTTCATCTTGGATCAGGATCTAGGGTCAAACCAGCATCCTTTCTGCAGGGCCAGCAGTGAGGAGGCTGCCTGGACTCTGCTTTTGTTCTCCCTGGTCACCTGGTAAACTGTAGTGAAAGAGGAGGGATGTATAAATCTTATGAATCACAGAATGGTTGGGGTTGGAAGAGACCTCTGGAGATCATCTAGTCCAAACCACCTGCTAAAGCAGGTTCACCAGAGCAGATCGCACAGGAATGTGTCCAGATGGGTTTGAATGTCTCCAGAGAAGGAGACTCCACAACCTCTCAGGGCAGCCTGGTCCAGTGCTCTGGCACCCTCAAAGTAAAGAAGTTTCTCCTCATATTCAGATGGAACCTCCTGTGCTTCAGTCTATGCCCATTGCCCCTCATCCTATCGTTGGGCACCACTGAAAGCAGTCTGGTCCCATTCTCTTGACATCCACCCCTGAGATATTTATAAAATCTCCTATGGCAAATACACCTCCACCTGGGCTGAATCAGCAGCTGGGTTCTTACCTCTTTTGAAATTAATCGTGGAGAAGGTATTGGGATCAAGCTCTGCTCCACCGCCTCTTCTTGCATGCTTTGATCTGAAAAGGATGCCTGGTGGCTTATTCTCAAGGACCTTGGCAATGTGGTCAAGGTGGTAGCAACAGCTGCCCTCTCTTCCCATATGAACCTGCAAATATTGCCCAATGTTCATCACACTCAAGGCTGAATTAAGTGTTGTCTGATCATGTGAAGAGTGGTCTGAGTAGCCCCTGAAAGTATAGCTGCTCCTTTTGCATTTAGGAAGGTCTTAGCTGGATTCACCCAAAGACTAGCTGAGACACTGTCAAGTAGCAGCCAGAGCAGGGCTGCCCTATGAGAGGGGATGAGTTGGGAGCTGAGAGTGACCCCAGTGCAAGCAATGTCCTCACTGACCAGGACGCAGTTCTGCAGCATCTGGTTGGGGGACAGGGCAGGATGCTACTAATGAGGCCCATCCTGGCCATCCCAAACAAGGTGAGGTCATGAACCAGGTCCAGGGTCCATCTAGGGAGCCTAGTCAGGGGCAGTGGGAGACAGACTGCACCACATGTTCAAGGTCCACCCAGGAGGCAGAGATGGCTAGGTCTGTCTGGGAGACTGGGACAAATGTTAGGCTGGAGACTGATATTCCTACAATGTGGCTCAGGTGAGGACTGAAGGCCCAGGGCTGGGCTTAGGTGGAGCTCCTGAGCCCTGGGCAGGGGCTGTGGGTGGAAGCTCCAGGTGAGGTCAAGGCCATTAAGGCATATTAGGGCCCTGACAGGCCCAGAAAGGCTGAGCTGTGCCAGACATGAGCTGCAGTGAAGTTCATAGACTCTCTTCAGACTGAGTCCTTCACTCTTCATCTTACCTTAAACCTCACGGAGACAAAACTACTGCTATACTGGTTGGGAGTCTGACTATGTGAGACCTTAACGAGTAGGGTATGGTGGTTTGGAGTTTGGCCCTCTGCACCTCTTGGCAGTGCTCTGCCTTCCCCTTCACTTCTCCTCCCTGCCTGGCAGCAGCTTCAGGTACTGAGCTGAGTGGAAGGAGAAAGCAACATAGTCAAAGGAGATAAATAAGAGACAAGACCTTTAGATCCCATGCATTGGCCTGTCCGTAAGCGAAGGCATAAGGTCATCAAGCCATGCCAGCTCCATCTGCCTCCACGTCCTCCTCTGCACCACCATGACGAGGACACTCATCACAGTAATGTTACACGGATTCACAGCTCTGTAGTGGGATGAGTCCAAGCACAAGGAACAGCATAGGAAAACACAGCCAGTGACCACATGTTCCTAGAGGTTTTCCTGGAATACCCAATGTGTGATGGGATCCTAGAACTCACTTTGTTATTTCTGTCAGGAGGCTGTTGAGGAGCTACATGTGTAAGAAATCCTAAAAACTGTTAAAAAGAAAAAAAGAAATAAAGAAAACAAAAAAATAGAAGTTTGGGTTAGATATAGATCCTTTTATTTCAGGTGTTTAGCCTGTCTTTTACTTCTGACAGTCAGGATGAGATTTTTGAAGAGACCAAATGAGACCGACCAGCATCCTGTTGGCCTTTCTCAGTCTTGTGTTGAGTTGTGACTCCCGATCACTCTCAGGAATTAGGCAGTGAACCTGGCAAGCTTAAAACTGATGTAGTCTGGCTACTCTGTACGCCCTATGGAAAGAAAGGCTCCCTGGTATCGCATGCGTTGTTACGAGTGTTTATTAAGTATGTCCTTGAGCACATACACAGCTCTATGGTAACGTTTCTGCATCTGGCAGCCACGTGCTTTCAAATTGCACTGCTGCATTTAAACAAAGTGCCATCGAATTGTGCTCCTGCTGTCTCCTTGCAAGGCTTTATCAAAGCACCCAGGAAAGCCATTTCTGCTTCTCGGCTGTTTCATTGGTCTGTACCTTGTGCTACATAGGCACCAGTGAAATTTCCAGGTCTCGTGGCACAGCACCTCCTTGCGTGACAGCCAAGGCTTTTCTAGGATTTGCTTTGACGCAGGTTGTCCAGCTGCTAGAAGCTATTGTCACTGAGACAGGGGTGTGAATGCAGGTGGTCAATATCCTGCCATACTCTGTCTTTTCTGGTTATCACCCTTTATCGTCTGTAATCTAGTCACAAAAGCAGCAATTTCTCTTATTTCCAGTGACTTTTATGGCAAGGAGACCATTTGTTTGCTCAGCGACCAAAGGTAGGAGCCATCTGCTGAGCATTTGCCCACAGTTGGACGTCACAGCCAGGCTTCTGAGAACACCCCCAAAGTAACAGTTCATCTGCCAGATCTAGACTTGTGTAACTGTGGTGCGATGAGCACTATTCTTGGGGACAGCATTTCGATGGAGTCACACCTCCAGGAGGTGTGAATCTAGCCCCTGAAAAGAGCAGATGACAATAATCCCTCACCCACAGACAACATTGCTCTCGTGTCAAGCTTCGCATCTGGGGAGCTCGAGGCTGGCGGTGGGTACCCACGCTTGAGCCTGTTCATTTAGGACACAGGTGCATGCAGAAGCTGCCCACCATCAACCAGAAGTCTATGGCAGACTTGGAAGTAAGTGTGAAGCTCCCAGTTCCCATCTCTGTGCCCAGCCCATAGAGTTGCTTTTCTTAGGTGTTTGATTTTTATAAATCTATAGGAGAACCAGAACCTCCTGTAAGGCCTCTTAATACTTAATTGCTGCTTCAAAGACATTTCCGATCCATCAGTTTTCCCTTATGGGAGTCTCCTTCACTGAAGGCAGGGCACGGGGAAGGTAAGAGGATGATGCTTTAGAGGTATTGCTTATAAAATGATGGCTGCATTGGACTGTTTAACACACTGTGGTGCTGCAGGTTCCTGTAGTACTCCTCCCATCCCAAAGTCAGGTTCCAGTACAGGGTGTGACGGTGTTAAGCGTCACAGAATAGGATAAGATCAAGAGCAGAGGCCAACTGAGATTTCTCTGCAGTCAACTGAGAGCCTGACCAGTCAAAGCATACAGCCTTGGTGTACTGCATGAAAAGATAAATTAAGCCTTACACAGAGCTTCAGCTGTATCCTTGATGTGGGAATGCAGAGCTTTGAATTGTAAAGGCTGAAGTTTTCCCTAGTTTGTTTTGATCATTTAATATTGATATTCCCTTAGTTCCCAAGGGCCATGAACAAATTGCTTGTTAAGCTAGAAATATTCATAGTGATTATGAGGAGTTCTTTTTTCTGGTGCTTAGTTTTAATTACAGATTTTAGAACAATGAGCAGATCCACTACAATACTCTCTCTCTTTACTTTGAGGTCTGTGGTGTCAAAGTGTCACAAAAGACAGTGTGTGCCAAACAATATCACGATCCTGAACTACTATGGGGAAAATTTTGGATGTCCAGATTTCTGCAGTTGAGCATTTGAATTTGTTATGTCTGGGTTTTTTTACCATGCCTAATGGCAATAGGAAACAAAATGAATGGCTTTGATTCATTCAGTGGTTTTCCTGACGTAATTAATGGACAGAAATAGAAGGCAGGAATTGAAATAAACCACTCCGTTTCTTTTCATATTCTTCTCTGAGATTTTTGCAGGTCACGTTCTATAAACTTCATGTGTTTACTGAGTAGTTTTTCCCATGTCGTATGTGACTCTCCGAAATCTGTCGATGCACAAAGGTTGTGTCCCCTTACTTTTTCCTGCAGCCACTGTCTTTTTTTTTTTTTCTTTCCAGTAAGCGGCTGTGATGTTTTTCTTTAGATTAGTAGTCAGGGAACATCTTTAGATCCAGGTTTTATTAAAATGTCTGTCAAACTCTGTGTCTGGTGGACACAGACTTGTCAAGCAAGTAATTTAATTCTCTGTATGTTGGGTTTGTAGAGGATGTTGTTATTCCATTTCTTCTGTTTTAGCAGTGTCTGTGGAGCCTGTATGAAACACATATTCCATGGTGAGGAATTTTGAAATAAACTAAATTTAATCATGTATCGTGGCATTTAGATCACAGACAGAGTTAACCACACCCAGAGATGGCTACATGATGTCAGGAGACAGGCAATATTGTTTCTATGTTGATCACTGATAAACTCATTTTCTTGCTGGAGTGCAATCAATAGGACGATTTGGCTAACTCTTCCATGAAGGGCATTTCCATCTCTGCTCTTTTAGAGACTTATTCATTGGATTGTACAAGGGATAAACATGATGTTAATGCTGAAGAACATTGCTGCACTTTGTGTCTGGACATAGCCAGAAATCCAGTAACTGCCTAAAATGGAATAGTTCCCCATATACACCTTACAGAATAGCTTTCCCCATACACACCTTAAGGTGGTGATCTTAAATAATGGGTTTAGTGGTAGAAACCTGAAGATGTGTGTCAGTTTAGAAGTCAAGATCTTGGATTAATGCATGGATTGGAGTAGCCTGTGATCATAATTGGTTGCTTCTGTACTCCCTCCAGTGTAGCCATATATAAAGGTTATTAGAATACTATAATTGCCATTTTCTATCCCATTGAACCAGTAAATCTATTACCGAATGAAGGTGCACTGTGTAACCTCTGCCTCCTTGTGCTGTCACACCTTAGGTCCCTTGGGAGAGGGTTAATATGTGTCTTCTGGAGAACTTCTGAGGAGGAAATTTTAGATGTGCTGGCAACAGATGGCATACGTGGTTCCAGGACTAAACGTGGATGAGTACTTGGTAGAATTCATATAAAAAGAAAGTCTAAGTCTAGCACACCTAAATACTGAAGAGAGAGCCCCAACTGGTGTATTGATGGATAGAGCCCATCTATTAGGCGGCAAGAATCAGACCAGAGAGCTCTGATCTTCCAGGAAGAAAATACCCGGTTCTGTAATCTTGAGCCTGAGTCTTTCTCTGTTTTGAAGAAGACAGATGGGGCAGCAGCCATTGTTTGTGGCTGGAGGGGCCATCTGCAATTAGAAAAGGAAACTGGAAATAGGGAACAAAGCTGCAACTTGCTTACTGAAATGGTGAGTGCCTGTATTACTGGCTGTTTGCACAACACCGCATTCATGGAATCTTTGTGGAATAGAAACAAGCCACTGCTCCAAGTTGCTGAGTTCAGAGGCTGCTGAATCAGCTGAAAATAATAATGTCATGTTATGCTCCTGAGAGAACCTACAGCTCCTGTGTGGTTGTTCAGCCAAATGGTATGTCAAAGTCTCAGACAAGTTACAGATAATTGACCTTGCATGCATTTTCTAACACGGCTTTGTAGACGGTACCAGTGAAATGTTTTACTTGTGTCTTGGTTACAGTTTTTAATTCTATCTGTGCATCATGTAAATGGAGAGACTAATAAAGGAAAGGTGCATCTCTGTGAGCAACTGCATGTACCTGTATCTACCTGCAGTTCCACTAGCACAAACTGAACATCACGTTTTCACCAATTCTGAGAGGAATTCTGTCTGTTTATCCAGGCTTGGCATGACTGTGTGGGGGAAAAGGAAATGTTTTTTGAGCTGCTGTTGGAAACAATGCTATTGCTAAATATAAGCAAGTAAAAACACAGTTGAAATGGGTTGTGCTGTAATTTTGTTTCCTGTTTTACCAATCCTTTTTTTTCCTTTTTTTTTTCCCTACAGAACAATTCAATTAAAACATCAAAATACAACTTCTTCACTTTCCTGCCTCTCAACCTGTTTGAACAGTTTCAGCGAATAGCCAATGCTTACTTTCTTTTCCTGCTGATTTTGCAGGTATGAAATCACTGTACTGTTTCTAGCAGATTCCATTGTCTGTTATCAAAGACTGTCTATGTATGATAGCTGTAATAAGGTGCAAGCCATATCCCTGTTATGAATTAGCATCTTAGTAAAACCTGAAAGTAGATAGAAAGTAGGGCAGAATAAAAGAAATTTCCTCTCTTACCTTTGGATATGAGGGTTTGAACTGAATAGAGAAAAAAAGTAATTAAACTTTTCAACCAATTGTGTACATTTTTCATGCCATGTCCTACTACCTTTGTATCTACATCTGAGTGCTCCTGGCTGTTCTTGGATTTGCATTACTTATTCCACCTGTAGTACGAAAGGTGGTTGTCTCTTATCCATAGGTTTAAAGGCAAATTTCACTGGCAGTCACAAAGAACAAGGCAAGAAGAAGAACAAATTTGTAACTTGTACTATTTCCCTGGGAAGGAAGGAGTTAACATCAGGAAGGTTCAATGTTGGACGTAGTTTGCTTAAAGCTGAATATTGCTGCTCCCTGGTCAGCAGGGTGAGGGAGGTGTCTAATATGGGGCATGTCAGACACTGGCAACACTACTGAAGCCTGTGGCTCATCATGGCATTGAGTTGCACTTTGCCCATTGCTTTGGTAATACTACTCTGTCTGGAAGCCGAATGCACCTGAGAAATTGATATCAGGATTTCTGCCCCATTGCACTTTGCTAGAACGTCGATAAATGCAGTGTACTCTGGTGCCGCTGAATCATACTGGAGTACATGTTATCAAAAAAAAGGGTATAATTTTGATTATGTTTAAAGTATACTGTTTTAAATTTGACCATTCCGGTGCACACAAGTTTGCAAAATTACCTTCTTCAAATGCTATTTTTCAATTGCAGCTCAAAAAAAGCATAGGCAAAATCTTTTTAAGCCTGTAGCAAGCTACATACAATCTTTGATTATTTACAGGGAACAAATTTGGGAAATTTCAGCCCACGTGTATTTTTCAAGAAAGTAGTGAAAGTGCCTTTTCAGCCAAACTGACAGCATTGTTCCTGTGTTGTTGTACTGCACTCTAGCTGCTTGTCCATCAAATTCATAGTATTTCAAACTATTTGCCTTAGATTATTCTCCTGTATTGTTTGCTGAACCATCTAGGAGTGACTGTGTGTAAAACCATACTACTTTTTCTGCTGCCTGCATCAAGTTAGGCTAAAAAGGGAAGCCATTAGGCATTTATATTTACATATACCTCCGCGTAGCTTTTTTCCCTCTTCTGCCCACTTGCTCCATCCCTGTAGCACTGGGAGTATCCCTTCCTGCATCAGGGCTGGATGTGATGGGTGGGCTGTGGGGACTCTGCCTCTCCACTCCTTTGGCACAGCCCAGAGGGACATGCCCAAATCCACTGTAATGGATGCACTGATGCTGGTGTCACATTGCTTCCATCATTAGTGCCATGCTTCTCGAGGAAGCGGGGAATTACGCTGGACTAAGAAATCCATCTCTGCATCACTGAAGGCATGACAGAGTCACCTTCAAGTCTTGGGTCCTCTCACTATTAAAGATGTGGGAAATAAAAATAGCTCTGTTAATCTTGGAAGAGCAAGGTCATCCCTGGGATCAGCTATGCGTTGTTTATTGATATGAAGTTTACTTCAGCAGAATGTGAACAGTTACTGAAACAAAAAACCAGAAGTATTTGAAGGCTCTGCCACAGCAGGCCTTGCTCAGATAGCTCTGGGTCCCTCACAGAAGGCTTACCCATGTCAGTACCTCCACTGGGACTTTGCAATCCTAGTTTTACAAACAACAAGAAAGGGCAACCCACTACACTTCCTGACAGCTCTGTGTTTATAACCTAACTTACAACTTGTTTATAAGCAAAGCACAGGTTCCTTGGCTCTCCCACCTTTGTGGGATCACGTATAAATGATAGAGCTACATTTCTGTCTCTATTCTGCACTCAGGTGTCATAGAAAGATGTTATCTGCAGTTTCCACAGAAAACAGTGGTTCGTTTCCATCTGTTGGCTGAACTGGCAGGAAATTTCTTAACTCAGATCTTTTCTTCCTGCAGTTGATTCCTCAGATTTCCTCGCTGGCCTGGTTTACAACGGTGGTGCCCCTGGTCCTGGTGCTGGCTGTGTCGGGAGTCAAGGATGCCATTGATGATTTCGTAAGATTTGTATTGCTGACCTGTACTTTGGACTTTGCCCATGATTCTTCAGCACAATCACTAAAGCAAACCACTTAAAATAAACACAGCCAGTGGCAAGCAGTTGGAGAACTGGTCTGTGGCCAAGATGGGGTCTGAGATTAGGTCTCCAAATCTATAGTTCATTACCTAAAAAGGAGCTAGAAATTCCAAATTGCTGAGAAGCCCAGCAGTTCCATTGACTCTTTCTGAAACTGCTCAGCATGTCTGAAGATGTGGTCACTGATAGATATGTCTGGATACATGCACGGAAGTCTGTTCTCAGGCTTCCATTTCGGAGAACTCATCCTTTGCCATCTATCTGCAATGTAGATGGAAAAAACATTTGTTAGGAAGTAAGCATTCAACTCATGTGTGATTTTTCAAACTTGCTCAGCTTTGGCTTAAGTCTGCTCCATCAGAGCTGGATAAAGTTCCATTGACTTAATGGGGTGACATTAGAGCTGAGTTTAGCATCTGAGTTTCTCTCATTATTAAAATAATTTTGATGCTCCCTGGACACTTGGTGCAACTTTCCAAGTAGAGGTGGCGAGGTGCTCTCCCAGGAAGCAATGTCAGAACATCTATGCACACTTTCTGTATCAGAGCAGAGGAATGGATTTCTCTGGTGTTTATGAAACTGTGATGGGCAGGACTAATGCCAGTTGAGCAAGGACTGTGCTAAGTGACATACAAGGCTCTACACTCTTTATTCTCTCTAAGAGCAAGCCCCGTGTTGCCTGTTGCTCTTTGCAGTCCAGTTATGCCCTATGTCACTAGTGTAAATGTGGGCTTGTCTATGACTCAATTGCGACTCAAATCTGCCTGACCCATTCAGCCGCCCGGGTTAAAACCTAAAATGTTAATGAACTGCCTACAGCTTTTGTGTACTTGGTTTCTTGGAAATGCCTTTTAATGTACTGTTCAAATTTTCAGAATCGACACAGAAGTGACAAACACGTCAACAACCGCCCAGTCCAGGTCCTGATTAATGGCATGTAAGTAATTTTTATTTTACTGTAACTTTGACTGGGAAGAGCATTTTATTAGTATTTTCTTTTTTCCTCTGTGATTCTCAAGGATCACTGAACTACTTAAAATTTGATTATCTTTCACACCATTAGTTCACCGTTCTGGACTAGGTGTCTGATTAATGAACCCAAGACATAGTACCACAATCAGTGCAGACATTATTTCTGTGACCTTGCACTGACAAAAAGTAAACTACTTCTCCTTCCTGGACATATATATATGTTTATATAAGTGATACTTTGAGAGTATTGTATTATTTTACTCCTTACCCTAGAAGTGACAAGCAAGGCTATCTTCCCATGTCCATTTATGTTCATAGCAGTTATTGCTGCATTAAGCAAGATGAGGCATTATCAACAAGTTCTTTTAAATTAAGAAGCATAAATAGCTTCCTCATACATGTCATAATGCTTTGAGTGTGTGTAGCACTTCTGACTTAGATGTTCTCAAAACATCTCAGCTGTGTGCTTTGGACATTGTACTGCTAGCACTGTTCTTTCCTGCAGAAAAAATAGCAGAGGCTTTGGCTTTTGTGGCAGACAGATGTGCTGTTTACTTGAGGCTTCATGAAGTCCAAATGTGTGTCAGACACAGCTGTAGACAGCTGTGAAGTCTCTGATGACTTTTTTTTCCAATACTATAGATAGCAGTATGTTGTGTAAGCTCCAAAAGATGATCAGACAGTTAAAAATGTAACTGGAAACTGAAGAATAGGAACATACTTTTTGTACTTTCTGCTAAGTAAACCAGTTTCTTAGTTTACTGTGTATGAGTTACTGTATCTAGGAAACATACATTGAAATAGAACTTTTCTAATATTTTTACTTTGTTCAAAAACTAGGAATCATAGGTCCTACCCAACTCCAAACAACACTGAAAAAGCAAGGTGGAGCTGAACTCAAGCTGGAATACCAAATCCTGTTTTGATATAGCTCTTGATATTTCTCACCTCTAGATTTTGCATATACATCTATCGTGACTCGGTTACATTGGCACTTGCAGTCTAGCAAGCTGTCTCCATGCACATCTTGCTTAATGCTGTGAAGGCCATTGCAGACATAGCTTAGCTGGGCACAGGCAAAACCAAACCACCTGCATTGACCTTCCTGACAGACAGGCCCACACAGAACTGGATCTGTTGCTCTGGCCCTTAACACCACTTAGGAAAACTAACACAACTGGCAGTTTTCCCAGGTGTTTGGAAAGTCTGTTATGCAAAGTAGAGAGTTTTTTCTGAGAAAATGTGGCTCTTTAGGAGAAGGAAGAGAGTAGTCAATCCAAACAGGACAGTGCACGTGGACCGTTCTACTATTGTGGGTCTTGGTCTTAACCCTGCACGGGTCACCGCAACCACTGTTACCACTTTTTTGTATTGTGGTGGTCCCTTAGCTTAGTATGGATCAAGCCACATCATGGCAGACCCTGCTCCATCTAATCAACAGCCCAAGTCCTGATGGCACTTGCAGTCTGGCTTCAGGAGCTGAGCAGAGTATCCTACTTTCCCAAGTGGAGTTTGCTTTACGTACCTACTTACTAGGAGTTTTCTTGCAGGTTAAAGGATGAAAAATGGATGAATGTCCAAGTGGGGGATATAATAAAACTAGAAAACAACAACTTTGTGACGGTGAGTACAGTTTCTCTTCCTCCTGCATACGGTCTCTGTAATGACTCTTATCATTCACATGCAAATTAGTCAGTAGTGATAACTGCCTCAGAGACCTGCAGTGTGCAGAAACCACAGGTTGCATTGCGGTGCCATGCCCTCTGACCAAGGGAACTCATGCCAAGTCTCTCTGTCCACATTCAGGCCGACCTACTGTTGCTGTCGAGCAGCGAGCCGCACAGCCTGACATACATCGAGACGGCTGAGCTGGACGGGTGAGTGAGCCTGGGGGTGCAATCGCTGCTGCCAATGCCAGGCCAAATCTTCTCTGGTGACCCCAAGCGCTGCAAGCCTACCCGCAAAAGCTTTTGTAGCAAGAGTTTCCTAACACATAGAATAAACTTTGCATAGGTATCTTGAAAATAGCGTGTTCTGGTGGATACTTTTGCCACTTCCACTGCAAACGTCGTGTGAGGAGGGGATTTTTATTTTTAGGGACAGTTCTAACAGCGATAGTTATTTTGAAATGTGTTCTTGCAATATCCCAGGTCACTGGCAGAAGCCTTCTGTTTCTTGTATCTCACTTTGTCTTTTCTCTTAGCCAGATTATCTGGGTGAGATAACCATGATGAAAAGGTCCAGTCCTTTGGGCTGCTATACCATAATATTAATGCATGCAAAGGCTTCTAAAGGTTGCTTACTCCAGGGCACAACTGGCTTCAAGTCAGAGGGCTGCAACTAATTTGTATTAATTAGAATAAACTGGATCTGACCTGTCTTTATGACCCAATTTGCACTACCCTTTCTGCATTCCCTGGAGCTAGCATCAGCTTGAAGGACTAAGCAAAACCAGAGAGATCAAGAAATCGTGTCACTCCCAAGACCCTACAGACAATGCTCTGGACTCTCACTGTCTAATTTCTGCTGAAAATGAGCTTGTAGTTCTTGTATATGCAAGTGCCAGGAGATCCTGAAAAAATGCAGTGTTTCTTTGGCATTGCATTTAAAACTCACCTTCCCAGCTAGGTAGTCCCAGGACCTGAATACTCTTCAGGACCAGAATACCATGGGAGAAGATCCAGAGCTCTCCTATATACTCAAATACCTCAGGGTTGGGTGTGGTATGAGTGACAGGACAGAAGGTGAGCTGCTCAGGGAACTGAGGTGGCTGGTCTTGCACTTTGTGGTGAAAATGAGAAGACAGAGCCCCCTCACCCTCTTTGCTACCATGGTACCACGTCCAGAATTTGGCCTGCCTGTCTTTGCAAATGAAGGAGACACGTACACTTTTTGGCCAGGCAAAAAAGGCTGATGACGGCGTGGTCCATCAGATGTCTAAGGAAGAAGACTGTCCTGAAGAGCAGAATTGACTCTCAGGGAGAGCTTTCAGTTCACACATGGCTTTCGGTTCATGCTTTTGTCTCCTGTTATTTGTTACAGTGAAACAAACCTCAAGGTGAAGCAGGCACTGACAGTCACTGCAGAGCTTGGAGAAGATCTTCAGAAACTGACAGAGTTCAATGGTGAGTGTACATGGAAAATTCACTTACCAAAACATTTGCCCGAACACCAGCATTCACAAAGTGCCCATGAATCTTCCTTCCCGGCTGTGCCCTGCCCCCTGCCAGGGCTTCTCTGGGTACAGCGGCAGAACAGAATGGGCACGTTGCAGTCTGTACAACAGATATCAGCAGTGTACATAGAAAAAGAGGTCCCCCTTTGCATGCGGGTCTCCCCGTGCTGTGCATGCCTACAACCTGAAACGGCACTGCTGGCAATTCTCCTTCTGGTTGAGTACTTTTCTTTAACATCAGCCGTGTTGAAACTGCTCACCTCGGACTTCAGTACAAGAGTTTGTGTAATTGCACCGTGGAAACAGTTTTCCTCAAACTGCTTGCTTCATTCTGATCTCGAATTATTTTCACAATGCACTTTTACACTGATGCAGTAATGCTGGTGCATTGATTACATTTACAGTGGCAGTTTTCAGACACTGTGCAGTCATGAGAGCTAACTGTGCACATAGGACAGGTGACAGCTTCCCATCCTGAAGCCTTGCCCTGCCAGCATTCCTCTCCTCTCTTGATGCAAGAGTAAAAACTGCATTTTGAGATATTTAAAGACAAGCAGTGCAGACATAGTTAGTGGGCAATGTGTCCTTTCTTAGCACTGTTTTGTATATCAAATACATAGCAGCACATGCACAGAAAGAAGCCAGACCTGTCAAAATCAGAATACTCCATGCTCACACATCATCTGTCTGTGGAGAGGATGGGGGAACAGACCAAGTGGTGTTAGTCATGCTCTACCGTGTCCTGCTGGCTCAGGTACGAGGGCAGGATTATGGGAAGAGTCCATATGGAAAGGGGTGGAGTGAATGCTGCTGTCCTTGGAATGTCTCAAGGACCGCAAGCTGAAAGGAAATATTTCTAGATAAAGAGGAAAACTAATTTTTAAAAAATGATTCAAGGATAAATGATGGGGATGTGGCAGAGAGTTAGCATAGCTGTGACTGTCTCTGGTAGAGTCATCCAAAGGCATGGGCTTGGCTTTTGCTTTCTACATCGAGGTTTTGTGAAATAATGTGCGTGGTCTCAGTTGAGTGTCAGCTCAGTACATCAGGTTTCCTCTGAAGTGATGGCTGAGGTTCTGAGTGTTTTAGGTCTCTTGAAATATATTTGCACAGGTGCAGTTAGATGCTCTATGTTAATAGTCAGGGTGGCATGCCTTAATTATTTTCCTGAAGAGGCTGCAGTGTGTATCAGTTGTAAGCAAAATCTTCATCTGAAATAATTTTTCAAGCTTTTTTGTGTGTAATTCTTATCTAAGAATACTGCATTCTTGAAAGTCTATAATTAAAAAAACATTTAAAAACTTTTAAAGTCAAATATTTATTTGTCCTTTAAATCTCTATTTTAATTATATTGTAAATAAAAGTGGCCTCTTCACAATACTTAAAATGAATAAAATGTTTCCCAGGATGAATTATATTTGGCAGAATACTGGGAAGAGTGCCTGGAATCAGACCCAACCTTGCATTTCCCCAGCAAACCTCCGTAGAAGTATTTAAATATTTATGTAACTCTTTATCTAATTACTTCTTGAGACAGGAAGAGAGGGAAGGGTTGAACAGCTAATACAGGCACTCACTGGAATGCTTAATGTGAGTTATAATGTTTGTTGACGTCGTGATGGTTCAGATAAGGGAGATGCTTGCAAAACGCTGAACTTTTCATTTGATTTGGGGAACTGGGAGATGAGAAAGCAAACAATACTTTCCAGTTACCTACTCCTTATCACATGTAGACTTGGCAGTTTTTAACTCTTTCAGGTGAGGCGCATTCCAGGTATCTTCTTGCTGTTAGTGGGAGGAGAAGACAGGAGGCATGGTGCCCTGCTGGGGCATCTCCAGCTGCAGAGTTACTGGTGTCAGTGCAGGTATATTGGGTGGATCTGTAGGGCTTCTCACTGTTTTTTGTGTGATCGGTCTAATCTGGATGAATCTCTTCTGATCTCAAAATCAGCATAACAGTAACCCAGATGAGCCCACTTGCTGGAAAGCAGACGTGGATGTTGACAGGCAAGGCTGTCCCACAGCTGGCACAAGGAGAGGCACAGTCTTCCTGGTGAGGGATCGTGCCCTGGGTTCTGTTCACCAAAGTCTCGTTGTGCTGTGCGCCAGGTTGCGGTGCAAAGCGTCTGTTTTCTTTTTGCTTTTCAAGGAGTTACAGGGGCTTCAGTGAGATGGGTCTGGTTGCTGCAGACTTTCAGAAATGATGGAGGAGAGGCCCGATTGTTGTTTGGTTGACTAGATGACAAAATAGAAGATCAGCATAGTTGTTAGTACGAGCTCTGGCATCACATGTGTCGTAGAATTTGCCAGTTGCTTCATCTTTCAAGTCTAATGATTTGTCTGCCCTAGAGAAGAGCTACTTTTCTATGAAAAGGACATCCATTCTTGATTTCAAAATATGCAGTGGTAGAGACTACCATGATTCTTAAAGCTGTACTTTTTTTTCTGTACTTCTCTGGATTTTCCTTCCAGTCCATTGAGCTTGGTATGTTTTGTCTGAGAACAGCTGGAAAAGCTGTATTCTCTGCAAATGCCAGTCCTTATGTAGATATTTGCAGCCTGCAGTCAAAATAACTTTAATGTTCCTACTGATTAACTAAGCAGACTGAACTCTTGGATTCCCTTTCAATAATGTGTATTTGTATTTTCCAGTTCTTCCTTATATATTCATAGGGCTCTGCTTTGAATCTTTAGATGTCTGGTGCAAATTTTGATGTACATAATAATTTTTATACCAGAGGATCTGTGTTTACAGTTTTGTGTGAACAGATTTTATTCTAAGAAATAAATATAAAGCATGGAAATAGGAACAGGTTCTCCAATCACTTACAGTGTCAGCTGCGTGGCTGAAGGTAGTAGTACCTTTTTTTCATGTGCCACTAGGACTTAAAGTATAAAATAGATGAAATTAAAAAATAGTGAACAAAGACACCTCACTTAATTACTCTCTTTCAGGCTTCAGGCTATGATTTTCTCACTTGTACTCCTGCAGTTTCAAAGAAAATGGAATAGGAATTATGTGAAATCAGCACTTTTATCTAAAGTTACCCAGTGGCATCCTACCACTATGAACTTGCTGTGGAAGTATGTTGCTGTATTAAAAGTATGTTGCTGGTTCAACATTTCTTCTTACCCAAAAAAAGGGCACGGAAACTTTGTTTTGGACTCTACCAGTGCAAAATTGCGATGTTCAAAGAATAGGATAAATTTACAAATTCATTGTGGTCTGTTGGATTATGACCTGAATATGAGGAAGGAGCAACATCCCAAAACATCAGTAAATATAGGATATAGGATGGGAATGACAGGGACAGGAGTGGACTGCAGCTTCAGTGGGAAATATTCCCTGTCTGGGGAACAGCCAGGAATCCAGTATTGACCAACATATATCTGGCCAAGAAGATTTCCACTATCTTTTTGTTTTTACCTTCCTTTTACAGGTGAAGTCAAATGTGAGGCACCAAACAACAAACTGGATAAGTTCACAGGAACTCTCACTCTTCGAGGAGAGAAGTACGCTCTGGACAATGAGAAGATGTTGCTGAGGGGTTGTACAATTAGGAACACAGAGTGGTGCTTTGGTCTTGTTATTTATGCTGGTAGGTAGAAAAATGGACATATGAATTGCAAAGCACAGCAGCAGTAGCATGGAAGTACATCACACCCAGTATGCACAAAGGAACCAAGAATTTTCCTCTTTGGAAAATATGTTTCTACTAGCTACAAGAAGAAAAGCAAAACAATACATGAGATCCCTTGGCTTGATTCTAGGCTGCAAATGATGCATATTGTAGGGGATTTTAATCTGAGATTTTTTTATAGCGGTCTATAAGAGGAAATGGCTACATGACAACATCCAATTCCATCTTAAGTGCTTTAGTAAGATGAAGTAGTCTTTTATTTCAGAAACGCAGCAAAGTTTATGAGAAAAGTCTTAATCAATAAGAAAGAATATAAAAATTAAATCTGTTTAAGAATTAAAGCTGAATTAAATCTGCCTTTACTGGCCCACACTGGGCCAACTGATGTCTTTCTCTCACCAGGCTTTTTCAAAAATTTTCGCCCTTAAGCGTATTTTATTAAAAAATCCACATCATTTCTATATTATTTGAATACATATTGGAATATCAGGGTCATCAATAATATTATTGTAGTCCATTAGATCTGTGCTTTTTATAAACATAGACCTTCTATTGTTTCTATACTGCTGTAGACATGTGAGATGATGTGTAACATGTCAATAATAACAGAGCAGTATCAAGTATTCTGTGAAAAGTAATTAAACCTGAAAGGGAGGATTGTCTGTTGAAAGAAGAGAACAGGATCAAAATCCAGAATAAATGGCTTTATTTTACTCTCTCCATATAATCTAAGGCCTAAGTTTCTGCCTAAGTTTCCCACCAGCACTGTAAAGTCTGTACCTGCCTTCAAGAAAGCTGTGATGAGTATTTTTGGTATAAAGCACAGTGGGGCCTCAAAAGGAATTAGCTTTAGAACAGCTAAGCTTTATTACTAGAATTCATGAGTGTGTTTCATCTCCAGGGCCAGACACCAAACTAATGCAGAACAGTGGAAAAACCACTTTTAAACGTACAAGCATTGATCGGCTCATGAATGTCCTTGTGTTGGTGGTAAGTCTGATTCATGTGTCTTCATTTTTTCAGATGTTTTGATCATTTCCAGATGCTCCACCCCTTTGTCCACACAAATGAGGAATATCAGTAGTGACTAATGATAAAAAGAAAAATTATGTAATAATTTATTAGCAGCCTGTGTTCTGTAGGGCCTCTGCCAGCCCGTCTTGCAAAGCAAGGCCATTGCTTTGACAGCATTAAGGACCTTTCTTCTGAGCTTTTCATTTGCTCTGCTCTCCCTTGCTCCCTTTTTTGTGAAAATCACTTTGAAGCCTGCAAATGCCCTTTATTCCTAGCAATTTTGTCATTTTCTGTTTAAATAAACATTAGCAGTTCTCCTTCTTCTTCCATATTTCTTGGCATCTCTGGTGATAGCTGCATAGGACTTTGTAATTGGGTTTGTTAATTTACTTGATGCCAGCTTCTGACTTAACACATTAGGGTGAAATATTAGACATGGTCTCATTAATACTCGGAAACTGGTGTTTTTAGAGGCTGGGAAATTTGAGAACACTAATCTTATCTAGCAGGCACTCTCCTCAGATTGGAAAACAGATAAGATTTGAGCATTAAGCTTCTCAGTTGTTTTAACGAATGGCAAATACTTCCAGGCAGAGGTAGTGATTCTTTTATAGAATCTCCCAAGATTTTACTGCTTGAATTCAAAACCACTCAGGGAAGAAAGACATATACTCTGACACTGCTTTACTCAATGTTACTTGAAGAAAAACTCTCTGGTTTCAGGCTTTTATTTTCCTGTGGGTGGAAGTTTGTTACGGCTTTTCATGCATGCTGCACCACCTTCTGTTCACAACACTGGGAAGGTCTGGTGGCCACTGTTCCCTTCCCTTTCCTCCTGCTCTTACTCTCCAGCCCAACCTGACAGCCAAGCTGGGGCGAGGATCCATCCCCAGGCATTGGAGCAAGGCGTCCAACAGCGCTTGCCCATCACAGCAAGGCTATCCTGAGCTGTCCCTGCTCTCCGTCGCTTCATGCCTCCTCAGCACCAGGGCTTATCGCACAAATGTCTCCAGGATTGCAGCAGTCTCCAGCCTTGCCGCTTCACTCCAGCCCCCATCCACCTGCTTTTTTCTCAGGGTCCTGAAAGCTCTTTGGGTGGGCCCAGGGATGGGGGATGTTAGTGGACAGAGCCAGCCAATCTCTGCGAGACTGGAACAGAATTAAAGCAGCAGCAATTAGCTGGACTCTCAGCGCTGTGAAGCAGTGCCCTGAACATCTGCATGTGCCTCTTTGCTGTAAAGCAGTGCCACAGGACAGAGAGCCACTCCACGGTCATCTTCAAGCCCTCTTGAGTCCTTGCTCCGTGTACACTAAGGACATGCCCTTGACTTTAGGACAGGCCAAGTGAAAATCTTGATTGCCACTATCAGCTTGTTTTCCTCACTGTTTTCTTCCCTTACACTTAAGTGGACAGCAAAAACATACAAGGTTTGGGCCTCTTAGGTTCAGAATTTTGCAAGCATCTAAAAAACTTCACATTTTCTTGGGTCTTCTGCTATGCTCCAGCTGGAGAAGAGGATGGGCTGTGGGGTAGGGCTATGGGGCATCCACAGGGCACAGAAATGGAGCAGGTAGAAACTGAGTAGGGAACTCAGGACTCAGCATTCAGTTAAGTTTTGCCAAATGTCCTTTTACAAGCCAAGGGTCCCACCCAAAGCTTTCAGTCTGCTTGGCCTCTCTTCATGGACATGAAGGAGATGAATTTATCTTGTGGCTCCATTTTTAAAAAACTGAGCAAGTTGCAGCTGATTGCATCAGCCTCTGCCTGGGCTCTTGGGCACTGATGGAGCCAAGGGTGTGTTTTTCTCCTTTACTCATTTTTAAGGCGCCTAACATCTTGGTGTCTAAGTAAAGCTCTGTCCTACCCTAAGCAGCAGGCTCTTTGCACAAACAAGGGGATGTGGCATCAGGTCCTTCCAGCCCACTGGGTGGTCAAAGGCTATGAAGTGCGGTCATAAAAATAGGCAGTATATTGCACTCAAGTATGGAAATAAAAAGCAGCCACAGCTCGCTATAAATAGCTTATTTTAAGTGTAATGAAACTTGTTCCATGTTAATACTGGCAAAACTATTTTGTGTTTAATTGCCCATAAAACTTCCAGGCACAAAGCAGTGTTTAAGTAGGGCTCACCAATGGAGCACTGGTTAAATGTTGCCCTGGTCTGTCCCAACAAGAGTTAACCAAGAGTGAACCTTTCCAGATGGCAACCATAGCTTTTTTTTCACATTTGGGAGTGTTTCTCAGGGATCTGAGAAAGAAGTGAATGTTCTTCTGCCAGGGACGCACCCGCCAGCTCCAGGAATGCTTTTTCCTCCAGAGCTTGCTTTTTAGTAGGTTTGGGGAAGTTTGTTTTCAGGCAAGTACATCTGTCGCCTTCATCTCTTAAACAACTTCTTGCTTCAACTCCTGGAGCAGAGCTCAAAGTGCCAATAAAGAATCCAAGACAGTTTTAATTCACAGTCCAACAGGAAGTATTTGTCAAAAGTCACCTCCTCTTTACAAAAATACAACTCAGTCCCGCAGAGGATCTGCATGGGCGGGTCCCAGGGAGGGAGGATGTTCATGCTGGGAAGCCCTATGAGCACACATAAGCCTGTGATCAGGGCTTTTTCACATCCTTCTCTTGCAGAGCTGTGGTTATGATTACAACACCCTGCACACAGTTGTTTCTCTGCACAGAAATTAATCTCTGGGGCTGCTGTTAACAGCTTGATCTTTTGCATTTGTCTCAAAGTGAACAGCGTGTTAGTGAGCTCAGTGTAAGCATGAATATTGCAAAGAAGTTGAGCTGTTAGGGATGAGAGCATTGCCATGCAAAATGCACGTAAAGCAAAATGTATATAAAGCAAGTGCAGGCATAGACAAGCACTGCTGTGACATGGGAAAGTTCAGCTGCTGTCTTGCCCCATGTATATTTCTGTTGCTAAATCCTGCATTGGATTCCCTACATGGATTGTGATATTCTACAAACTCACAATTTTTAACCTGTGAGGAAGCAGGAAATTATTCAGGGTATAGTGATAAAATAGAATAGCCAGCTGGCTCTTCTAATTAATTTAGTTCACAACAAACAAAGTCTGCAGAGAGAAGTAACATGTTTTACTCTACCGACAGAAATATTTATAAAAATGGACAGACTTGTCTATTTTATCTGTCTATGTCTGCTGGTTTAGTAAAGGACATGACCTGCCCCCTGGCTATGCCTCTCATATATCCTTAAGTCCTGATGATTACAACAGCACAAATCGAAGCCTGTTTTTACTGCTGGCCACAGAGGTTTAAAAACACTGCACTACATTCCTTACCAGCAAACAATACTGTCTTCATTTCACAGAATCACAGAATCACAGAATGTTAGGGATTGGAAGGGACCTCAAAAGATCATCCAGTCCAATCCCCCTGCCAGAGCAGGAACACCTAGGTGAGGTTACACAGGAAGGCGTCCAGGCGGGTTTTGAATGTCTCCAGAGAAGAAGAGGAAGGAATGTGGAGGAATTTATTTGACCTCCCACAGTTAAATAGAAAAGCTGCTACTGATGTGGGAAATGTGTCCCCTGAAATTCAGCTTATCACCTTTACTTACAGCAGTTCGCTTTGAGCAGCTTCTTGGTATTACAACTCGAGTTGGTCAAACATGAACTTTTCACCAAGTGATTCAAATCGCTCCATTAAAGTATCCTTCTTGCTCTCACAGATAACCTCAGCAACACAAATATCAGCATTACCAGCAATGTTTCTATGTTTGTACCTCAATTACTGTTTTTTCAAAAGGTTGATTACTGTTTTAATGTGATTGTTACTGGGTGGCCTTACACATAATGGCCCAACTTACTCATATTTCCTCCCTAATGATTATACTTGCAAAAGATTATTTTTAACTGTTCTGTTGTGCAGCCTGTTGATTCCATATATTCACATTTTTACTAGGACATTGGTTGTTTTAAGTCAAATGTTTGCAGAAGTGTATATCAACAGAACTGTTTTATTATCATCTGTCCAGGAGGGATGTCAAGCCAGCTTCAGTTTATCTTTCCCATGATCACTATTTCTACCTTTCAAATATTGGAACTATCATCTTAGTAAATTTTCAATATGGTGGAGCTTCCCGCTTTTCAAATTGCCAGACTCTGCACTGTGTGATTTTGTCCTTGAGGTAAAAGTGTCATGACTTTGCTCTTTTTCCTCCTTCACCCCTAGGAACTTTTCCCTGTGATTCAGACTGTCCAACCCAATCTCATTAAGGTCTTCTGATTAACCTATACATAATGAATTTCTTGTTTCTAAGTGACAGTATTTTTTTTTCCAGATCTTTGCATTTTTAGCACTGATGTGTCTTATCCTAGCCATTGGTAATGGCATCTGGGAATATGATACGGGCTACTACTTCCAGGTCTATCTGCCCTGGGCAGAAGGTGTCAACTCTGCCCCCTACTCTGGCTTCCTCATGTTCTGGTCATATGTGATTATTCTAAACACGGTGGTGCCAATTTCACTCTATGTCAGGTACGTGCCAGAACCTCCTTTCATGTTTCATATTAGCAGAAGCTTAGCTTTTGCCTTAGCTGTAAGCAGCATTTTTCCTAGACACACATTCCACCCCATTGTGGACAATCAGACACAATCACAGTGATGCTTTTGTTTCTGCTGTCTTTGGAGGTCTTTGTCAGGGTTGGAGCAGGGGTAGCAGTGAGCCCTGGAAGAGAAAAGGATGATTTTGCAGTTAAAGGGGAGGCGTAGGTCTAAGATGCTATGGGAGTAAGACTGGAAGCCTGCCATAAGTGGCATCTTGCTCTCTCTCACTTGCATTGCCCACCAAACAAAGTGAATGGCATGTACTTCGAGGTGGTTGTAGGGCTCATGTGAAGAGTGGATTGCCATGTAAGTAGGTATAACCAAGTTAAGGATTCATAGTGCTCAGTGCCATATAAGCAGATTGAACACCATAATTTCTCAGAGAACGTAGTGCTATGCTGATTATTGCGGATAAGCGAACAGGGGTAAGCAGTGCATCCGTGATGCTCTCAGAACCTGGAGGTTGGACCTAACTCTTCAAGGCAGCTTTGCTACTGAGACCCTCTTTTGTGTTGGTAAATATGAGGAATTTATCCCATTCCTACCCAGCATGTCACACTAGCAGGAAAGTGGAAATTCACGTCATCTGCGAGCTGATACAGCTCCTTGGGTGTATTGAGTTATACAATGATTCACTTGTTGTGGAGCTCTGGGATGTTTCTGCCGTGGCTGTGCTCATCCCCCAGCAGCGGGCTCAGCCCAGCCCAGAACCCCACTGGAGATGTTCCCATCCAAGCACCACTCCCGAAACTGCATCAAGTGAAACCCACAGCTCCTGCCTTGCTTTTCAGTCTGAAAACTTCTGAAACTTTTCAAATACATTTATAAGACGCGGGTTTATAAATAGAGGCAAGGAATTTACTATAAACCTAACAGATAGTGTCAGCGGGACTTGCTTCAGCTTTGCTTACTGCAGGCCATTTGAGAACAACCTGATGAGTACACGTGTCATTACCTTCAAAGTTGTCTTCTAATTGCAATTGCTAATGGTGGTGCTGAAGATAAAGATCTTGTCCCTTAAACTATTGAATATTCCATCACCTTCTCTTTCTCTTTCACCAGTGTAGAGATTATACGCTTGGGTAACAGTTTCTACATTGACTGGGACCGCAAAATGTATTACCCCCTGAACGACACGCCGGCTCAGGCCCGTACTACTACACTCAATGAAGAGCTGGGGCAGATCAAGTACATCTTCTCAGACAAAACAGGAACTCTCACTCAGAACATCATGTGTTTTAATAAGTGCTCCATCAATGGCAAATCCTATGGTATGTTATCTATTCGTCTTACTCTCCAGGTTTTATTCTATGACGTGCCTCTTCGTCCACAGAAACTAAATGTGAAATTCAGAAAAGAGTGTCTTGTTAGAAGCTGCAGTGGTCAAGTGTAGGACTGCCGCTCAGGAATGCCTGTACAGCCCTGTTTACATCATTTGCATAACGATATCATTTTCCTGTCACTACTCTCCCCTTTTTGCCACCCTTTTACCTCTGTTTTTCTGCCCCAGTATCATCCCAGCTAAAGAACCTGCACCTTATTACTTCTTCTTCATTGTGCCAGTTTTACTACATCTGTACTCAAATTAGTTTTCTTCCTGTTGTCACTACCTAGGTAATCTCAGCCTTTTATGGTATTATTGACATGGTTACCCAGATATTACTAACCCTGCAAAACATAACACATACCTCACATAACTAACTCCCTCTTAACCATTTGTGAAGTCAGCCATACCTCATGGGGTTATCTTCAAATTTTGTTGACTTCTCACACTGTCCTTTCTCACATTCAGCAATATCTCCTGCCGTGAGTGGCGGTTTTCCACATCCCGTTCAGGTAGCTTAACCTTTGGTTGGCACCTCGTCAGTGGCCTGGTCATTTGTCTGCAGCTCTGACATATGGCACCTACCTGATGAGAGAAGAGTTTTTAGGGAGTTGGAATAAATGGGAAACAAAAACTGTTAGCTCTGTTGGATCCTAACAGTCATTGACTTAAAAGGCTTGTTCATTGTATGGCCCTGGGCAGTTTTCTTCATACTGCTCAAGAGGTGCTAACAATCCACAAACTGACTAGTCTGTTAACATCATTAGATTCCCCTAGATAAATCAGTCACATCTTGTTGGTAGATTGATGCTCGTTTTACCTGTGTCAGACCTGCTGATGTACTAGTGTGCCAGAAAGCTTGTCTTCTTTTCTCAGTGCTCTCAGCTGTCCTAATAAAAGAAGTTATTTCTTCCTGTAAATCTTGTTTTGTGTATATTTAGAGACCATAATGTCTCAAACAGTGCTATGTAGCCAACCTCAGGGCTGCTAAACAGTTTGGGAAATATTCAGGCTGCTCATTCATATATCCTGTAGTTGACTTTCCCACTGTCACCACTGAACACAGATAGAGGGTGTGGGTTCAAGAAATTAATGGGAAGTATGTGGAAAGAAGACACAGTCTATTGCTTATAGATTTCTAAATGTTTAACTTCTTCCCCAGAATATATGTCTTTGCATTTGGAAAAGCCATGCCAGAAGGATGAATGAGTTCTGCTGCCAGAGAGGGTACTTGGGAGGCTTAGGCTTCCCATTGGGAATCACAGTATAAAATCATAGAATAGTTTGGGTTGGAAGGGACATTCAAAGGTCCCCCCCTGCCATGAGCAGGGACATCTTCAACCAGATCAGGCTGCTCAGAGCCCCGTCCAGCCTGGCCTGAGGTGTCTCCAGGGATGGGGCATCTACCATCATTTTGGGCAACCTGGGCCAGTGTTTCACCACCCTCTTGGTGAAAAATGTCTTCCTCATGTCCAGCCTGAATCTCCCCTCCTTTAGTTTAAAACCTTTACCCCTTGTCCTGTCATAACAGGCCTGCTAAAAAGTCTGTCCCCATCCTTCTCATAGGCCACAATAAGGTCTTCCCAGAGCCTTCTCTTCCTCAGGCTGAACAGCCTCAAATCTCTCAGCCTGTCCTCACAGGAGAGGTGTTCCAGCCCTCTGATAATTTTTGTCGCACTGTGGGAAGGAGGTGTCCTCTTGGTTACAGTTCTCAGGGGATCAGCTGATGTGCAGTTCTCAGGAGACACAGCTTCTTAGTGTCTTTTACACCGTCAGGGCTTTTGTGAGGGAATATCAGTACCTAGAATTGACTTAGGTCACCATTGAGTTTGCTAGTGCAGATATGGATCTATCGTTCATGTAATTCACTGTATTTCAATCTTATTACAATGAAGTGCTGAATCTGGCTGAGCTGGACATAGTCCATACCTTCCAAGTGAAATTTTTCTTCAGGCAGAAGAAGTTTCAATAGCGTTTACTGGAAATTAGATGTCTTCCATTTCTGTGACCAGATCATCAGTTTAGGGAAAATGAATGGAGCAGCCTTGCTACCTAGATGTGGGAAGAATGGTCTGTGACAACTCCTCTGTGGTTGTCCAGGGACTGTTGCAAACGCAGTATGATCCAGAAGCTGGATTTTGTCTCACATTCCAAAGGGAAGGTACAAAACAAGTCATCCCCTGAAGACACCTTTGTTTCCTACCCAGCACGATGTCTTTTTTTGGGTTCAGCTTGAGCCAAGATTTCTTTGCCCAAATGTCAGTCATTTTTATGGTAACTGCTTTGAGTTTCAAGCATCTGTCAGTCTCCGGATTTTGTCATGGTTTAACCTAGGAACTGATTGATATGAATTGTCAGTCTCCGGTGCCCATGTCAAGATATTTGTGCTTACTGCAACTTTTTAGATACTAGCTTCAAAACACTTTAACCAATTTTTGTGGTAGAAAAGTTCAGAGACTGCACTTACATGGAGTTTGTGACTATAACCTCAGTCTTTCTTGCTTGCAGGTGATGTATATGATACATCTGGACAAAGGATAGAAATAAATGAGGTAAGTGCTCAAGTTCTAGCAGGATCTGTTCTTTCTGTGCACCTGCCTGCATATTTGCTAGTGTACATGACCCACCCAGGCACAGCTCATGCTCTTAACCCTGCCAGAGCTGATGCTCTTGACCCTGACAACAGGGATGCGTCCTCTTGTGGGTGTCAGAGCATCGACAGAGTTGTATTCCCTTCCAGTAAACCTGGTTTAAACCTGCAGATCGGGCAGCCTGAGTGCCCACTGTTCCCTCAGCTTACCATGACATCCTGGTGCATGCACATACTTGGCCATTAATATTTGTTGGAAACATGGACATTGGTGCATTTTAATATCCTTGACAGCTAGTTAAAGTTTTGATGAGGAACCAGTGAGTTCAGTTCATTTCGATCACAAGGTCACTGTCAAATTCCTCTGATATCTGGACATTGGAAAGTGTGAAAATGGGTGACTCCTCCAGTTCTCTCTAGCCTCTGCTTGCTGGCACAAGCACATGTCATGGATTTCACTGCCTAACATGTCAGAAAACTGCATGCAGCAGTCCAAGTAGCAAACAGCAAGATGATGATGAAAATCTCACTCCTCTTTCCAATGATTCATTTCCAGGCCATTTGAAAATTAAATTACCCACTGAAATTGGCTATTTGTAATGAGCGTTATGCCTTCAGACTGCCTCTTGCTCAGACAGCAAAATGCGAAGGGCTGACTTGCTTGGGGAAACATGCTGGTCTCCTGCCAAACGGCTGCCCCGCAGCTCCTCCTGCCCATAACACTTGCTGGAGCAGAGTCCTGCAGGTCAAAGGGCTGCTGCCCACACACCCATGGAGTTGCAGTGCCCAGAGCTTGCTTGCAAAGTTGGCTGTGTGCGTGGGGTGGGCCGTGCTCTTGTGGTAAGTGCTCATTGTCAGCTTG
Source organism: Caloenas nicobarica (assembly GCF_036013445.1). NCBI lineage: Eukaryota > Metazoa > Chordata > Aves > Columbiformes > Columbidae > Caloenas > Caloenas nicobarica. The sequence goes on from NC_088284.1 coordinate 10,434,771, forward strand.
TAGAGGTCAAAAGGATGACTCCCATCCTGGAAACTCTGAGCTCATTGGGGATAGGGCGGGAGTCAGAATCATCCTGGGAAGGCTCAGCAGTGCGTTCCTTCATGACACATCATGGTCTGAGCTTCTGGCCATCTCTCCACTATGTTTCCCTCTGCTTGGGGCTCCTTGTATTTATACAAAATGGGCAGTGCCTGTGAAGCCGAACCTTTACATCCCTTGTCTGTCGTCTTTTTCCATATCATGGTTTTTTTTCTTGTTTTAGGAGAATAGGGTGAGCAACACAGCCTCTTGAACTGTTTTAAATGGGGCTTCCACATTCCCCTGTCACAGGCAGCCACTAAAATCAGGAGCATGATGCCACCAAGCAGGCGTGTGTCAAAGGCAGGAATTTCTTTGCTATAGAAATCCTTTGGCAGGGACCCTGCAGGAGCATTTGCTATCTTACGGAGAGCCATCTTTAGCTAATCAGGTTCTCAGCCTGAGTGCTGCTTTGAACAGCACCCCAAGTGCCTGTCCTCTCCTGTGGTTCAGTAGCTTTCATGACCTCCCACTTATTTAGACTCATCAGTCTCTGTCATGAACAGCCCTACAGGAGAAAGCCCTTTGTAAATGTAAGAGAGGGGTCCTATGGTGGGAGCATGAGAGGTCTCCGCAAATAACACCAAACCATGTTTTTGCAGAACACAGAGAAGGTTGATTTCTCATACAACCAGTTAGCCGACCCAAAGTTTGCCTTCTATGACCATAGCCTGGTGGAAGCTGTGAAGCTGAGTGATGTCCCGACGCACAGGTTCTTCCGGCTGCTCTCACTTTGCCACACAGTGATGCCAGAAGAGAAGAAGGAAGGTGAGGACTGTCAAAGGCATCAAGCTGAGTGGTTATGTTCACCCTGCACGACAGTATGTCTTCTCTCTGCAGAAGCTGTTATTGGTCCTTTTGGCTCCTTGGTGATTTTCTGTAGTATATGGCTACACGTAAATCAGTGTCTTTGGAGATGCCACATGGGAAGAGAAAGGACCAGGGCCCCCAGTCCCTGTGTGTTCCTGTGGTGGAGCTGACACTGCTGCAAACACCACATTTCTGGAGTGCAGAAGTTGCAGGTGCCACAGCTTCCCTGAGGTGGCAGATGGCTTGCCCCATTCTTCCTCTGCCCTTCACCAAGTCCCATAAAGCAAAGAGCACAGAGCACCTATCCACCAGAGACTCTTTAGCTCTGCTCACTCAGTGTTCCTGTGGGTACTGGGTCAGTCTCTTCTAATCTCAGATGGGAAAAATCATGGTTTAAAATCTATAGCCATTGACACATACAAGGTGAAAATACTCATGAGAAAAATATATTCAGATGTAACTAGAAGGGGTTAAACCCAAGGAAGTTGTCCTCTCAGTGAGATCTGTTGGACTCTGAAGAGAGTGACAAAAATCCCCAAAAGAGTCTAGGGGATCTCTTGCCCTGTCCTGGAGGAGGTGTTTGTGGGACTTGATGGAGACCTGTGGACATAAAGTTCTTTTTAGTGCTACACCTCTGGGGATAGACAGAAAAGCAAAGGGTTAACTGCTATACAATGTCTTTGATTTTATATTCGTTTAGCCTCAGAAAAGAGTCAGAAACCACATGATTTTTTTTTTTTTTTTTCCCCCTTGCATGTCAGGTAACTTGGTGTATCAGGCACAATCTCCTGATGAGGGAGCCCTCGTCACTGCTGCCAGAAACTTTGGATTTGTGTTCCGGGCTCGCACACCAGAGACCATCACTGTCGTGGAAATGGGAGAGACAAAAATCTACAAACTCCTGGCTATTCTTGATTTCAATAATGTTCGCAAGCGAATGTCTGTTATTGGTATGTTCCCTTTGCTCCCTTCTTTACTTCCTGACTTTTTCGGCTTTCAAGTTGGCCCTCATCTTGCTGTGATGCCTTTTCCTAGGAGACCTCCTTTGCAATGCTTTCTGAATAACATTTATTTCTGAGCACTTGAGATGGGCTGCTGTGACTTTTCAATTACACAGCAACAGTGGTATTATATTAAATACTGAATTTAGGCTGGTGGGAGAACATCTTAACATCTGGACTACAATGATGCAGCAGCCGGCTGAAGACACTAAGCTTTTTGCATATCTTACCTCCCTCATGAAAGTGCAGGAAAGACCTTCTTTCTAATCACCTTCAAAATTAGCAGCAAAATCTGAGAAAGCCGGAAAGAAGAATGCAAGGATAGGTAGAGAAGCTCACTTTCCTGAGAGGAAAATTGAGAAATTATTCAAGAAACCTCATCTGGCCTTTATTAACCCTCCAATGTCCTCAGATATTTCAGAAATTGGAATATCATAACTGTGGCTAGAGAGTGGTAGTACCTTTACTGGTAGGAGCAATAGAGCAGCAGGACCAGTTCCATAAGAACAAGTTGTTCCTGACTTTTGAACACAAATGTCCTACCTGAAGGACAAATGTCCTGCCTGTAGGAACCATGTAGTTTATCAGATCATCTGCTCAGACAAGTGCAATCAGAGTACAGTTGCCTATGCTGCTACCGCTAATGTGAAGAATAGTTACGCTGTCTTCTGTTCTAAGCAAAGCCTGTCTTGATTCCTGTGAGGCTGCCAACATTTGGCACAGTTTGGACACCTCTAAAAACCTTTATTTGTTTTGACGTGAAAGCTGTGAATCTCAAGTGCCTCAAGTCTGGGATTTGTAGCATTTCTCTTCCTCTTCCTCATAGTGCGGAGCCCAGAAGGTGACTTGACTTTGTACTGCAAGGGAGCTGACACCATTCTTTATGAACTGCTTCATTCATCCTGCGACTCTCTCAAAGAGGAGACCACAGAACACCTGAATGTAAGTGTTTCATTCTGCATGACATCTCTGCATTTGATGGTTTCCTTTTGTCCAGGCATGGAAATGTACTTTGTATTAGGAAAAAAACAGGTTGCAAAAGCAGCACCCAAGCACTAGTTTTTTGTTTGTTTGTTTGATTCATTGTTTAATTGAGTGATTGGGTTTTTTTTGTGGGGAATGGAGAAGCAAATCGATTTATAAAGCCTTAGGTCTCAAGTCAGTTGCCTAAGCATGGGCACCAGCTACCATTTGAACTGCCCTAGGATATCCAGGACATCTGAACACGAATGGCAAATACATTGCTGGACATTCAGAAGACTTGTATTTCTATGGATTAGGAGCTGGAAGCTAGGCAGAATAGGTGAAACACCTGAAATGGCACTACACATCTGTATTTTGGCAGCTAAATTCCATCCAAATCTGCTGTTACTCTACAACACATGCACCTGATGCGTTCAAGCCTGACTTGGATGAGAATAATTCAGTTGATCAGTAAAGGGCCACAGAGCTGTTTACCTTCTTGAATACAATTCAGATTGCAGTGAGTGTGATCCAAGAGGTCTCAGTCAGAAAGGACTGAGCAGGTACTGGGACCTGCTCACTCCCCCTTCTTCTAGGCCATATAGGGGCATATTGACTGTGTAGGAAGACAAATGCATCACTCAAACTTGTGGCCTTTTACATTGTTGTTGGTGTGCACCAGGTGGATGTTTTGGCTAACATTTGCTCCCCCTTGTGATGCCAGATCCTGCTGGTACAGTGCAGAGCACAGGATAACAGAAAGTTTTGCCAGAGGGTTGTGTAATAGCATTAACATCTCTGCTCACTGCCTGGGGCAGCCAGAGAAAGTTGCTGGTGAGAGCAAGGGCAGAGCAGAGCTGTGGATGTAGCCTGATGTGCCTTTACTTCAAGCCTGGGGGGAACACCTCACTTTTCACAGAGAGATCTCTGTTATTCCACCGAACAGTGAGATTCTTACTGTCAATAATATATCTGCAGAAAGCACACTTACGAGGACTTGCTGAGTTATCATGACTGACTGCTCACATTGTACCTTTCAGCCGGCATTTGTACCCTCAAAATGTTGAGCCCAGGTCCAAAATTCAAGGCTGTGTTCAGTGTTTATTTAGGTTTCACTGTTCTGAACCTTATGTTGAGAAATGCAAACCTGGGAAACAACTATGTGGTTAATGTCAAGCTTTAGAGCCAGAAAGTAGGAAAGCTCTTTGGAATTTGTTCTTTGTAAGGACCATGGATGGCAATGATAAAGTGGTCTGGAAGTAGTTTTTAAAAAGTACCCTAAGGTTTGTGGTCTAAGGTGTGATTTTTTTCACCTTTTCTCTGCAAACTTCAGGCAATAAGCTTTTACAAATAGCCATTTACTTTCTGAAGGTCCTTTATAAGCCTGGGTGAGCAAACTGCTTTTTTTTGACTGATTCTGCCTCACCACTGTCTCGCAGGAGTTTGCTGGTGAAGGTCTGAGGACACTCGTGGTGGCCTATAAAAACTTGGATGAAGACTACTTTCAGGACTGGATCAGGCGTCACCACGAAGCAAGCACTGCCTTGGAAGGACGGGAAGATAAATTGTCGGAGTTATATGAAGAGATTGAAAAAGACCTGATGGTTGGTGTTTCAGGGAATCTGGGCCAAGCTCTGGGGGAGGCAGTGAGGATGGTGGTTTGTCAATAAACAGCTCAGTATGAGTTCGGTAAACATTGCTCTGCAAACAGCTCAGTGGGTTGTGTGACGGGAGCGGTTGAGAATACGGCAGTCCTGGGTTTTCACTGGCACCTCCATCAGGAGCCTGTAACTGGGGTGTCAGCCACCAGTGCAGGGGAATGGTTTTATTTTAACTCATGTGGGTGTCAGAGTAGCTTTCTCGTGATGAAGTGACATACCAGAGCCGGAGGGAGCTGACGTGGACACAAATATTTTGTAGTGATCCTTTGTATGTGCAAATGGCTGATCTATTTATTTTCCTGTCTTTGAAATGTCAGGCAGTGAATAATCCCCAGTGCCCCTCCTTTTCAGAGAGTGTCTTCTTTGTTCTTGCAGCCCTGGGCAGGATGAGGAGATGATGTCCGTGGACATGTTTGTGTCAATTTGAAAAAGGGTTAAACTGTGATCTTCAAGTCATTCTTTTCTCCATGAGTGTTGTTACAGATTTTGAATGCCCTGGGGGGTCTGCCTGTGTTTTAGAGCTGTGAATAATGAATTAAAAGGATGTGTGGGATCTGAGGGGAAGCAATTCAGCTTTTGCACTCGCAGCAGTGCTTTCCTGAAATCTTGGAAATCCTGGGAAATGTGCTGTTGCTCCTTCCATTAGCTTTATGCTCAGGATGCCAGCAGGGCCTGGGAAGAAGCAAATATGAGGCAAGGAGCTGCTGACCTCTGGAAGTCGTATAGTCCATGGAGCAGGGCCTACTGCCCTTCTGGGTCTGGTCTGGGAAAATGCTAACCCTCTAGTCCAGAGAATGCTTTGTGCAAATGCTGCGTGGGTTGTGTCCAAAGCAGGAAAGATATGGAGGTTTAGGAGGTTAAGGAGCCAACTGCTTTGCAAGGAATGTTTATGAAGCTCATAGTGTGAGTAGAGAAGAGGTCATGGATGCGCAGCAGGAAGAAATATGGCTCAGAAGAAAACACTCTTTACACCAGACTCTTCTCTGTACTCTGTACAGGAGTGACTTGACTTCCCGAAGGTGCTTCAGGGAGAGACAGAGGGCAGGTGCAGGAAATCCTGGCTTGTGACAGAGATTGGGTGTAGGAGCCTGAGTCAGCAAGGAAGTAGAAGGGTCTTGTGGAGACGCAGAGGACTGTCAAATATCATAATCAGGTTGATGGGCAAGAGCAGAGGTCCCTCTGTGTGGCAGACTCCTGATAAAGGTCCTTTGGGGGAGTAAGGATGTAAGGACAAGGAAGAACAGGGTTGGAACATGGTTAAATTCAGAGAATAGTAGTAAAAATAGTATTTATAATTGGTTGACCTAAAAACTAAGGAAGATCCGCAGTCAGGAAGGCATCACGATCGTCCCACCAGCTGCTCTTACATCAGGTCGTGGGCAGAGAGGCAAAGGCCTGTCAACAATACTATTGTGGCTTCTGCAGCTCCAGCAAGACAATGGCTGTGGGGAGTGCACGCCCTTGTTCTCTGTTTCTGAGCATATGAGCATCAGCGTCCATCTTTGAGCTTCCAGCTCAGACTCAGGATGCCAAGGATGAGCAGGTACTCCCAGGAGGTGGCTTTGTATGCTACAAGCATGTAAGCTCTCACTAGCTTGACCAGGATCTACTGCTGTGAAATGTGGATTGTGCAGTTTTGAGGACCCTATAGAGAAGTTACCTCAGAGCTGTTATCTACATTGATAACCCTCATAGCTGATGAATGATGAATATCCTGGGAAGCCAAAAGGGATCTTGGGCTTAAAGCCAACCACTGAATTTAGTCTCCCAACAGCAGGAGGTACGTGGTAGCAGATGCTGTCTAAACCTGAGCTAGTGATGAAAATTTCATGTTCCTTTGACAGCAGGTTAAAGCCACCAAGTATCTCCAAAATGCAGAAAAAGCTTTACTTTAAAGCTTTACTTTAAAGTAATGAAGGTTTGTGTCCTGAGCCATCTGTGGTTTAGTTGTGTGACAGTGTAAAACAAGGTGGGGACAGGTCTGTTGTGCGCTCGAGAGGATGCTTAGCAGCTGTATGACTGTGGTAGCGCAATATGGCTGGGATCAAGCTGCACACTAGAGGACACATGTGGAGGTTTGGGGACACAGATCCACATCTGATCTTGTCCCTCAGTGACAGCTCTATCTGCTGTGAAGGGGACTTGCAGGTCTGCAAACATGCTGGCAGGTAATTTCCTGCACGTTCATGATCCAGCTGAGCCTGGAGGATTGGAGACTAGAACATTTGTAGGATTGGGGCTCTACTCTGTACCCTAAATTTGCTGAGGGAGAATGAAAATTAGTACAGCCCTACTCCTGTGTTTTTGTTTGCCTGAATAATTAGCTGGAGGCCTAATGCTTTCTCCTTTGCTAGCAATGGGAAAACTTACCAGTTCCCTGCCATTTTCTGTTAAGCTGCTAGGTGCCACGGCGATTGAGGACAAGTTACAAGACGGAGTCCCACAGACAATTGAGACTCTTGCCAAAGCCAACATTAAGATATGGGTTCTCACTGGAGACAAGCAAGGTAAAGGGGCTACACTTTTGGATGTTTCTCTTCTCTCCCACTGGTGGGATAATTCTGCTATGTTCTCATTCTTTCTCCTTTGAAAAACTTTACAGAGGACAAACTTACAGGGCTTTTCTTCATTGTCAGCTAGGCAAAACTCCAGTTATCTGGAATTAGACCAGGTAACTGTAGGTAGTGCCTGTTCTTAATTCCTGTCCTGAGGCTGGAAGGAGCATCCTTTGCCTTTAGAGATGTGACAAGGAGCATCCCATAGTCCCTGCCATGTGCTTTGAAAAGGTGTCAATTTAGTACAGTTGACCATCTTGGTGAAGAAGGTGGAAAACATCTTGTCCTGTGTTCCAGAAACTTTAATGCTAACATGGATGTTGGGTCTGTTTCAATTTGGTCCTGGCATTAATGATCCAGAATAGAAATGCAGGAAACACGGACTTTTGGAGAAAGCATTGAACTGGAGAGAAATGTGAATAGACTCAAGTAAATTCTTTTGGAAAAAAAGCAACTTCACTGAAACAATGATGTTTCAGGGAGGCCAAAAGTGTTTGCACGTGCTTTCATGTGAGAAATGAGAAGACAATTTTTGAGAAAAATGAAACATTTTAGTTTTGTCATGTTCTGAATGTAGTAGTCCTGCTCATGAAATACCAAAATACTTTTTTTCCCCCAAATTTTCTGAACAAAATGTCTTGATGTTCTTCTTCAGAACTATGGTTTGAGGCTTTTCTGGGAGTAGGGGGAGAGAAAGATAATATCCTGAAAAAAATTTTGGAATCAGCATGAGATATTTTTTGTTACTTCAAGTGTATTGGCCAAAGGGTGGTTTAAGACTTCATTTTGGCAGAATTTTTTTTTCTGTGGCCACTTAGGGGAGATTTGCTGCCATGTCCATTAATGTGACTCTCCTGACTCTCTTAAGCTGTTGACTCTGAAAGAGTGAGAAAGAGAGCTTTTGTCATGTGTGTAAAAAGGCCACAGAGATGGTGTGCAAGTTTGCGGCTGCTAAGATGGATCATCTTCCTGGTTTTATCTTTCCCAGAGACAGCAATGAATATTGGTTACTCCTGCAACTTGCTCTATGATGACATGGATGATGTTTTCATTATTGAAGGCAGCACATCTGATGACGTACTTAATGAGCTGAGGTAAACGGCTGAAATATATGTCTTCATTGCTGTGCCCTGACACTGGAATGGAAAACTATAGCTATTGCTATTCCTCCATATTGTGGTCCTTTGGATATGGTCCTTTTCTAGCACTATCTGGAAATTTGCCTTCTGCCATAGCCTCCTTAGTAGACACAAGTTCTTTGGCATCAGTGAAAATGAGAAGGTTTTTCAGTCATTTTCTGTTGAATTAGGTGTTTGCCACACAATATACATAGAAAATTGGGATGCTCTTTGGGATACTGTCCTTCATGGCATTCAGATTATTTGTTTGACTTTAAATCAGCACAGGTTTAGCACACACCTTTTAGAGTTTCAGGAGCATATTGGTGGTCTGCACAAAAACCAGAAGCTTATCCATGCATGTTGTTGTAGGGATACAGGGAAAATTGAACTAAACTATCAAAAGGAAGCATCAATTTTTTTTAATTTTCATAAAGTTGATTTAATAAAACATACATGTCTTTGCAAGCTTGCCATTATTACTCTGTATTTTTTTTTAGGAATGCAAGGAAAAAGATGAAGCCAGACTCCTTTCTGGACAGTGATGAACTCAACATTCAGTTTGAAAAATCACCAAAAAACCCCAAAATTTTACCTGATGAACAAGCAAATGGAGTGTATGGTCTGGTTATCACTGGCCACAGCCTGGTAAGGAAGGTTCAGAGTCATGTTAGGGCTGAGTTCTCTTAAGAACTTAATGTGATAGGGGCACACTGCAAGTCTGAAAGTGCTTTAAAAATTTAGTTCTAGAGAACCGTGGTTTTGTTTTTATTTTTTTTCCTAATTGAAAATTGGACTCAGTGGTTACTGGAGGCATCAAAGGTGATGAACACGGTTTCAAAAGACTGGAACAGGGAAGAGTTTACCCTGATGCTAGGTGAACAGGAGGGGTAGAGTAGCGGGATCAATTTGCACTTCCAGAAACATACCAGAAACATAATCAGACAGCTTATGGATGCAGCAAGAAGATAAGTTAACATGAGACATGTGTGTCAAGTATGACAAGAACACATTCTAACAAATATACCTGATAACAAATATATTTGACAGGCAGGATATATATCCTATAACTTAACTAATAAATTGTTTGATGCTCTCTCCCATGACGTTCTTCCAAGCAAACTGAACTAACACAGTCTAGATGAAGTTGTTAAGTGACAGATGCAAGACAGCTTAGAAAGTATGACTTTCAAGAGCTCACTGTTGATCTACAGCAACAGTTAAGTGGCATCTGCAGGGGGCTATCCCACATCTGTTTGATATTCAGTGTTTTCATTAACTGCTTAAAAAAAGAGCACAGGACATCAGGGTGGGAGAAACCACAGGCATGATGGAGTAGAAAATTAGATTTTAAAACAATTTTAAGAAGTTGGAGAAATACTTTGGAACAATGGAGAATGCAATTCTGTAAGAGCAAATGTGTGTAGTCCACTTTCACATAATGGACTACACACATATAAAATCAGAGAGATGTATGTAAAAGCATCATCTGTAAGACTTGTGAAGGAAGCCTCCTCCTTCATTTGGCATTGATAAAGTCTTAGCTGAAATTATTTAACTTTGGGCCATTTTCTTTGAAAAAATATAGACCAACTAGAGAGAGTACAAAGAAAACTGTAAGAGTACTCATGCATGATCTGGAAAGCATAAGAGAAAATGGAGAGAGGATTTCTGAGCCTGAAGGATGCTGATCAGTCTTGGTAATACTTTTCAAATCATAACAGGTAAATGAAGTAATGGAATTAAACTGAGCGAAGAGATTTTTAGGTGAAACGTCTTCCTGGTGAGAACAGTGAAGCACTGGAGTAGATTTTCCACCCTTTGAAATTTTTTAGAACAGGTTATAGAAAAAAAACCCCAAAATTTAGATACATTTCAACCTGTCTAGGAGGAAGGCTTAATCTAGATCAGGTTTATTTATCTACTGTGTTTTAATTTCCTGGATTACAGGGGAAGCAAATAGGTAGATATGGAAAGAGCTGGGAGGTGCTGCCTTTCAGAGAGAAGATGCTTCTCTTCCCTCGGTTTGCTACCTCTCTTGATGGCAGTCCAGCAAATTTAACTCCCAGCTCTGTACCAGCCCAGCAAGTTACTATTAAAAGAATCTCATCTTGCTCCTTTTTTGGCTTGCATGCCCTGTATACAGAGCTTGGACTATACGGGACACTTTCAGGCAGTGTCTATGTTGTCAAGTGCACCCTCTCCCTCTTTTACACTTGCGCCCTCTTTAACTCCAGGGCCTTAATCCCATTTAGATCCCCACTGCAAAACAGACAAGAGCTCTATCAAGTTTGGTACTTCTGCATGAGCGAATCCTCTGACATCCCAGCCACCTGCAAGCCCCTGCCTGCTCCTGCTCCATACCTTCAGCCTGCAGGACAGACCTGAGTACGGTGCTATAAAAGCACCACTGGCAGTGACAAAGCTTTATTTTTATTCCTGGAAAACTACACACTCACCCACACCCCGGCAAGGAGATATGTACCACACAAAGAAATTCAAACCTGGGCTGTACAGGAGCAACCAACCCATATAGCCTGCAACAGAGAGGACACAGCCAGATTCACCAACACCGTGGCTTTCTCCTGGGTGTGGGCCACAAGGACAGTGTGGACACAACTATATGTTATGTATTTCTGTGAACCTAGAGCCTGAAAATGGTAACAGTGCTAATACTGTCCCACTCCAGCATAGCATCTGCTCTACCCCATGCTACGCCTATGTGTAGATGGGTGCAATGGCTGCTCTGGGGCTAGGCACATGGGTTGTCTTGCTTAAACTAAGCAAACAAACAGAAGCACAACAGCATCTGTAACGGCATCATCATATAAGTAGTTGCTTTGTGTGTAATACCACGAATATACTATGTGATAATGTTTTGCTAGTGCTGTGCAGTGAGGATGTTGTGGCAAAAGCCACCTCTAACAGCAGTGACCCGCCAGTACTGAAGCTAAACCATGAAAAGGTATCTTGCTGAGCAAGCCTACCTGCCATGGACCAGATGGAAGCAGGAGTGCTGCTGACTCATAGCTCTGTTTCAAGAAGAAAGGGTATCTAGCCTAAGGATTGTCTGCAGAAAGGACAGTGCACCTGCTGTAATGGCTCTGAGGAGGAGAGAACCTTGTAGATTCTTTGCATGCATGTCTACAGAGAAGACACATCAAAGAACAAAGCCAAAAAGCATGACCTAAAAGAAATAACAAAACCTAACACTGCTCCTTTTCTCTTGTGCGAAGCTGGAGGAGCGACCAGACATCCAATTATCTCTGTGTTTCCAGAACAGAAATAACATGGCTGACTGATTTAAAAGGTCAGCACTCACAGCAAAGTTGCCTTCTCCCTGGCTTTGTGTTTTGCTTTGTCACGCCCACCTAAGCTCAGCTTCTTCCATGTTTGTTTGTTTGTTTGTTTAATTAAGTACTCCCAAATTGAAATACCCTCCATTTATACCACGGATCTCTCAGAGCTTAAAAAATAAACCAAGAGGGATGAGCAGAGATTTACATGGAGATATGCGAGGTTGTCTCACGCCCAGCAGCTGTGTTAGTTTAGTGATCCTATTGTCTGACACTTCTGCTGCACTGTCAGGTTACATCAGCCAGAGCAGCTGTTGTGCAAATCCAGCTGTGAAGAATCCAAGGTGCAAGCTTGTAGGTGTGTGTTGTGTGGTTTCATGTTGTGCTGTGTGGATGCTCCCTACAACTAAACGGGTGGATTCACTTGGGGTACCACATACTTTCCTTCCACTGAATACAAGTGGAAGAACTAGCTCAGTTCTCATTTCTATCCCGCTGCATCCTCATTGTCAGCCCGCAGGTTGCTGTTAGTCTGACCTGAACACCTCCTTTGCTCCTTCTTCTCAGGCTTATGCACTGGAAGGGAATCTGGAGCTGGAGCTAGTGAGAACTGCTTGTATGTGCAAAGTAGTGATCTGCTGCCGGGTGACGCCGCTGCAGAAAGCCCAGGTCGTGGAGCTGGTGAAGAAGTACAAGAAGGCTGTGACACTGGCAATTGGAGATGGTGCCAATGATGTCAGCATGATCAAAAGTGAGTGATGGCTGACAGCCGGCATGTTCTAGCAAACTGACTCACCAATGTATTTGCTATATCATAGAATCATTATGTTTGGAAGAGACAGAAGTCACAGAATCACAGAATGTTAGGGATTGGAAGGGACCTCAAGGGATCATCTAGTCCAATCCCGCTGCCAGAGCAGGAACACCCAGATGAGGTTACACAGGAAGGCGTCCAGGCAGGTTTTGAATGTCTCCAAAGAAGGAGACTTCACAATCTCCCTGGGCAGCCTGTTCCAGTGTTCTGTTACTCTCACTGAGAAGAAGTTTCTTCTCATATTTAAGTGGAACCTCTTGTGTTCCAGTTTGCACCCATTACCCTTTGTCTTATCATTGGTTGTCACCAAGAAGAGCCTGGCTCCATCCTTGCGACACTCACCCTTTACATATTCATAAACATTAATGAGGTCACCCCTCAGTCTCCTCTTCTCCAAACTAAAGAGCCCCAGCTCCCTCAGCCTTTCCTCATAAGGGAGATGCTCCACTCCCTTAATCATCTTTGTGGCCCTGCGCTGGACTCTCTCCAGCAGTTCCCTGTCCTTCTTGAACTGAGGGGCCCAGAACCGGACACAATATTCCAGATGAGGTCTCACCAGGGCAGAGTAGAGGGGAAGGAGAACCTCTCTGGACCTACTAACCACCCCCCTTCTAATACACCCCAGGATGCCATTGGCCTTCCTGGCCACAAGGGCACAGTGCTGGCTCATGGTCATCCTGCTGCCCACCAGGACCCCCAGGTCCCTTTCCCCTACGCTGCTCTCTAACAGGTCGCTCCCCAACTTATACTGGGACCTGGGGTTGTTCCTGCCCAGATGCAAGACTCTACACTTGCCCTTGTTATATTTCATTAAATTTCTCCCTGTCCCACTCTTCAGCTTGTCCAGGTCTCGCTGGATGGCAGCACAGCCCTCTGGTGTGTCAGCCACTCCTCCCAGCTTGGTGTCATCAGCAAACTTGCTGACAGTGCACTCAATTCCCTCATCCAAGTCATTGATGAATATATTGAATAGTACTGGTCCCAGAACTGACCCTTGAGGCACTCCACTAGATACAGGCCTCCAACTAGACTCTGTCCCATTGACCACAACTCTCTGGCTTCTTTCCTTCAGCTAGTTCACAGTCCACCTCACTACTCGATTGTCCAGACCACACTTCCTCAGTTTAGCAGCAAGGATGCTGTGGGAGACTGTCAAATGCTTTACTGAAGTCAAAGTAGACCACATCTACTACTCTGCCATCATCTATCTGCCTCGTTATGTCCTCATAAAAGGCTGTGAGGTTGGTGAAGCACGACTTCCCCTTGGTGAAGCCATGTTGACTGCCCCTAATGACCCTCTTATCCTTGATAGGCCTTGAGATGGCGCCAAGGATAAGTTGTTCCATCAGATCATCGAGTCCAACTGTTAACCTAACACTGTCACTCAACCATGTCCCTAAGAACCTCATCAACGTTTCTTTTAAACACCTCCAGGGATGGTGACTCAACCACTTCCCTGGCCAGCCTCTTCCAGTGCCTGAAAACACCTGAAATATGAGGTGGCCCAGCAGCACAAACACATATCTGAGTGCCTTCTGTACCACCCTCCTTGTGGCAACAAGTGGCAGTGTCCCAAGTTTTGGCAGGTTTCTGCAGAGCGCTGTCACTATAGGCTACTCATGTCTTCTGCCTTCCAGGACACACAGGAGGCCCCTTTGCTGTCAACCCACCTCTAGGATCGCAGGAAGCTAAGGTTGCACTTATTGCCTGTTTCTCTGTTTCTACCTTAGAACAGGTAAAGCCCACCAGGGCTGTGACATGGGCACCTGTGTGTCTGCAAGGCCACCATCACAAAGAGAATGGAAAGAACAAAGAAGTTTGTTTCAGAGAGGGCCTGTCTGCAATGCAGAAAGAAAATCTTCATGCCTGTAAATAATCTGGATAATGTTACATGATTTATTTTAACATTTTGATGTGGTAGGGCCATTTGTCAATTATCTCCCTTGAGCTATAAATCAAGGGCTTCTAGGCCCCTTCGTCCTTGAGCATCATATGATGCTGCATTACCTCAGTGAATTTATGAAAAAACATCCCCTAACTAGGTATAATGAAATTAAGATTTTTCAGAAGGGCCTATTGCTAATCTTCCTTGTGTTAATTTGTAGGAATTGATTAACTGTAGCCTTTTAATTAAGAAAGAAAAGGCTAAGTAGGGAGCTTCAAGGGAGATAAGTCAGGCAGTCAGTAAAGAAAGGATAAGAAAAGCAAGTTGAAGTGTACATGATAATTAGAAACTAAACCACTCCTCCCATGGGAGGGCTGGGACTTTGGGATTTTATCAATTTACTATTCCATGGAAACTTTTGAATTTAACCAACATCCAGCCATCAAGATTGTTCTAATTAGTTAGAGCTGTATAATTAGCTGTCACATTAAACTTATGTCCATGTTTAATAAACCTAAGTTACTATTAAAAAAAGACGTGACTCGTCTATCTAATTATTTGATTGAACTAATAAAATCTAGGAAATGTAAAAAGGCCACAGTCTGCCTTGTAGCACTGTGTCTGAGAAATCTATAAGGGGTTTGAAGATTTTGCTTGTCTGGAGTGATTTTTTAAGGCTGCTGGAAGGACATATATGCATGTAAATACAAGTCACCTATCGATATAAATTAAAATTATTTTTTCATATCAGCAGATGTTATGAACAACAGCATTTATGCAGTTATAAAACATTCGGAGAGAAAATACAAATTGTCACTGAGGGTGTAATTTCATTCAAATAATACAAACCCAGTCACTGGAAAAGTATCACCACAGCCAAAATCATAATAGGATTAGTGCCCCATTTTTTTTTTCTTTTAGTAACTTTACATATGACTTTTCATGAAAGCTGGAAAGGAATTAACACAGTGTCCCAGTGCAGGGGATTCTTTCAAAAACTGGAGTAATCAAAACTCACACTGTAATTACATGATCAATAACCTTCTTGTTGCAGCTGCCCACATCGGGGTTGGTATCAGTGGCCAGGAGGGGATGCAGGCGGTCTTGTCCAGCGACTTCTCCTTTGCACAGTTCCGTTACCTGCAGCGCCTGCTCTTGGTCCATGGCCGGTGGTCCTACATCCGCATGTGCAAGTTCCTCAAATACTTCTTCTACAAGAATTTTGCCTTCACGTTAGTGCATTTCTGGTATGGCTTCTTCTCTGGCTTCTCAGCACAGGTAGGTCCAGCTTCTGTTTTGTCATGGTCATGTCTAGCATTTTCAAGCAAAGTGTCTGGCAACATTTTAGAAGGAAATAGACTAAGCCATTGCTTCCACCTCACTGCATGGCACACAGGTCTGTCGTCTTCTCCTGTATAAAGCAGATATTGCTGCTCTCATTGTACTGCTGGTAGAGGATGGATGCCTGATGACAGTTAGAATAGAATTATAGAATCATTTTGGTTGGAAAAGACCTTTAAGGTCATCGAGTTTAACCATTAACCTAACACTGCCAAGTCCACCTTGAAACCACGTCCCTAAGAACTTCATCTACACACTTCTGAAACATCTCCAGGGATGGTGACTCCACCACTTCCCTGGGCAGCCTGCTCCAACGCCTGACAACCCTTTTCATGAAGAAATTTTTCCTAATATCCAACCTGAACCTTCCCTGGTGCAACTTGAGGCCATTTCCTCTCATCCTATCACTTGTTACTCAGGAGAAGAGACCAACAGCCTCCATGCTACAACCTCCTTTCAGGTAGTTGCAGACAGTGATAATGTCTCCCCTCAGCCTCCTTTTCTCCAGGCTGATCAGCCTCAGTCTCTTCTTCTGCTCCTCAACAGACTTGTGCTCCAGACCCTTCACCAGCTTCACTGCCCTTCTCTGAACTTGCCCATTGAAAGCTTTTCTCTTGTGTGGTGAAGGAAGGCCCAAGAAATCTATGAGACCAGTAATTACATAGTATAGCAGCCTGCTCATAGGAAATCTATAAAGGATCCAGGAGCTCTGATGTTTTGAATTGAGAGAGGCTTAGCACCATGGATTCCTGTATCCATAAAACTCTCAACAGTTCAGGACCTGCTTGGATGATCTTCATATTCTCTGTGGAGACAGTTATAATCCACTTAGTTAAAACTAGGTGCATTATGAAGCACACAGGTACCTTGTGGGATTTCTGAAAGTGTTCAAACTGCCTACATCCACCAAACAAGGATAGAGATCACACAGAGGCTGGACCAGTTTGGCCACATCTGTGTAAGCCCCGCACTTGCCTGATAAGCACATTTCACAGAATCACACAGAATCACAGAATGTTAGGGATTGGAAGGGACCTCGAAAGGTCATCTAGTCCAGTCCCCCTGCCAGAGCAGGAACACCCAGATGAGGTTACACGGGAAGGTGTCCAGGCGGATTTTGAATGTCTCCAGAGAAGGAGACTCCACAACCTCCCTGGGCAGCCTGTTCCAGTGTCTGTCACCCTCACTGAGAAGAAGTTTCTTCTCAAATTTAAGTGGAACCTCTTGTGTTCCGGTTTGTACCCATTGCCCCTTGTCTTATCATTGGTTGTCACCGAGAAGAGCCTGGCTCCATCCTCGCGACACTCATCCTTTACATATTCATAAACATTAATGAGGTTGCCCCTCAGTCTCCTCCAAGCCAAAGAGCCCCAGCTCCCTCAGCCTTTCCTTATAATGAAGATGCTCCACTCCCTTAATCATCTTTGTGGCCCTGCGCTGGACTCTCTCCAGCAGTTCCCTGTCCTTCTTGAACTGAGGGGCCCAGAACTAAACACAATATTCCAGACGCGGCCTCACCGGGGCAGTTTAGCCCCCAGTGTGTTCCACCAGCTTGCAAGAGGAGCAGCTCCCGTGCAGCGAAAAATCTGGTGTTAGTTTAACACAAACCGATCCCCAGCCCAGCCCCTGGGACGGGCGGGCAGCCTGCGATCGCCAGCGGAGCGCTGCCCGCCGCGGAGCGCGGCCCCCCCCTGCCGGCGGCCGCGGCGGTCGTGCTCCGGCTGCGGAGCGAACGGGGCCGGGGTGCGACCCTTCCTTCCCCCGTGCGTTCACACAGCTCATGGCGATGAGGCGTTTCGGGCTGCTGAGATTGAGTCACCTGGTAATTTTGGTCTCAGCGGCGTCTCAAATTAGCATGTCCCAATATTTAATTGTGTATGCTTTTGAAGAGCTGGAAAAGGGACCATTCTGCTAACTCCATGCTCTGTTTATTTGCTTGTTTGTTTTATCTTTAGACTGTCTACGATGAGTGGTTCATTACGCTTTACAATTTGGTATATACCTCCCTCCCGGTGCTAGGAATGAGCCTCTTCGATCAGGTACTGTTTCTACCACCACTTCTATTTTTTTTTTTTTTTTAATAGGGATTTTATCTCCAGGTGCTTTGAGCTGGTTCCATGAAGGAAAAGCAGCTGATTTGTTGGCTTGCTACTGTGGTAGCTCCTAAAATAGTTTCCTTCCAGTGAGACCTGAGAGCACCAAAAAAATAAAAAAAAAGGATGCACCACAGAGGATATCGTGATTTGGCCAGTGGGTTTCCATGTGTGATGAGACCTTTGTGTTAGGCTGTTGACTACAGAGAAATCAGCCGTTGCAACGCTCCCCTGAAGCTCTGTTCCTGAAGTCTGACAAGTGACTTTTTAATGATCACACAGAGCAATGAATGAACTAGAACTCTGAAGCCAGGTTTTCCAGGTTCAGCCTTTCTAGTGACAGTCTTCCTGCAGTAATTTCACATACACATTTCTATCTCATGCACTATTCAGCAAGACAAAGGAGCAATAAAGCTGCTCCTATATGACTTTTACAAGTTAAATAAGTAGGAACTTGCCACTCCACAAAGGTTCACAGTGTTCAGTTCTGGACACTTAAGGGATATAGGTGAGGCAGCTTTGCCTGTGTGTGGACCCAGGGAAGGTATTTTCTATCTCTTAGCTTCCAGGCAACTCACAGGAGAGCAAACCATGCAGTCTGCTTAGGATGAATCATACCTTCTTTTTTATTTCTTGCAGCACTTGTCAGCTTTCTCAGCACAAGAAAGGTGAAATTCAACATGGAAAACGTGCCTAGGTGATCTTGGGATATGGCATGCTCATCAGCACAATGGAGTGAATTATGTGCTAAACCTTTCCTCATGGAAATGCATGTCACAGTGACGCGGCAACCCTAAATGATCTTGTGTGGTTGGTTGGGTAGGTGTCAGAAAATCTGACCATCTCCACTCTACTTTCAGGATGTGGATGATCGTTGGAGCATGCTGTTTCCTCAGCTCTACGTGCCTGGCCAGCAAAACCTCTATTTTAACAAAATAGTATTTGTCAAGTGCATGTTTCAAGGGATTTACAGTTCCCTCATTCTCTTCTTCATCCCCTATGGGGCCATGTACAATACAATGAGAAGTGATGGGAAGGCCATTGCTGACTACCAGTCCTTTGCACTGATGGCCCAAACCTGCTTATTGATTGTGGTGTCTGTACAGGTAAGCCATTCCAGGTAACATTTTTAGGAATTAGTTGTTATTTTATGAAGGCAGCATTTGGAGGGCCGCTTGGGATCTTGATAGCATTGCATTTGCTGCTGCGTCTTGCATTCTTGCAAAAAAAAAAAGTCTCTTGACACCAGATTACTCTCCTCAGTTCAACAGAACAACAGATTTGTATGTTATGAAAGATCAGGGTGAGAGGAATGCAGATTCTTTGCCTTGGCAAGTTTAGAGTCATAGCAGAAAAAAAACAAACAAAAAAACCAGTTAAGGCTGGGAGTAAAGAAGGACTCATTCCTATTTTACAGGATGGGTTTGAAGCATAGGACTGTCTGTCTGCTGTCAGGCAATTATTTGCAGGATCTCCATCATGAGCCTGTCTCTGTAGCCTGGCCCTATGCATGACACAGATTGTGCAGCTGTACTTTCTTGAAGAAATAGCTAAGACTTGGGTGGTAATAAAATGCAGACGGTACTAGCAGGATGAGAGAAATTTCTTAAAAGAAAAGCCAGTCAATAACACCTCCCTTACTTTGAATGGTGTCACATCATCCTATGATCTGTGTCTTGGTGTTTCTTGAAACTTGAATGAATAACAGTCTTGGGGGCAGGGGTACAAAGAAGAGGACAAGATCTCTACCTGTGTTCAGCACAGATCTGCTAAATAATGAAAGCACTGACAATAACTATATTGCTCTGTTCTTTCAGATTGGCTTGGACACCTCTTACTGGACAGTTGTGAACCAGTTCTTCATCTGGGGCAGCCTTTCTGTTTACTTTGCTATCACCTTCACCATGTATAGTGATGGCATGTACATGATCTTCACAGCCTCCTTTCCATTCATTGGTAAGCCCTAGGACAAATTTGGATTGCACTCAAAATGGGCACACTGCAGGGCTTAAATCTGTCGAGTATTTCTAGTACATGTTATTGCCTCTCTGTAGGCAATAACAGAATATATTGATTGCCTTTTCTACAAGAAATGCCAGGATATTTCTGAGGGCTACTGGGAATGCTTACTTTGAATCCTGTCCATGCTGGTGAACTGTGCTACATTCACTTCCTTGCATAAGAATGCACATTCACAGGCAGACACAGGAATGAACCTTTAAATAAACCCACTGAGCTGGCTGGAATGCTTTCTGCAGCTCTTTTATATTCTGTTTCTAGGTGGACACACTTATAGATGGACACATACAGATATCTAGCAGCATTTTGTTTGCAGAAGAGTGCATGTTCTTTTGCAAATAACATATTGGTATAGGAAAGCGTAGAAGCACAACATTCAGCTAGACATGAGAAAAATGCCATATGATTATGGTGAGCCTTCTGCCAGGTTAAATGGCAAATTCCCAACAACAAAAAAATCCAGTGATGACCATGTCTTTGGAGTTAATCTACGTAGCAGATTTCTGAACACATGCAAAAATTGAAGGATAGTATAAAAATGAGTCCATCTCCTGAGACTTTGACCGGGAGGAAGATGAAAGTGTAGCGAAGTAATTCAGGTGGTTTTTAATAGCTCTCTGCATCCATAGCAAATATTGATACAGTATTGTAATGAGACTCTGTTTCTAAAATCCCAGTGACTTTTGTTCTGAATCTCAGGTTAGTATATTAATCAGTGTCTTTATTTCTGGATTAATTGTTAAGGCAAGATTTGTTGTGCCTCTCTTCACGGCAATATCAAGGTGCTTGGCCATTTTAGAAATATGTGATATGCAGGTCTGTTGTTGCAATATATTTTCCAAGCAGATGGTCACAGCCACTGGAAGATGGCTTTTAGTGTCAAAAGTGCTGAGTGAAAGAAGACAGAGTGTCTGTTCAGTTTCCAAGGACAGGTAGCAGCTCACTTGCCAGGGATATCTCTATCTGATGCTCTATTGATACTACATAGGTCAAATTAGCCATAATGCTGAGTGACTCTTAATAAGGCCTCAGTCTGAAACTATTTTGAAGGAAAGTGTTTCTGGTCTGGACAGAGACAACTTGTTTACTTGAATTTCAGTGGAGTTGTATTACAGCAGAATTTGGCCAACTGAAAAGAAAACATTAAGCAACTTCACTGCCAACGACAGCATCACTGAGCCCTGTAATCAGAGTTTTGCAGACTGTTTGTTCTCTCTTACGTTCCTTCAGTTTTGGAGAAGCCAGAAGTGAGTGCTTTTGTTTCAAAGAAGGTTGCAGTGTCACGCCAGCCCAAGGCAGCTGCTCTGTCAATACACCCTTTCGAGTATGCTGTCCATGCAAACACCCAGGGCAATACATGTTTATTTCATAAAAGGCTGTGATCCTGTTGTCTGCTGGGCAGAGCCAGTACTCCATATGCTTCAGGAAATGGTGCTGGAAAGTAAGAAGATAGTGATCCTCCTTTTTGCACTAGAGTTCTGGCAAAACATGAGAGCACTGGAGTGCTGCTCAAAAAGGTCTCCTGGACATTTGTATCAGTCATTTGCAGTGACTTGACTCTTTGTAAAGAGATTAGGCATTCACTCTGACATCCTTGTCTCCCTGAGTTGCTTCAGTTGTCTGGATGCTGCATTTTTCTTTGCTTATCTCAGTGTTACCAGTATTGCTGTCCTGTTTAGAGCAAGCTGATTTAATTATTGGAGATGGTGTCTGCTTTATATTTTCATCTGTTCACTGAGTGCTTCAGGATCACAGAGAGTGAAAGGTTCAGGTGAATGATGGTGAGAGGTGCTGCTGTCACAGTTTTAATCACACTTTTATTTTTCAGGTACGGCTCGAAACACCCTCAGCCAGCCAAATGTGTGGCTAGCAATCTTCCTCAGCATCACCCTCTGTGTGCTGCCTGTGGTTGGCTTTCGGTTCCTGAAGACTCAGTTAAAGCCAACTCCCAGCGATAAAGTAAGGACATACCTTATCAAGCCAGAAATCCTGCTTACTACTACCTGAGCTTACTGTGGAACCATAATGCATGGGCTTGAGCATTGCTCAGAGTCCATGTCCCTATAGGTACAAGTGCTGCCATCCGTCTGTCCCCTAGTCCCTTGAGAAGGAGGATTGAATACGGGGTTTGGCACAGTTCAAACCATCTGCAGCTGGGACCAAGGCTGAGATTATTCAGCTGTGGATTAGATTGCACTGGAGCAAGGAAGCTGCACTATTTTTAGGTGCAGGGTTTAAGTGCTGTGGCTCAGTGGCAAAGGAGTGGCCTGTTCCTCCCGCCCTGCTGCTGTGCAGTTTTTATCCTGGCAGACCACAGCCCTTCACTCTCCACCCAGGCATACTTGTTTGCTGGGGATTTTTTTTACTTCAGAATTTACTTCATTGGTAGCCAATGGTTTTATGCCCCCTCTGAAGCCAGCTGCCCTCCTACCCCTAGGAATATGAATATGAGGCCATTAGGGCAAGGAGAAGCTGTGAGAGATGAATAGCTTATGCCAGAGACATCACTGAGAAACTTGCCCCCCTTAACCTTCTCAAGGATCTTCTGCAGGTGACTCCCTTGCTCATTTAAGACTGATGAACCTGGTACTTTGTGTATGGTGTGGACTGTAGCCCTGCCTCAGGGAGCTGGCAGAGGTTTGCAGGAGCCTGAGCTCGCTGCTCTGTTCCTCCTGTGGAAAGATGGTGGGTTTGTAGCTCAGAAAGCAGCGTCTTTCCTGAGGTCCAGTGACTGTGGTATCTCTGCTGCACAGTCTCTTAAGTTACACATGTATCCCTTAAGGAGAAAACACATTGTTAATTGCATTCTTCTAAATGATAAGGGATGAGAGAATTTGGTTGCAACAGAGAAGCTCACCTGGGCTTCTTCAGCTGAAGTTTATTATCTGGAGTTTTGTGTCCAGTCTGGGCTCCCCTGTTTAAGAAGGACAAGGAATTACTGGAGGGAGTCCATCGGAGGGCTACAAAGATGCTGAGGGGTCTGGAGCATCTTTCTTATGAGGAGAGACAGAGAGACCTGGGTCTGTTCAGCCTGGAGAAGAGAAGCTGAGAGGGGACCTTATCAATGCTGATAAATATCTCAAGGGCAGGTGTCGAGAGGATGGACCAGACTCTTTTCAGTGATGCCCAAAGATAGGATGAGGGGCAATGGGCACAGACTGAAACACAGGAGGTTCCTTCTGAATATGTGGAGAAAATCGTTTACTCTGAGGACGCCAGAGCCCTGGAACAGGCTGCCCAGAGAGGTCGTGAAGTCTCCTTCTCTGGAGACATTCAAAACCCACCTGGACACATTCCCTGCTCTGGATAACCTGCTTTAGCAGGTGGGTTGGACTAGATGTTCTCCAGAGGTTACTTCCAACTCCAACCATTCTGTGATTCTGCGACCACATAGCTCACTACAGCCAATGGACTTCTCCAGAAGATCAGCATAAACACAGCTTTCCGGAGTTGCTTCCGAAGAGGAGCATCTGCTAAATGCTGCTGCCACCTGGTGCTTCCTTCGTCTTCCTGCACCGAGCTGTGAGACACGACTGTCTGAGCACAGTGCCAAGGGTGTGCTCCTCAGTGGCTGCCCTGGTCATCCTTGGGATGTCTGCGAAACTCCCCAGGTGCTCCAGGACTGTTGGAGAAGGAGTGAAGGGGAATTCTCAGCCCTTGCAGAGGGGGTAGGTGGGTGCTAGAGAAGACTGCTAGGTAGGGGGGTCCCCAGGACACAGAGGCAGTTCAGGTGTGTGAAAATGGGCTGAGTTTACCCTTCAGTTGAGTGGAAGTCCAACAAAGCTGTCACCCAGAATTCCAGCCTCAGTGCCTGGGTTGAGCATCTCTCTCTAGTGCAAAATTGCTTTACTTTTCTACCTCCTCTGGGAAGTGAATTGTTACAGGAGAGGAGTGTTTGTGTGTCCTGCTGTATGGAGATCCTCAGCTGTCAGAATGACAGGAACTTAAATACAGACCTGATGTTTAGAGAGGCCAAGTAATGGCAGCAATGGCTGCCATTGCCCCAAGCCAAAAGTGCAGTGGTCCGGCAGCTGGTGATTCTGCTGACCCACTGGCACTCAGCACTGGCTTCCTGCCTTTGACAGCCCTTTTCTGAAAAGATGCTTTTCTGCAGATGATCTTGGTGGCCATGTGGGAGCAGAGAGCCCACTACCTGCAAATAAAGTGCATTATTTCTTTCCCTTCTGCCAAGGAATATGAGAGTCTATCGATCACCATTCTTATCATGAAAAGCTTTTATGTATCAGAGATCCCCTTTAGTAGTCTGTTTTCTAGATTGAGTAAGCCAGTTCTTAAATGCCTCCTTATTTGTTTTCTGGACTATTGATTATTGTTGAGATGACTTTCACATTTTGGGTTATTTGACTGAAGGAGTTGCAGTAATACAACAACCAAAGCATCTAAGAGCTGTGAGGACAAATACACTGAAATTATCCCTTTCCATGACTTACAGATGATACTCCCATTAATGCCTTTTAGGATAAGATTGTCTTTTTCTTTTACCAGGCTGCCATTCTGTGCTGCCAGTTCAGTTCCTGCTCCACAACCCCTCCTGCCATCCCTCTGTGCTGTCAATAATTTTTGGCTTTGGACCTCTGTTTCTGTTTCCCTTCCTTTGTTCTTCTCTTACTGTTCTTGTGAATAATGATGCACTTCCCATGTTTTCCATCTCATTTTCTGATTTCAGGTCCTGCTCAAGATCAAAGAAGACAAAAAGCGGCCACCTCCACCCTCACCCAAGAGACGCCTGCGTCGGACTAGCACCCGCCGCTCCGGTTATGCCTTCTCCCACCAGCATGGCTTTGGAGCACTCATTATGTCTGGAAGAAACATGCGGCCAAAATCACCTTTTGCCACAACAGGAACATTTTCACCAAATAGTGACAAATATAAACACAAAGGACTGTAAAAAACAAGCAAGTAACCAACCAACAACAAAACCACAAAACAAACCCCTAAACCCAAACAAACAAACAACAAAGAAGAAAACAACAAAAAAACCCAAAGCAAACCAAAATAAAGGGCTATCAGGAGAGGAGGTCATGCTCCCTGCAAAGCATCGAGCCAGTGGTGGCTCAGAGCTCTGCCCTCTGGGGTACCAAATCAAGGACTTGGGCCTCTCCTTTCACCCACATGCGTGCTCTGACTCCAACTTCTTTTCCAAAGACGTGTGCTGCTGCCATGGAAGGCAGGCAGGGTGAATAAGAGCTATTTCATGGTATCCCAGAGGGTGTCCATGGAACAAGAGAGAACATACTGCGGAAGGCATCTCTGCTCCTTGAGATTGTTCATAATGCTATTTTATTTTTTTCCCTCCCTTTAACTACATACCTCAGAGCAAAGAGAAGTCCAGGCTGAGGGAAAGGCTGAATTGGTGATGTCTTTCTCATTCATGTGCCTTTATTTTTGTCATAAATCCACTCCTGGCTGTATTACTGGGGTGACAGTATTGACCCCAAGTGTGCCTTAGGTCCAGCCACACAACCCCCAAATCCCCGATCTTTGTAATATGTGTAATTTTTTAGTCTTTTAACTGTATACAGGCACTCTGAAAGGCATGAGTTGGAAATAACCTCCTTCCAAACTAACTGTTAATCCAGTTTCTCAAGAGATGGCCAGTGACCAAATACCAGCATCTTCCCGCATCTGCAGTCAGGAAGTGCTGCAAGCTCAGAGAAACCCTTAGTTGGTCAAGGGACAAGGACTTGGCATTCATCGGCCTGCCCTGTTTTATCTGCATTGCAAATCTGCTCTTGTAAAGAGATCATTGTCCTCAGAGCCCTCTCAGGTTTCGTAGCTCGGCCACAGCCATTTCATTTAGACTCAAAGGGCAGAAGCAGCTCAGGCTGCCATAAGAGTCAAGCCATAAAATCTAGCCGTGAGAAGGCCAAGACACGGTTAGGGCTCATCTGAACTGCTGGCACCCAGTGTCTCTCCCACCAAAACAGGCTGAGGCACACGCACGTTTGACTTGATGGAGATCACTCGAGCAGTATCAGAGGCAGAGATGCTATTTCATGGATAGTGGAGGGTGTCCTGCTCCACTCGTGCTGTTGCTCAGTGTAAGGGATGAAGCATGACCCAGTGGCTCCCTCACCCTCCCTGATGAGTGATGTGGGTCAAGTTTCAGAGGAACTTAGTGAAGGCTTGGGGGCCTCTACAGAGTTTCGCTGTGCTGGCTAATACTTTATTTGAGAATGGCTCATCTGTGAACCACCATCTGCAGAGAGCTGAAAATCCTACCAGCCTGACTGCCAGCAGAGGGACCTGAGATGCACAGACACAGCCAAAGACATGGTTATCCTGGGGGACTGGGATTTGCTCACTGTTTTGTTACACCAGCTCCATAAGCAGCAGGGTTAGTGGGTGGAAGGCCAGCGTGGCAGCATGAGAGTCTGTCCTGCCAGCACTGCTGAGCTGTCTAAATGAAGCTTTTTTGTGCAGAGGACTAAGCAGCATTTGCTGGTTTGTTGGTTTTTTTATGGTGCTTCTATACAAATGTAGACTCTTGTCTTGTTTTGAACTGGATTTTTTTGCACAGTAACCATCTGGTATTTATTGGTAGCTCTCTGCCTCGAGTCTGAGCTATCGATGGAAGCAATGTATGATGGCAACAGGCCAGCCATGTCCCTATTACATCTGATCTGCATGTAACACCTTGCTGCCTGTGGTCCCAGTTTCAGCAGTTACTAAGAAGCTTTAATAAAAGGTTGAAGCTTTAATAGAAGGTTTCATCTCCCAGCATTTACCCCAGCACCGAAAAAAGATTCTGTCGCACCTGCTGCTTTGGGAGGGTCGTTGCAAACTGTGGTATTACATTTCAGCATAGCCAGTGCAAAACTAGAACTGGGACTGGATCCAGACTTCAGCATCCAGGAGCTGCTTGCTAGGGAAGGACCAAATTCTAATCATTGGTCTCTCCTGCAAGGAGATACCTGAGTAAAGTGAGAGCCTGCACCCTGACTGAGGAAACCACTGTGATAGTGCTTGTCACCGGTCTCTGATTTAGCATTCACTTTGCACAGACAATCATGGCTTTCTGATGAGGATTGTGGGTTTCACAGTCAGCCTCCCTGGGGCTAGAGGAAAATGGGGAATTTATGCAGTTAAACAGACATCCCTACGATACCCAGCCTGGTCTGTGGGCTGAGAGTCCTATCAAAGCTGTTCCTAGGATGTAATGCAGCAGAATACGATGCAGAGTAGCAGAGGCAGACCTTTTGCTGACAAAGCAAGGCGACTCTGAGACTGTGTCATTCTTCTCATACGGTTTAAGGGCAAAGCATTCACCTTCTGGCTGAAGCGAACTTGCAGATGCTGCATAGGACGCACAGGGGATAATAGAGCTGCTGGTGAATTTGCTTCGGATACAAATATTTCAGTGATTTGACGAGATCAGCATATGAAATATATCAGCTAGCAGTGATGTCTGTCCTACATCGCTCCTGATTTTGTAAAATAATTTTTTTAAAAGGAAAAAAAAAATAAAATATGGGGATGACTGATTCCGTTGCGAGTCTGTGAATCGATCAAAAGGAATTTTATCACCACATGTGCATCTTTGTTCTTGGACCTCCTGAGGCCAGAGGACCCGGGCGGGAGGCGGGGAGCGCCGAGGTCCCGCCCCGCCGCCCGGCTGTAAACAGCGGAGCGGTGCGGGCGGCCGGTAAGGGACGGCGGGGTGCGGGGCGCGGGGTGCGGGGCGCGGGGTGCGGGTGCGGGGTCTGTCCGTGGCCGGGGCGGGCAGCCCTGCGCGGCGCGGCGGGGCGGGCAGGGGGGCTCGGTGTTCGGCGTGTGCGTGGTCATCTTGCTCGGTCCCGCTGCGGGGCGGGGGGAGGGGAGAAGATGTCAAACCTCGTGTCATCGGGTGTGAAGGTGATAACGTAATCTTGCTGAAGCTCAGTATTTGATGGGTATATCGAAAATTAGTCCCTGACATGGATTTTGTTTTTTGCTGTCTCACCCCGCCTTTTCCTCATTATTCCATAATACAGACGTTCGTGATTTGAACCCTCTTGTTCTGCTGTAGCACCTAAATACTTGACAGTGTGCTGGGCAGCAGTTTCAGGATCGTGAATGATAATGCTTTGATGATAACCACTGATAGAATCATAGAATCATTTTGGCTGGAAGAGACGCTCAAGATCATCGAATCCAACCATAACCCAGCTCTAGCACTAAGCCACGTCCCTAAGAACCTCATCTACATGTCTTTTAAACACCTCCAGGGATGGTGACTCAATCGCTTCCCTGGGCAGCCTGTTCCAATGGCTGACAACCCTTTCCATGAAGAAATTTTTCCTAATATCCCATGATGATATCATTGTAATGACGATAACATTACTTTTATTACACTGTAGCAGAGGAGGGCTTAGAGTCTCTCTCCTGTGAACCCAACATGGTGATGGGGAGCAACCTATGCCACTAATAGTGTGGGGCATCGGGTGCTTTTGAGCAGAGATGCGTTGAGATGCTTTTGGGCAGAGGCACCTCAAGGATGTTTTACATGGCTAAGTGCAATGCCTGCATTCCTGCTAGGCTGCCTGGTGGCTCTCACTTTGTTGGTGTGCACCCACACAATTCTCTTCCACGGACCTATATCCTGGAAGTCACTATTCATGAGCAGCTCCTACGGAATGGAAGGACGAAGGAACGCCTCAGGCTCCCCAACTGGAATGATCCTCAACAAGGTCTGTTATAAGAAAGGGGCCATCTGAATAATGTCCTGTGTTAACTACCAGCTGGGAACAAAAACTGGAGCATAAGGGAACTCTTGGATACCTGTAGGCAGAGGTGCTGTGTTTGATAACCCCATCGGACCACTGATAAAACTTAATCCTAAAAACAGCCGTTCCAGCTGAAAAACTTCTTGTTCTGATGGTTGATTCCGCCTCCCCCCCCTATAATTTTCAACCTAAATGTGTTCACTGTGCGTTTATTCTCTTGTCATGCCAGCATTATCCTTTTGCTTCAGCAGTTTTGTTTGTCTCCTGTGATATATTTAGAGAGCAATCCTATCTGCACTCTGCCTACATTTGGCTAGGCTAAACAAACCAGGCTCTTAAGTTTCTTCTTGTTTGATAGGTTTTCTGTTTCCCTCCAGGCCCTTTCTGCACCTGTCAATTTGAGTTTATCATTTTTAAATGTGGGTGACCAGAACTTTTTTGTATGTTGCTCCCTGTCATCAGTGTCTATACAATAGCACTGGTATTTCACTGCCTTGTCTAGACTGCATTTGGTTTTTTTATGGCCTCATCTGTGATCCCTACTGCAGCTTTAGTGGTTATTTTTCCTAACTGTACTGTGAATGTGCACAACTGTCAGCTAAATTGTGTTAGCTAAACAAATACCTCTCGTCTCTCACTGTCTCATGCCTGGTAACGTGAGGAGGAGCTGAAGTCATCACAGCAGAAGTCTGTGCATGTTGATGCTTTAAACTGGTGCCTTTTCCTCAGGGGCAAGCTTTTTCCGTGAGGGCTGGCAAGGGCTTTTTACTACATCTGTTTATGTGTTGGCCGATGTAAATACGCTGGCGTGAGGGAGCTGTCATTCCTCCTAGCAAAAGTAAGTTCCTAGCCTCAGCTCCCTGTCCAGGAGCCACCTCTAGCCCCATTTCAGTGACAGGGGACTGGGTCGCTGGAGGGGTGGACGTGATGCTGTGCTCCAAAGAAGGGCACAGAGCCCTGCAGCCTGGGCTTGACCTGTGAGTGCTTCTGGCTGTAGCTGCAGCTCAGCTGCTCTTTGGTTTTTCCAAAGCTAGTCTTCTGCTGCCCTACTTTTTGTAATTCACTCAGAAGCCGAGAGTGTTTTTCTCTGCCTGGCACTGTGAAGGAGCAATGTCTCTCCCGTCGCCCCAGCTTGAAGTGGTTTTCATATCCCCGTCTCTTTCCCTAGCTCTCCTCTCCTGCTGGGTGGAGCTGGCTGTACTGAGCTGGCTGTACTAGGCTGTCAGCTCCCTGCCTTTCCGCACAACGCTCAGCCCTCTGCCAGACTTTTCAGCTATAAATGGATCTGGCTTTTTCCAACCCCCCTTCCCACCCCCCCGACACCAAGAGATGTCGCGGGAAATCGGAGCTGGGCCACGCTTCCTCTGAATTAGGAAAACATATGATCCAAACACTGGCTTTTTGAAGGTTCTCTGGAAGCATCGTGCCTGGCTTTGAGGAATGGTCTGTTCCCCTGGTGAGAGCTGTGCTGCTGAATTGCTTCTTTGCACTGTGAGCGTGGTTATTCCCAGACCCAAATGCAAAGCTGGGGCAGACCTATAGGTGCTATCTCCAGCCCCATGCATCACCCCACAAACAAAGCGCCGTCTGATCTGAGCGTCGTGTCTCAAGGGAAGACCAATGTTTTGTTATAGGCTGCATCCTGCTTCCGCATCCTATTAGGCACTTAATAAAAGGAGCTTGGCTTTTGTACATAATGAACAACCCCGTTTGCCTCCCTTAACTTTGGGATTTAAGGCAGAGGTCCTGGGATCTTTTAAGGTTTATTGCATTCCCCTCCCCTGAGAGGCATGGAGGATCAGTCTCTTTGTGATCAGCTGCAAGCTGGGGCCTGAAATATGCAGACCAAGGTGACTCAGGGAGTCCATAGCTGCCCTGAATTTTAAACTGAAGCCTTTTGTGTCATCTGGAGCAGAGTACTACCCTCCATCAGCCCTGCAGGCACCCAGGCCATTCATTCCATATAGAGTATAGGTCTGTATTTAGAAAACTAATTTGTACTCTCATGTTGAAAAATTGTAGTCTGAAAGTTTCCCAGTTCGTGTGCTTCACAGCAGCTGCTGGGCCAGGTTCCAGTCTGGTGACCTTTTGCTGACAGCAGTGGGTTTGCATCCCTTGGGCTTAGGCAGCAACACCTAGAGGAGATGCTTCAGAGGCTTCCTTACCCCCTGGCAATTGTCCCTCAGAAACCTTAAGGCTGTGGATAAGGAAACATATAATACTCGAAAGGTGCAAGCCTGGTTTATGGTTACCCGGTATTCTGTCTGCAGTTCTGCTTCTGGTTCAGTTTCTGCTGTGACAGCAGATGCTGTCTGACACTTTTTCCTGTGCAGGATGCCTGGTATCCTGAGTTTTCTCTACTCAGTGACTTGGTTGTGTTGCCTGTTGGATGGGTTGCTGGAGCTGTTGACTGGGCAGTGTGCGATGGACAATGTTCAGAAATACATCTGTTCTCTTTTTATGTGAGCTGGTTGCCCCAGACCAGAATATTACATAGGGGTTATGGTTGGCTGAAACCTCCTTTTGGTCTTTCTGCAATATTTTGCAGGTAATGTATGAAACATAGATGAAGTGCCTCCTTCAACCTTTCCCATGTCATCAAGCTGCTGTGTGGCAAGGGTGCCTTTGAACTCTGGGAATAAATGAAATGAAGATAACTGTGTAGCTGCCTGATGCTCTTTCCTGTGGTAAGCTCTGCTGAAGCTGGGCCAGGCACTAGATTCTACTGATCTGCCAGCTCAGCTTGGGGTGCTTCAGGGTAAACTTGCCTGGAAGCAGTTCTCCTGCTTGCCATATCCATCCCAGATGTTCAGAGAGGCTGGTTTCCCCAGTTCTGCTTGGCCTTACACAACCTGCTTTCTTCTGAACACTTAATTCCCAGTTCTTCACCAAAGCCCTGAACAGATAGCAGGGTGCTTTCTGAGGTTTGTTTGGTATAAATCTCTGTTCCTCTGATTCTGGAATGTGAAACCTTGTTGGGGTTCTGCTTGTGGTATCTGCTGCTCATCTCAAGCCCACAGTTTCTCCTCCTCTTCTTCCCATTCTTGTGTTCTTGCCTGGATTGGGAATGTTGGTTTCCACAATTCACAGATGTTGTACCTGGGGTGGGTATTTGCCGAGCATCTTTGCAACCCTTAAACCTTGCCCCGGACTCTGCACTTCAGACTGAGTCCTCAGCGGAGCTGTGGATGGGTGTGTGTGTCCATCACCTGGCACTGACAGATTCTTTTAGGGATCATTGGCAGAATGATGACAGCACTAGATCGTAGTTACAATTAAAGCTTTATTTTCTTAACAGGCTCTTGGCATCCAGGAACCTTGGGGCTGGTATGGTAGGGAAGAAGAAATCTGTTTGGTTTGTCTATTTGCTGCACAAGACCTTCAGGGCCCGATAATGAGCGGAAGGGAACGAATACATGATCCGCTTGGTCACAGAGAATGGCAGTTCGCCTCATAAAATGACAATAGTTGGTTCTAATGACATTACCAGGGGTCAGGAGCAGGGGTTACCAGTCACGCCATGTCCTCAGGACCATTCCTGTCTGAACAGTCTCCCCACGGGCGGCTCTGGGGCTGCAGTTACAAATGTTCCGCTGACACCAGTATCTGTCTGGCACAACCTGTGAAGGCTGTTGGAGGACACTGCCTTAGGGTGCTTTCAACCTCTCTGCTAGTTCAATTGCTTTGCGGAAAACTATACACTGTGGTGGTGGTACCTCTTGGGCAACTCATTCATGTCCTTCACAAGAAGAACCGCTTGCTGGCTGCTTTCGTCATGGCTGGTTCAAGCTGCTCTAAGATCCCCCACGAGTGTCAGGACAAGACACTGGTTCAGTTGCTGGTGTGTCAGCACAAATTTGATGTGCTGCTCATCTCATCCCAGCGGTGGGATGTGGCGTGCGGTTGTCCTACTGCTGTAATGGTTGTGCTACCATACACACAGCATTGAGACTGTGCCTGGCAAAACCTGTGGAGTATCTGGTACAGGTGTCTACCTGTGTGTGGCTCTGTGTCAGCACAAGTTCAGCTGCAGACCACGAGCATTAGAGCTCCACAGGTCCTTGCATCAGGCCACAGTGTGATATCCCCCTTAGACCAGACATCCCTGGTCACCGTACTTAGAGCATTCCTTGTCAAACACCTGGCTTTGCAATGCATCAGAGCTCTGGTACCTGCAGTCCTGGGTCCCATGGGGATCCCTGTGGAACACATGCTGTGTAACACATCTAGCTGTATTTGGAGTGAAGACTGGAATTTTCTGACAATTCTATGTTATTCAGGGTGTTTGGTTTGAAAACTACCTGAAGAATTATAGGGGTATCTTGCAAAACTTAGCATGATAGAACAGCAAACGGCGTTCCATGCTGATAAATGCCACAACTTTATGCATGTGATGGTGATTTGTGAACAGTTTCTCACTGCCCATAAGAAGACCTTTGAAGTCACCGTGGATTGTTATTTGAGCTCATCAGCTCAATGTTCAGCTGCAGCCAAAAAGGCAGCCCTCATACTGGAAATAAAGAATAAGTTAAAAATTGCTGGTATATATTCTTGTATACTTAGGCATACAGTCATGTTGTTCCTCAGTCTTGAGAACCACACACAGTCAGGTCACTGTCTCTCAGAATAGAGTGGCGTAGACCTAGGCATGATGCAGAAAATGAGAATGGGGATGATGACAGGACTGGAATACCTTTTGTAGGAAGACAGATTAAACAAGGAAAAGTAGATGATAGTAGGAAAGAGTAAAATAGTGTACGGTGGGGAGAAGTTGAGTAAGGAATGACCTTACTCAATTTTGCTGTTTCTCACAGCACAGAAGCAGCCCATCCAGAAAAATTATTTACTAGGCAGGAGGTTAAGGAAGTCCTTTTTCAACACAGTTGATTTGTAGAACATGTTGCTACGAGATGGCATGAAGGCTGAAAATATACACAGATTCCAAAAGGAACCAGACACCTCAGTGACAGAGATGTGTTTCAGTGACTGTTAAACATGGTGGTCAGTGTGCGATCTCCAGCTCTAGAAGTTCCTCGACTGCCAAAAGAGTATGGCCTTAGGAGAGCTCACTCAGTACTCTGTGGCATGTTTATGCCAATGGCAAAATGTCAAAGATAGGACACTAGGCCAGAAGAGTTGTTGGAGTGACTCAATGTGGTGGTTCTTGTTACGCGAACATGCCGAAAAAGTGGGGTGAAAATGAACTGAATTGGTTTTGAATGCTTCTGATCTGATCTGGTGACTCTGCTGTGGGAGTTATGAACAGGTCACCACCAATTTTCTTACATATATTATTAGCAAACCGGAAAGCACTTGCAGGAGAAAGGGACTGGTGCAGGCACATCCCACCACCTCGGTGTGCCAGATGCTGTGGTTGTTGCAGGGAGGATGCCCCAGGTCAGTGACTGCTGCCCACCCTGCCAGGTGAGATGCCGGGCATCTTCTCTCTTGTCCTATCTTTGCTCACCCTTGGCTTCTGATTAGGGTCTAGTTTATGTCCTCATGGAACAGAATCTGGATTCTTAGAGACTCTTTTTCGTACAGCTGTGGGTGTTCTTGTCATCCATCCAAACGTCTCATTCTACAGTGAGGGGAAAGAGCAGGCTATTGCGAATTCTATTGTGAATTCCTCTGTCCTTTCCAAGTCGTGTGTTGCAATTTCCTTCACAGTCTAAGTAGCAAAATGTCTCCAGTCCCCCTCCACTGAGAACACGGAAAGTCTGGAACTGCTGCCTTGAAAAAGCTGTTTGCTGATCATGGAGTGCCTTAGATGCTCCTTTTAGGAGCAACGGCAGAGCTGCTGTTATTTGCCACTCACCCCATTGAAAGCTTACCAAATACATGTTTTTTTTCATGGGAGCTGGCTGAGGTTGTAGCAGAAGCAACCAGACAGCAATGGGCATATGATTTTTGCCTGGCATTCAGTTTGCTGAAGGAGGATTCTGAACTGCTGAAGCCTGAGCCTGGTATTGCAGTGGGATTTTGGGAACACTGGGCTCAGAACTCAGCCATAATTTTAGCTCTGCCTTGTTTCTTGAACCCAAATCTACACACTCACGAGCTGTAATGTTTGTGCCTCTTTCACTGAGATGGATAAAGAGTTTAAAGCCCCTGTTGTGCTGCTCAGTTCCCTGCTCCCTGCAGAGAAAAAAAAAAAAAAAATCTCCTGGCAGCCTCAAGCTGTTTTTAAACGAGACAAATGCCCAGGGTGCCTGTCTACCAGAGCCCCCAGCCAGTACACCGAGTCCCTTTTTAGCACGCTTCTCCGCACAGCTATATCTGGCTCCAGTTCCTTGCTCTGGGAACGTGACCTCATAGTTGTTTTGATATTTCCAGTGATTCAGCCTGGTCCGGGGCAGGGAGGAGTCATTCCTGGTGCAGGCTGACGGGTGTTTGCACGTTGCTGGAATTCCAGAGCGGTGCAGCCCCAGCCCTTCCGCTGCTTTGACAGCTCGGCTGGGCTGGTGCATCGCATTCCTGTTGGCAGATGGCCTGGACGCAGCTGGTAGAAGGACTGAAGCTCCTGCTTTTGGGGTTAATGGGGATCCCTGTCTTTGCAGCATACCTGATGTGGTGAGGGTGAAGAAGGCTTCATGCAGTAGCTTGTACGCCTGGGAAAGCCACGAGGAATCTCTGCTCTATGGGTGGAAAAAGAGTCTCGCAGAATGCTCGGTACTGTTTACAGACTGCCAGCACCCCACAACGCAGTTAACTTCACAACATCTCCAGCAGCTTGGTAAGTGTCATGATCCTTATTTCACAGTGAGGGAAACAGAGGCACCGAACAGGGAGGTGGTCTGCTTGAGGTTTTATGCAGCTGAGCTGGAAAAGTAAACTCTCGTGAAGTAGTGCTGACTGTGCATGTCCTCTCCTGTAAAGGCTGGATTCCTCCAGTGAGTGATGAATATGGGCAGTGGGTCAGACTGAGGTGGAGCAATGCTTGTAGGGAAGAGCAGCTCCCAAAGTCAGACAAGGCCAGGCTGTACAGATTGTTAACCCCCATTTTCTGTGGGTATTGCTCTTCCTCTGTCTCTCCAGGTGTGGTCAGAAAGCCCAGGGGAGAGCTTGTAGACAGGGTTCCCCAGCCAAGGTCAATGCTCATGCTCCTGGCAGGCTGTGGATGCTGCAGGGCTGTCACTTGTGCCTTGGCAGGATTGTTATTGCTGCAGATGCGGCGAGCCTTATTGCAGCCTTGATCTAAACACTCTCAACTGCCTCGCTTGAGCCTGAGTTGTTGTGAATGGTTTTTTAAACCTGTCGGCATCATCTGGTGGTTAGCCATTCCCTGGCTGAGACCTGTTTGGCTGCAGAAGCAGCTTAGTTGAAGATGTGTCTTCAGTGTTGTCTAGCTTAGCAGCGAACCAGACTGTCAGTGTAGTCGCTTCAGCCCAGCAGAAACTTGTTCCCAGTTTGTTACTACACAAGAATAAGTCATGAAGGTTCATCATGTTTGGAGAAGAAGCCCCCTGTCTGGAGCTCTCTTGCCGATGTTGATGAATACTTGGCTGTATTTTGTCTCAGAACTATTTGGTAACCTGCACCTTGTACCAGGTTCACCATTGTTAAATTGGAAAGTTTTCCCTTTTTTATTGTGCAAGGGCAGCTCAATGCTAGGAGAGTTATCTCATCACAAGGTCAGCTAGGCTGGGCTGTGGTGGAGAATCTCTGCACTGTGGAAAGGGAAAGTGTGAAGCACCTTCCTCATGGCAGGCACCATCAGCCTAGGGAAAGAATACCAGCATGTGCAGGGAGTTTTGACTCCAATAACCTTGCTTTCCCAGTTGTAATGAGGGGTAGTGGCTGTACCAGCAGTTTGCTGGAGAGAGGAGACAATAGATAATACAACCTTTTCTTTTTACCTACATACTGCTGCTTTCATTAACAGGGAACACGTCAAGCTGAGTTAATGTCTGTCTGGCTTCAGCCCTCTTGTATGTATCGCCAGGACATACGCCTGTTACCTTGGGGTCCCTGAGCTCTCCTTGAAGCTAGGTTTTTGACAGCACTTGCTGATGCAATTGGCCTGTGTCAACCGTTTTCAACCATTTTTCTTTGAGACCAGGCAATATATTTTCAAAGGAGGTCTCTGCTACCTCTACAGAACAGACTTCAGCTATTATGTAAGTACGTGAACTCCCTGTTTTTTGACACTGGTTACACCCAGGGGTCACTGGCGTGAGCTATAGGCCTGTCTGGCACTGCGTTTACTGAAAACAGGCCATGCCCGCTGTGGTGTGCATCCTGACACATCTCCTCAGCCTCTCACTGAAGTCTTTCAGTGCTGGTTTAATGGGCAGTAGCCAAAACCTGCAGACCCCCTGTCGCTTTCAGTTGTGGGGACGTCAGAGGCAAAGGCCCAAAACCTTCTGAGACATTGCTTCTTTGCTGAACTAGTCCCTGTCCCCCATCGTCCTTATTTTGTGTAAATCCAGTTGCAGTACAGCTTGTAAGTTATCCTGAAGTGGGAGGGAAAGAAGAATCTTAGCAGGAGGTGCCAAAGACAGTGAACTGGAGAGGGTAAGTCCCAAAGATGTGGAGCACAGAGAGAGAGCCTGGACAACAGGAATGGGCTCCTTCACCACGAGCTGATCACACACGTGGATGGAGCCTGATCAGCCATTCTCCCAGGTGTGATGGGCTGCCGTAGTTCTGTGCACCAGAGAAGGTGTGGGGCTGGGGCTGTCCAAGGTGGGATGTAGGATGGAAATTTGCATAGGTTTGGATTACCACTATCTAGCAGGTACTGTGTACGGACTTGTAGGAGCTGCTGGAGGGTGTGGGGTTGGAGGGTCTCCACTGGCTAGTGGTCACTTTGCCCCATGGCTTTCCCTCGCAGGCAGCTGCCCTGCCAGCCCCTGCCTGTGCAGGAGTCAGCCCGCACAGCCCCATCACGCACGCTTCTTTCTGAGCTTGCTGTAAATGGCTCTCTGTAACACGAGCTGCATTTCTGCCATAGCCCTCTCCAGAGTGCATCTGTATTTACACTGGGGCTTTCGTTAGCAATCTGGCTCTTGCATCGCCAGCAGCCCGCAGCCCTCGCTTTTCCCTCCTGCCCACACGCTCTGTGACTGAGCCCAGCGCCCTGGCACCACCGTGCCCGAGGAGAGGCAGGAGGAATCCCTGAGCCAGCTCCCATCTGGAAGAAGTGCCTTGTCATGTTGCCTCTAGCCCTCCATCCTGCAGCAGCGGGGCAGCTGCCTGCGGAGAGTCCCCGCAGCATGGCTCGCTGATCCCTGAGCCGACACGGCGACAAGCTGGTTTTGCTTTGGATTATCACCAGCTCTGCTTGCTATATCGTTCCTGCTGCTCTCATGCTGTTACTGCTGCACCCAGCTTCCAGCTGCAGCAAGCTGAGCCTACGACCTGGGGGAGATTTTATCTGGCAAGGTAGGAGCTGATCCCTTCCATTTCTTTTGCTAAAAGCAATGTGGCCAGTCCTGCCCCTGTCTGGAGAGCATGCTTCAATTAGTAGTGTGTATGTGGTTTTACTTTGCATTGTTCTGTAGCTCTGATGAATAATCAGTATGCTGCTCAGGCTGTAGCCTCTACTACATCGAAAGAAAATGTATGTATCCATTTTCTTTTTACCTACACCCTGGAAAATCAAACCGTGGCTCTCTTTCTACACCCGGATGGTGGGCTGGTACTCCAGAGCTTGTCTGTCTTCTCTGTTCTGGTGCAGCATCCTGTGCATGTTCTGCAGGGCATGTCACCTGCTTCTCCAGGTGACATAGAAGGAGATAGAGTAGTCTGAATGTGTCTTGGGAGAAAGGGGGAGGGAGAGGAAACTCACAGGAAGACAAAAATCAAGGAAGTTCAATAGGCACGGAAATGGCTTTAGAGAAGTTATTTTTACCCCAGAATATTAGACAGAGGAAGAGCCTCCTTTCCCTGGGTAGTCTCAAAAGGATATTTTTTTTTCTTCAGTCCTTTAAGCAAGCTGTTTTGATATGGAAAGGCCTGAGGCTGCTGTTGTCCATAGGGATGAAGGACAGTCAGGCTTGTTAGTCTGGTGCCTTCTTTCCAGTGAACCTCACTAGCATTTAATGCTTCACCTTCCCCCACCACTGCACAACTTTACTGGGGCTGTGAAGGGAAAAAAGATGATGCCCAAGGAACCCTACCCCTGCTGGATTTCCCTGCAGTAGCCAAGGACAGATAAAACAGGAGGGCAGCAGCATTTTATTCTCAGCTAGCTGGTGTTTAGGCACAACTGCTCCCTTTTTAGTCTACTGCAGCTGGGGTTCACCTGCCCCTGTGCACACAGCCATCCACCTTCCCCAAGCTTGCTGTACTTGGGCCTTCCTCCCATGTGGACGAGAGTCTCTTAAATAGGACAGAAAAGGATATCGGGCCTTCTGCAGGTGATGATGGTTTACGTCTGAGGACTAGACCAAATAACAAGCCATGTTTTAAGGCGCCCCTATATCCCTAGCTGCTAAGCTGTGAGGAGGAAAGGGGGTCCTTTAGCTTTCCCTCCTTAGCACATCCTACTGTGCTGCCAGTGGGTGTATAAATAGTGCCCACAGTATACTATTTTGGTGACAAGCTCTTCCCAGGATTCATCCAAAGAGTTATGTGAGCAAGTGTTAAAAATAACACCGAGCCCTGCCCAAACGCTGGCGTTGTTTCAGCCAAAGTGTTGAGAATCTTCCATAGAGAGCAGCCTTGGACCCTTGGGAGGGAGCAGCAGGAGGGGGCCCAGCAGGCCTCCCCATATTTTCCTCTTCTGACCACAGAGGACACCAACCCTCAGCTTCAGCAGATGTGCTGTCCACTGAGAGGATGTGAGACTTTCACTTCTAATTAGGCTATTCGCTACTGAGCTTTCCCTGTGTGTTCTAGGTATTATCGCTAGGTCTAATGAGAGGTACAGGAAATTCCAGGAGGGGTTAACCTGAGCTTTAATCTAGCCTGCTGCCACATTCCTGCCAGCAGCCAGTGCTAGCTGCTTCCCTAAAAATTCTTGGGCTGTAGCAGTGGTCAGTTCTGGCCCTGCATTAGGTTTAGCCTGAGGACTGGTAGCTGGAGATCAGTTTAATTGCGGAAGGCATATTAAATGTGTATATTGAATTAACAGCTACAGCTCTGGACATTCTTGCCATCCATATGAACACAGAAGTAATTCCAAAATTCTGCCCTTTTCATGGTGTGGTCAGTGCCTATAACTGAAAACCAGACCGCACTGCAGAGGCTGCTGGGGAGCCGTGCTCTAGGGCTGTGCAGCCACCGCAGGGTGCACCGTCCCGCGGAGGAACTGGAAGCTGCAGTTTGTTTCCCTCAGGCTGGGTTTTGCCTGTTGTTGGTCAAGTCTTATGCCATTCAGCTGCTCTCATGCTGCTGCATCAGCTCCTGCTCTGGTCTGGAGAACAGCAGACCCCACTGGAAAGCAGCAGACCTCACTGAGTCTTGATGTTCACTTGGTGGAGCCCAGAGCTCACAGAAATGCTTCTTGGGGGTCTCATGCTCAAAGACGCCCCGTGTGAAGACAGAAATGCTCCCTCTTGCAGATAGATGATGTGTGTCCACTCTTGCCTGGTCTAATATGGGATGCAGGAGAAATGACCCCCTGTAGAAGTGCAGTCCCCATTGCTGTTACGCGGCTTAATACATGGAGCCTTGCACACAGAAGAAGATGGAATGAGCCAAGATGTCTTCTGGCTGCAAGCTTGAGGGCGGTGCTTGGGTTTAGCAGTTTGCTCTGAGTGGAAGGCAGCAGTGTCATGGACAGGGGAGATCACGTTTTCAGATGCTAGGGTTTAGGACTGCAGCATTAATCCCCTTCTATAGCTCGTGGCCTGCACGTTTGCATCCCCAGATACATCTGTGCTAGTTTCTGACTTTGTAGAGGAAGGGCCAGATGCTTCTGCAATCTCTGAGTACTTTATTTTCAAAAGGGCTGGATTTATTTTAAACTGATACAGAAAGTTGCTGTGAAAGCAGCAGGCATGCGAAAATTGCTAAAAAGGTCACAAGCACTGTTTGGCGCTCCATGCTTCACCTCCTCTGATAGGGGATTACTAATTCTGGCAGATGTTCCCAGGGATGGAGAGCAGGTCCTGTCAGAATGTCGTGACCAAGAGTTTTCTCCAGCCCTTGCACTGAGAATGAGTGAGAGCAGAATGGCCGCTCATCTTCTGGCTTGGGCTGTTGTACCTCACATGCTCATCCCTTGCTAGCCCTCCTCTCCACCTCACCATTTAGCTGATCTTCTCTTTTCCTTGCTGTGTGTTGAGAGGCACATGCTGGGTTTGTGCACAGGATGGAGTGCTTTCTTAAGTGTGTATTGAAAACACAGACTTTGGAATTGTCCGGAGATGGAAATACGTCATGGAGATTAAAAGCATGTTTCTGTTTTTCCAGGAACATGCTCTGGGCAATCAGTCAATGAGGGGCTTCCTGCTTGCTCCTCCTGTTCCTCTCCCATGTCCAGCCAAAAAAGGAGGTCTCTGAGTCACTGTTGTTGCTGCTAATTAGGCCCGAGCCAAGGCTCTGTGTATCATCATACGTTACAGAGCTCCTGAGGTCTCTTTCAGGGCTCTTTCCACCCAGGCATGCTCTTGTTCCCCTGGCTGGAATGTGTCTGGCGTGGATGGGGACGCATGACTTTGTTTGTCATCTTAAAGCACCTCTTTGCTGGATGTTTCTGAATACTCTTCTTAAGCACCTCTTTGCTGGATGTTTCTTGATAGTCTTCTGTGCAGTGCCAGAGCCCCACACCATGGTTTCCAGCAGTTCCTGAAGTGCTGAGACATCTCCATGGGGAACCCTGCAGAGCAGTGCTCCCCAGCCCTTTCATCTGCTTCACATGTGGCTGAGCGCTGTTTTAGTCTGTCCAACACAGTCTAAGCTTGCCGTGGTTTTCAGGCAGCTCCTGTGACCTGCTTTGCCTTTGCAGCCTGCCTTCTTGCTGGTGCCAGGTCATGGGCACTCTGAGCTTTGCCTCTACCAGCTTTGGTTTTCTATTTTAAAGAACATGGCAGGATTTCCTCCCACACATGGATCCCCTTTATCCCTATAGCATTTCCGTTGCTGTGGGTCTTTCTCCAACTGGAGCAAAACTGTTGCACGCAGTCGACAGGCACGTTCTTCCCATTTCTGACTCTGTGTGCCTGCCTGTGTATGAGATGGCTGCCTATGGTAGAACATGTCTTTTGGAGGAGGTAGACCTTGCACAAGTGGCTGCACAGCAGTTGGTGCTGCAGATGGGACTCATTGTGCCAGTTAAGCATACGCTGATAAGCACATACAACAAAAAGGTTGTCTAATCATGGGCTAACTTGACATGAAGACATTCAGTGCAGCTGATGGGTGTTCCAGGACAGCCTACTCTAATAGATGGGAAGAAGTTGATAATAACCAGAGAGAACATTAGAAGGGTCCTTAGCCTATGGTGATAGGACAAGGGGTGATGGTTTTAAAATAATGGAGGGGAGATTCAGGTTAGAAATGAGGAAGGAATTTTTGACCACGAGAGTGGCAAAACACTGACACAAGTTGCCCAGAGAGGTGGTCGATGCCCCATCCCTGGACACATCCCAGGCCAGGCTGGACGGGGCTCAGAGCACCCTGATCTGGGTGAAGATGTCCCCACTTATGGCAGGGTCGTTGGACTAGATGAGCTTTGAAGGTCCTTTCCAACCCAAACTGTTCTACAATTCTGTGATCATCTTCAACAAAACCGAATTAATGAGAAAAAATCTCTTCACTGTAGTGGATGAAAGGAGGATGAATCTACTGGCCGAAAGCTGGTGGTAAGCATATTCCATTTAGAAAATAAACCAGCAAAACCGGAATATGTTTTTAACAGCCAAGTGGATTAGCTACCAGATCAGCTGGCATGGGATGCTTTTCCATTCTAAGGCTGCACCTGTAGGTTTGCTGTGTCTTTCCAGGAGCATGTTTCTGTTTCCGTAAGT
The DNA here is from genome assembly GCF_036013445.1 of Caloenas nicobarica. Lineage (NCBI taxonomy): Eukaryota > Metazoa > Chordata > Aves > Columbiformes > Columbidae > Caloenas > Caloenas nicobarica. The sequence goes on from NC_088284.1 coordinate 10,477,050, forward strand.
ATTCTGCCTCACAGAATAAGCTGCTTGAGGCTTTTAATCCTGCATTAGAGGCTTCCTGCTCCTCTGAGTCAAGCAGAAATCATGCAAGAACAAGACCTCCAGAAGCCATATAATTACATCTCCCTTACCCAGGGATAGTGAAGTTGGGCTATGCCATTCCTTGTGTTTCTTCATTTCATATCTCTCTGGAAGCTCCCAGGGACTGGGGCATTATCTGCTCCATCCTGTGTCATAGCAGTTCAGTCTCTCCCCTTAATCAGTACCTCCACATCTCACACTTGGTTGGCCAAGACACTAAGATATGCTTTTCTTCAGTGGCAAACTCAGAAGAAGAAATTATTTATAATTTCTGAGGTTAAGGGCCTGTCAAAACTAACTGGAATGCATACCTCTACATAAAGTGCTTCTGAAACAAACAGGACCATGCAAAATATTAAGAAAACCAATCTTCTCTCCTGACTGCTGTGGTGGAATAACGAATGGCTAGTTTTATCTGTTATACCTTCTGTCTAACCTGAACTTCCCTGGCTGCCCCTCAGGGAGCCTATTCCTGCTGTCACAAATGTGGAGAACAGCTTATTCCCTTGCTCTTGGCAGCAGCCTTTTATGCATTTCAGAATTGCTTTCACATACCCCCTGCTTTTCTGCAGAGAACTAGCCCACTTGCTTTGCAATTGACTCTTCTTTGGTTTATCTTGCTCTCTTTGAGGTCTTACCAGTTTGTCCATGTAGGACATGTCCATGAGGCATGTGCCAGGGTTGGGCAGAGAGGAAAGATTACTCCACATCTTGCATATGACATGCCTATTCATACAGCTCTACATACTTTTTGCCTGCTTCAAAGCAAGTTGCCACTATTACTCAAGTTCAGCCTGTGATCTACAGTAACCACAGGTCCCTTCTGAATGAGCAGGTCATGCATAATTATTATGGGTGGGGATGTACCATCTGTGCTGTGTGAGGTGTCATGGTAATGATTATAATTTATGTCACTTTGCTGTTTGTGTACAGACCTTATCCCTTCAGCTAACAGTATCGGTACTGTAGACTATACAGACCAAGAGTGAAAAACAACTGCTTCATCTGAGACCCAGCAGGTTAAATGCACAAGTGTTGGATGGGGTCTCCAAGATTTAGTTACAAGCCTGCATTACAGAGGCTTTTTAGCAGAAGTTTTGAGTGGTTTTCCCTTTACTGTCCTGTTCCCTCTCCTCTTTGCAGCTTTTCTAGGTGCCTATTGGGTTGCGGGTGCACAGGCAGTCTCTCGGGTGCCATTGGAGTTCCATGCCTGCCAATCTTGTGCCGTAGCATTGATGTTGGTGGTTTTTGAGTGTACCTTCAGCAGCCTCTTTTAATCACAGAGTGCTTTGCAGAAGCAGAAGCTGTCTAGACATTCCTTTATTTGCCACTAAAATGAACAGCCAGCTAGAGCAGGTAACACTGCGTAACAGTGCTACGTGTCCAGTTTGGGTAGTAAATGGAGAAACTTAGGAAAAAAAAAATCTGTATAAACAGCCCTAATTAATATCACCTGTGTCCGATAAATCAGCTGGTGTGCTCCCAGGGAGCGTTTGAGAACAGGGAGGTCTGTAAGGGACGCGCTTTGTGGTGAGCCGGCAGATCTCACTGCGTGACTTTTGCTGTTGCCCTGAGCAGCGATGGCAGAGAAGCACTTCGGCATGCGCAGAGGGAGGAGAGTGTGGGTTTTCTGCATGAAATCCAGAGCAGTTTTCATACTTGCCGTTGCCTAGGAAAACTGGAATATTTATGAGTCAGTACTGAAGCAGAAGGGCAGGAGGCTTTTTCCATTCTTGGATGTGGCCTCTTGCGTGTCTGACAATGATGTTTTTCTTCTCTGCTTGCCCCTTCCCTGCTGCATCCCTGTCACTGCAGTTTCTGTGAGCAGAGGCTTGTTTGCAGCGCAGTCACCCTCACTTTGAGTCAGCTGGGCGATGCCCCTGGAGCGGGAAAGAAGTGTCACTTCGGTGTACATCATGGGAACCATAAGCTGTCACCTTCCCTGAGCAGTGCGTGCTGCGTACACAGTGGTCTGTGGTTGTATTTAGTATTTAGTATTTAGTATTTCAGGGCTGCGGATTCAGCTCAGACCTGCAGCTTTTCAGCTGCTTAATTGGAAGTACGAAATTTTTATTTGAGGTCGGAAAACAAACCGGTGAATACAGCAGAACTGCAGCTGCCAGATTCACCAGCTCTAACACAGTATGTGATGTGGCACCTTAAGGCTTTCCTCATGGCAGTGCGGAGCTATTAAGTTATGGTGAAACCACCAGTTTAGGTAAATTGTGCTGTAGAGGAAACACTGAAAAAATTTTGAAAACTAATTTTAATAGGACCGAACCCAGTAACAGCTTAATACCCATTGTTACCATGGGCTGCTCAGAACAATTGATTGCCAGATTAGAAGCCTTTTTTTTTTTTTTTTTTGGTAATAATACCCTTTCTGCTCCTTTTGCCAAGGCTTTAATTGACCAAAGAGTTTGTATTCCCACTCAGTGTATCATCAATGTTAAAATGAGTGCTTGAAGAAGCAGGGTTGCTATTGCTGACCTCCTGCTTCAGACACTCTGAAATCTCAGGCTAGATCAGTTATGTCCAGGCTTTGCTTTAATTCAAGGTTTTCTGTGAAACATTATGAGCTTTGTTTATCAGATTGAAGCTGAGACTTGAGGAGCTGCTCTGTTGTTTCTGTCCTGATTTCCCTCTGCCTAAAAGTATTCAGCTATTTCTTTGTGCTCTTGCTTGCGCAGCACTAATTACTTGGGCTAAAAGATGGGCACTGGGGTTGTAGGATCGGTTCTCCCTCTCCAACAACCTTCCAAGTGATTCACACCTCCTTCTTGCCCCAGTCTCCTGCATGTAAAATGTTGATAGCAGGACCTTCCTAGAAAAACAGTATGAACATACTGGAATCCTGGGCTGGAAGGGACTGGATGCAGATGGCTGATTGTCTGCTTGGTTTGGTTTTCCTGTAGACATTTCCATGCTGTAGAAGTATGTGGAGCTGAGCCCAGCCCTGATACAAGAAGGTGGAAATCAAGACAGTGACTGGGATGAAGGAACCACCTTGCCCAGTCTGATTTTTCCAAAAGCAGTTGCAGGTGGCCAGCTAGGGAGGACAGGGAGCAGGGCAAGCAGGTATCACAGCCTAAGCAGGTATCATAGTCTATTTTTTTTCCCAGGAGATTTGCTAAGTCTATTGTATTTTATCTGTTTAGTGAGCTGAAATGGATCTCTCAAGTGCTTGTCCTGCCTCCCCTTGAATCCATGTGGACTTCTTCCATCCATAATACACTTTGAGAACTAAGAAGCAGTAAACAGACTAGAAAAAGATAACAGGAATGTTAAAAGAGGAACTACTGGTCTGAAGGGAAGTTTTTAGTAGAGAGTAGCCTCAAAATGGAGGCTATTCAATATGTCAAATAATGCTCTGAGCATTTGAAAGTAAGATTTCAGTAGCAGTGTTTCCCAAAAACACAAAAGCAGGAAGCAGCATCAGAGGCACTTTGGGATTATTCAGCAGGAAGAGCTTGGAAGTCCTTAAAGAATAATACAAACGGGAACTGAGTAGTTCAAAATGTTGTGGTTGTGTGCATGAGAAATCAGCAAAAAGTTTAGCTCCAGCTGAGAGATGCTCATTGGAGAGAGTGGGAGAGACGGGCGAAAACCCAAGGTTTATCAGTGATGTGCAAGGTAACTGTGAGGATCTAGTCTGATGCAGCCATGAAAAAGATAAATGTCATCCAATGTGACACATTGGACAAAATATTTGTAGAAGAGATGGGGAAGTTTGAGCGCATTAAGGCACATCTTCTTGCTCAAAAGTCTGTGTGCATTTCCAGTCACTTTCTGAAGGCTGTATGCAAACTGGGGCAGGTCCAGAGAAGGGATATGGGTATGATCAAAGAAACGGAGAGACTACCTAATATGAAGTGATTAAAGAGCTCAGATGATATAACTTTAAGCACAGACTGGATAAATGCTGACGTTAAAGCTCATTTTTGGAACATGAGTGAATAGGAGTGAGCTGCGCATGGATAAAGATAAGATGGAAATTCTGAGAATGTTCTTAAACATCAGAGGAATGCATTTGGGGAATTAATTCTGTTAGAAGATAGTTAACAAACAACACAAAATGTCCAATTTTGGGAAAAAAACAGCAACAACTTTCTCTTTTAAATCCATTTTGTTATTTGGAGGTGTGACTCCTGCCTTGGGTCACTAGCCCTGAGGAAAAATCGGTCTGCTGTTCTGGGTGGTGGGGAGGGCTTGCTGGGTCAGCATCATCACAGGGGGCTGGTGAATCCCACTGTTGTGAACGTGACTGTGACTGGCATAGCCCCACAGAGTCATGTCCCCGTGTCCTCAGATCCTCTCGGAAGGCAGGCTCTGTGAGGATGGGTTAGTGACCCCCTGGGGAAATGTGAGGACTGAAGGCAGGCATTGGCCACTATGCTAAGGTCTGCTTTTATCAATCTGCTTGGATTTTTGACCCCTCATTTAAAAGCTCCTGTATTTGTTACTACCGAATAGAAAAGTTGTCAAGCACATGTTGGTAACGATCAGCCTGTATTGATCTCTGTGTGTCTGAGAGAGAGATGGTGTTTGACCTTGAAGGGCAGGGCTTGCATGGATGGGGAATTATTTTGTTTTTCCTTTCTAAGGATTTTTATAAAGTTTTCAGCATCTCCTGCTTTCCTGATAGACTCTGTGCTCTGGTCCCCCTTGCTCCAGTTATGCAGGACCATGCTCTTAGTTCAGCACTGACCAACATGTCTCTCTCTGGCATTGCTTGAATGGTCTCAGTGGTGATGGATGAGGTTGTCATGTCTTGGGGATTCAGATTTCTGCCACGAGCAATGAATGAGCAAGATGGGAAGGCACTGAGCTGCTCCCACCTTATTCCTGAGTGGTCCATGGTCCACAGACCGTAGAACGTGTGGGAAAGAGCAATGACATCCCTCCCTCCCTGTGGCCATGCTACAAATGGGGTCATGATGATCCAGAAGCTGTAACCTCAGCATGTTCTTGCTGTTTTGCCCACAGATAGCAAGGCACGGATTGTCCGCCATGGTGATGAGCTTTCTGTTGCTCATACCACTTTCTGTTTTCCAGAGAGCCATGGACACACTGAAGCTAATGAGGGCTAGATCAAAATATCCATCCTTCAGGAGAAGGCAGCAGGCAGTTCCCTGTGCTGGGGAACAGTTATACCTGTGAGCTGCGGCTGAGAGGTGGCAGCCCTGGGGCTGTTTGGCTGTTGCTGGGGTGGGCAGGTTGTGCACCATGTCTGACGGTGAGGGGTGATTAAAGACCTGTTCCTGCCTGGTGCTTGGTGCCAGAGCTACAGCCCAGGCAGCCAGCAGGGCTCTGAGGATGAGATGTTTCCAGTTCACAGCTCGCTGGAGCAGATTTGCAGCAAATAGGTGGGAAGCTTGGGCTGCTGGTGGATGATTTTGCTGTACAATGGCAGCAAAAGTGGAAAGGTTTCTTGCTTCTTGTATGTGGGGGCGTGCTGACCTCAGCAGCCAATTTCTACATGGTATGTTAAGGAAGGAGCCTGAGGCCTAGGCAGAAATATGCTGGACTTTTTACCACCAAGATGATCTATTTGTGTCCTGGTTGTTGTCAGGAAGGGCTCCAGGTGCACACACAGCTCGTGTCCAGTGTGAGTGCAGCACATGGGTCTTTCCCAGAGTGGTGACCTCTGCTGCAGGCCAGCACTGGGAATGGGGTGCACCACCTTACACGGGTGGGAGAACGTGTTGTATAGTGAGTTGTCACACCCTTCGAACAAGGGAGAAGGAGGCAAGATGGCAACAACCCTGCCTGACACCCAGGATGCCTGTGAATAATGAGATCAACATTGCTTGATAAGTAATTTTCTTCTGCCAAGCTGCATCTCAAGATCTGGGGTGTGTGGGAAGCACCTATCCCTACCTCACCAGGCCAAGCAGGATGAGGACCTCTGTTTCTGTAGGGATGGGCATGTTCTGGCACTTCCATCTCCCTCGCCTCGCTTCTCTAAGGAGCGCCGTCACCAGCTTGCAGTATCCCTGCTCCCCTCCTTGCATGAGACTCTGGAGTCAGCCACGCTCCCCTTCCCACAGTGACTCATCTCTGTGATCAAAGAGAAGTCATCTCTTAGAAGACAGTCCCCAAGAAAGACCTTTCTTCTTCCTCATTAGCGCCTGTAATCTCTTACTGCCTATGAGGCTTTGGGACAGCCCATCAGTTTCTGCCACTGTTGCAGATCCTGTGCGGAGATGCAGCAACGGGGTGCTTGCTGCAGAGGTGCAAGGCTGCGTGAGCTCTGAGTGGGGGAAACGTGCTGAAAATGTTTCGGGGAGGAGGATACAAGTGTTTATGTCAGGAACAGATAAGTAAACAAGAGTGTTTCTCAGGGAGCCCCTTGTCTGCTGCATTGCTCTGTCTGATTTTTAACAAAACAGCCCCCTGACTCCATCTGCTCTGGTGTGCGTGTCAGGCATTGCTGTCAGTGAATTGGTTAATGCCAGTGTCCTGGGGCAGGGACAGGGATGCGGGCAAGCGCTCAGCCTGCCAGCATTTATACCTCCTGGCGTCAGCATTGGCAATGCTCGTGGAGGACTGGGGAGGGCACCGAAATAGTTTCCATTCTCCTCTCTGCTGTGGGAACGAGTCTCCTGGGCAACAAACGCTCCTTGTTCTGCACAGAGCTCCACAGCTGAGACTCTCTGTCTCCTTCCTCGCTGCTGCTCCCTGACTGTCCCAGCTGAAGGGTCTGGACACGTCTGTGTAAGCCTGCCTTAATTAATGCTGACAATACAATGGGACTGGCCATACAGGGGTCCAGGGGCTGCACACTAATGGGAGTACAGTAAATAGTCTCATTTACTGCAGCTCGGGTGGAGCAGAGCCCGGCAGGACTAGCTTTCTGCTTGCTGTAATAGCCAGCCTTGGAGGTACATCCCTCTCTCCTGTGTCCTCTCTGGGGCTTGTCCCTGCTGCCTGAAGGTGACCAGCTGGTGGTGTGGGTCCCAAGCATCCAAGGGAAGGCAAGCAGTGGGCTGGGGAGCGTCAGGTGCCACAGATGGGGCAGATGCAGTGGCCTCTTGGGAAGGACCTGGGGAGCCTGAACTTTGGAACGGGCTGAGGGATCATTCCCAGCGTTTTGGAGGTGAGTAACTGAGCCGTGTACGTGATGTGGGCTCCAGTGCATTGCAAATGGGCTGCACATCCCACAGCCAGACCAAGGCTTTATCTCCTTTCTCACTGGAAGGATCTCTCTGCACTGGGGGTGGTCCTGGACTCCTGCCTCTGGGGGCCTTGGTGGGAGCCACCCACCAGCCACTGGGTTTTCAGTCAGAAATCAGATCTGAATGTTACCTGAAGAGAGATTTTTAAAGGTTTCTAGTGGTCTGGGATCTGAGACAATTGGCAGCTGCTTCCAGTAATGAGTCTAACATTTTTCTGGCATAGCTTTTTATGTTGGCCTTTCCAGAGGCAGAAGCTTCTACAAAGTGTTGTATTGTCTGGGCTGTTGTATTTGTTTTGTTTGGTTGCTGCTTTGGGTGCAACATGGCATTGAGCAAAAAATACTCAGGCATGTGAAGGTTCTTTGTTTCTTTGAACTGGGTGTCTGTGTGACATTTTTACCTCTTCTCTGACTTACCTGCTCCTCATGAACTATCAGTTTAGGAGATGGGGTTTGGTCTGGACTTGTAGGTGTTGCTTTTTCCAATGTGGATGCTCCGTTTTCTCGGCTCTGCTTAGTTCAGCAGAGGGTGGTGGCTGTAGGAGCTGGGATAGATGGCAAAGTGCAATAACATTGAGTGGTCCCTCAAAGATGGTTGTCTCAGGGCAGCTGCTCCAGCACTAGAACCATCTCCCCTGGCACAGCCTTGAGCACAGCTGAGTTTCTGGGGTGTGTGGTCATGCCCACATTATGGTAGAAAACCAAAAGGAGCCACATGTGTCCTTTGGGGAAGCTACCTGTGCTCTACCAGGAACTGCACCGACTTGCCTATGGAGCAGGATGCAGCTGCCTCTGGTGAAATGGGGTGACAGAAAAATCCTTTAACATGGCCCCAGGATAGCAAGAGACCCTGGGCTTTCACAGGTGGTCATGTCTGGTTTCAGGAAGGAAGGTCTGCCAGGATTGCTTTGCAGAGATGCTGGGTTTTAGCCCAGGTTACGGGCAGCACTTTACACTTTAATCACAAGCTGTAGTTCTTAGTTGCTGGGATCTTGATTTGAGATTCCCTGTGACAGCAGGAACTTCAGCTATCCTGTCCCTGGCAGGTGTGTTTGGCACTGGGGGAAGTGCTGGTGGTTGCATCTTGCTCTGGGGATGGCTGCATTTCAGGGATACTGTTGGTGAAGCTCTTTAGGACAAGGCACTACAGAAATGTTAAAGAAGCTTCAGGAAGCTTCTCGTAGTCTTCCTGGTCTCTCAGTGATAAGTCCTCCATCCTTCTCCTCCTGTGTGTAGCTTTGGAGACTAGCGTTTTATCTCCAAGGGCTCTGGCTGCCGTTATCAACATAGCACTCCAGTCCCTTCTGCTTTCCTTTGCCAAGCCAAGAGATCAGGCAGCTTGCAACCACACAGCATCTGAACGCCAGGCTCATCACAGAATAGGATGCTGCAGCTCTATTTTATGGCATAAGCTTTAGTCTTCTTATTTCTCCTTATGCTACCTTCCCCGTTTCCCAGTTCCTGTCAGAATCAGTCCTCCATCTTCCAGCTTGATTTATTTCCCCTCCTCTCCTTCTGCTCTCCCTCCCATCCTCTGCCTTGTCTGAGGTCCCGCAGGGACTGATTGCGAGCTGGAGCGGCAGTGCTCTGGGCATGCTTGCTCCTTCACACGCAGCAACATCACAGCAGCAGCAGCAGCAGCAGGAGCATTGGAGATGTAATTGCGCAGACCCTCTGCATTGCCAGGGATGCAGCTGTGAAAAAAAAAAAAAAAAAAAAAATTGACTCTGTGTTTCCCACAGCATCCTGGTGAGAGAGCACAGAGCCTGCTGGGATGCCAGTGCTCAACATTGCCGGAGCAGAGCGTGTTCAGTGAAAGGAGACAGGGAGCGGAGGATCTGTGGAAAGGTGAGATGGAGAAATGATTCGGGGTGGGCGTTAGTCGTACTGATGGTTTTCAGGCCGTTCGTTGTCCTGCAAAGTGGCTGGTTTGCTTTTGTAGAGATTGCTAGCTACCCGATGAAGCTTAAAGAATTTAGGGTTGCTTTGTCTCTAGAGAGGCTGCGTTGCTTTGGAGCTGCTGTGATTATAATGGATGTAATCGAGTGAGGAGGCTGGTGTGGCTGTGCAGAATGCGTGTTTGTCCATTGTCGCTATGAAATACCAGTTGTCATGTCCGGGGCTGGTTGTGCAGGGGCGAGCCGTGCTTCACCCCGACAATGCGACCTCACAGCTCTCCATTGTGCCTGCCATGACAGCCGAGCCCACACGGATTGTTTTGGTCCTGCCAGCTACCATGCTCTCTGTGCATCCCTGGCGGTGATGCTGCTGTGCAGCTCAAAAGCTGTTTTGACAGACAGCGCTTCCATGAAAAGACAGAAACAAAGGATGCAGACAGAGGAAAGGCTGCTGTCAGTGTGGCTTTTGGCTTTTTTTTTTTTCCCCTTTTTTTCCTGAATACCTGTAAATAAATTGCTCAAAAGACATTAGGATAAAACATTGTGGCAGGTAAAACCCTGCTCTTCTGCTAAGAGATACACGGGCTCTGTGCGTGCTGGAGTCCTTTGTGTTGCCCAGGGTGTGTCTGTGCTGGCTGTGTAAATGGATGCTTTCTCCCTGCCTGTTTCCGTGGATCAGATGAGAAAGGTTATCTAGGAATGGAAGAATTAATGCTTTTAATTACTGAAATGAGGAGTCCAGGCTGGGTACCAGTTACTAGAGCTTGATTACATGGTCTTGTTATAGTCAAATCCCTCTTTTCCCTCCCTGCCTTCCTTCTTCTTCCCTCCTCCACCCTCTGCACAAATCCTCTGCAAACACAAAGGGAGAAGGGCTTCAACAAAGAGAAGGGTGTATGTGGGATAGGGATATAGATGCCGGAGAGGCGATATTCAGGATAACAGTCAGCAAGAAGAATAAGGTGAAGGTATAAAAGTACGAGATTTCGTAGAGGTGTATGGTGTGTGGGGGAAGTGCAGATCTGCTTTTTTACGTTCAGGCACCTACAGCCTTATATGCCAGTGTTGCTAATGAGCGAGCTTGGCAGGTCTAAGCAATTCACAAAAGCTTTCTGCTTTTTGCCAGTGACCCAAGAATAATTTAAATAAAGCAGTTTTAGGCTTGTCAGGAGCAACAGGATTGTAGGAAAAATGTAAAGAAAATGGTAAATATTTGGCAGATCTGTAAAGGAACCTCAGAGCAGAAGAGGCAGGTGTGAGGGACATTGTAGAGCTGGAGGAACAGGGGGCTGAGGGTCAGAGACCAGCAGTAGAAGGCAAAGGGGAGGAAATGCAGGGATATCGTTGTCAGGGAATGTGAATGTGCCATTTGTACGGTGATTCTCCAGCCTCTCACTGTGTTCTACCAGACAGTCAGTGCTGGATGCAGCCCCAAGGGGTCTGTGGAGGTGGGAGTGGTCCCCAGCACAGCCTTTTCTGCAGCAGTTTTCTGAAGGAACCATTTTGCTGCTGCAGGTTCTCAGCTGCTTGCTCCATCTCTCTCCCCATGGAGTGGCAAGTCTCTGTGGCCTTTACACCTGCTGAAGAAGACAGATAAAGCCAGTGTCTCAGTGCAGGGTGCCGGGTGGAAAGGAGAGGGCTTCCAGCAAAACCCCACAGTGCAGGATGCGTTCTGCTCACAGCTCTGTGACAATGTTCTGGAAGCACCGTAGCGTTTCCTGAACTGCAGCTCCTTCTCTTCCCTGTTTTGCCCTGAGACCTGGGAACCCTCTCTGTGTCTCCAGGTCTGTCCCATTCAGCCCGATGGGAGCAGGAGATGCTCCTGATGCTGTGTACCAGGCTGTGTTTGTGGTGATGCTGCAGAACAGGCTCCCGCAGGAGCTTGCAGGGGGGTAACAAAGAGCACGTGTGTGTTTGTAGGTGTATTGTGGGCTGGAGAAGAGGACACGCAACAGGACATATCTATGCAGGATATACATACTGGTATCGGGGTGTGAAAGAAAAATTGTGTGTGGTTTGTGTTTACAATGCTTGCCTAAAGGAATAAAAAAGACAGGCATGCAGCCTCCTTTGCTGTGTGGGATAGGAACACTCCCCAGGACATGCAGGCTGTGCCTAGCTAGCAGGTGCCACTCTTACAAGAGCATCTGTTAAACAGTGAGAGTGCACAGATAATCTCTGCCTTGAGACGCTTAAAAGATGTGCAAAAGCTTCTGGTGGCTGGAGCTGGCTGAAATGATTCACGGGAAAGAGACAAAATTGCTGCTGTGTGTCTTCCTCACTGCATCGATGCAGAATGCTGGAAATAAAGTGCAGCTGGATCTCTGGATCCCAGAGACCTGGACCTGCATTGCAGAAAGTGCAGGTGACTGAGGAGAATGTGCTGTGGACTCAGGAATGGCCTGCCCATAGTTCCATTACCACCTGTCAGATGTCTGAGGCTGTGATAGCAAACGAAAAATGAGTTCTCTGTCCCAATGATCTTAATTTTCTCCCAGTCTGATGCTCCTGGTGAGGCAAGATCTCACTCTGGTATTATTCCTGTTAGACAGACAGTAATCCACCTTTAGCAATCCCATGTTCTGTTTTACCCTATTTTTCATTTATTTCCCAGTCTTCTTATTCTTTTCCGATGCTTTCTAAAAGCCTTGTGTAGTATTAATGGCAGGTCAATAGATCTAATGTGGGTCACTTTCCTTTCTCTTTCAGAACAGGTACAGTTTTATTATTTGCCAACACACAGCTTCCGCTTCTTCCTCTTTTTCCTGATGGGTATTTTTATCAAAAGCCCTGTCGCCACCTGTGATCATGCAACTATTCTTTCACTGTTCTGGGATCAAGACTATCTTGTCCCTCTGACTTGAGTGCATTTATTTTCTGGAATTTGTTTCCACTTCAAAAGCTCATTTCCTTTCCTGCACCTTCTTTCCTCTGTATTGTCTAACCTGCAGTTGCTGCAGCTTCAGTATTATTCTTCTTGCCAAAACAGCACCAAAGATGCTGTTTTGCTTGCCTCTAATATCCTTCTTGGTGTGGTCATTCACTCAGGTTGATCAGGAGCCCTGCTCTTCTGATTTCCTCACCTTGCTTGGTGATTCCAGATTTTTTTTTTTTAATCCATGATATACATTCAAAGTCTCTTCTGCAGTACTTCTCCAAGCTCTTTGTTCTTGCTGGCATAATAACTGTTTTCCCTGACACGCCAGAGACCTGCTCTTTAAAAATTTAAAAGGTTTCATTACAGAGCTGTTTGCATTCTACCCTTCTGTTTAATATAAACCGGGTCAGCTTGAGATGTTCAGTCCAAAGCCACTTCTATATTGTAGATGCTGGGTAATAACTCGCCTCAGTAGGCAAGGTTGTGATGGACCTGAGCAATGGTTAAACCCAAGATAGGCAAACAAAAAGTGAGAAATGTGGAGATCTGTGCAGAGGGGTGAGACACAGAAGACCAGAGATGGAGGTGCCTCCTCATCAGCTGTGGAATCTGAGGGGGACAGTACTGGATGAGAAGATTTTGTCCCCGTGTTTGTAGAAGCCATTGAAATCCAACTGGTGGTGGGAAAGCTCACTTGTCTGCTGCCTGTACTGCTTCATGCGAGGTGTCCTGATGTGGATAAAGTGCCTCTGGCAGTCCAGACTGTAAGGACAAAAGGGCCAGAAGTTCACCCCATTCTAGAGCTATGTGGAAGGCTGCACGATAAGGCTTGAGGGAGCTGAGGGAGCTTGGCTGGCAGGAGGTGAAATCCATAGCAATGATCTCGCCTTAGCAGGGATTTGTCACGTTATCTGCTGAGCAGGTTCCCTGCATGCCCTAGCACTCCTCTCAAAGTTGGTTACTGTCCAAAGAGGAAGAAACAGGCTGTCAAAATGGCTCTAGTCCCTGATTCTGCTCCAGTTTTCTCTCTTGATGAAAATTATTTTAATGTTCGTATTCCAAAAGATGTGGGTCAAAGCAGGGACATAACTGTTAAGATGAGCGCAAGAGCAGGCATGTCCACAAACTCTTCCTCTCCCCACTGCCATTGTGTTGCAGTCTCAGGGTCATGTAGACAATGGGTTTTTTTCTGCCCGTCAGACTCATGCAAATATTCCTTACTGGGAAAGGCTGGTGGTGGTTATATCAGCAGATATTAAAAAAACCCACAAAACAGAACAAAACAAAAACCGCTACCAACAATAAAGCAAACCCAAGCCCCCCAAAAACAACAACAACAAAAAACAAACCAAAACCACTGCAGTTCTTAACTCTTTTAAATAGGAGAGAGGCAGGAGACAGAGCTGTAATGTAGGTGAGTGGCCATGGTGTAGCTAAAAGTAACTTCTGGCTCAGGCTCACCCTCTGAGTTTGAACTACTGGGAGAGACACCGTGTGTTGGTCTTTGTGCAGTGCTGAGGATGTGGGGTTGGCAAAGCCTTTGAGTGATAAATAATAGATATTTGAGTGATGGCAGCAACGCTTTGTACTGACACTGTGCCAAGTGATGGGAAACTGGCACTACCACCAAAATATCTCTCTCTGCTCCAGCGCAAGGTGCTCTCTGGAAGCAGAGACCAAGTGTCACTGCTGTGCTTTTTGGGTCAATGGTACAGGTATCTCAGGGTTATGGGAGCCAGGAGTTCCTTCTAGGAAGAGGGGATTTTCTCCTCTGGGAGTTACGGGGAAGAAAAAAAACATGAGACCCTGTTGGGAAGACCCTGGCAAATATATATTTCACCTGATAACTTCCCTGGGACCTACTGTCACCTCAGACTAGACCATGCTCTGTTCTTGGGGAAGGGTGGGACGCATGGACCAAGGATGGGTACTGTACTGGGAGAGTCTGACTTCCCCCTGGTTTCCAGATGTGGAGACTCTCCTGAGCATCTGTGGCTCTGACAAACACTCAGGAACTTTCCTGCTTATCGGTGCCAGAACAAAAACCATACATACAGTTGCAAGAAAAAAAGTTTTTCACAAGAAATGTGATGTGATGTGAAATTTAAGCTGATGCGTTGCTTAACTGTGATGCAGTCAACACTGGGGAAAATTTATGCTCCTGAGTGTTGGCTAACACAGACATGATTCTGCACCAGCTAGAACATCTCTCTCAGCTCCTTCTAACCCTCAGGGAACGGGCTCTTTATGTGTTACCCTTTAAGGGAGCAAGGAGTCCTCCCTCCATACACTCATCGGTTTGTTTTTACTCCAGAACTGCACCTTATTCTTGGTAAACTGCCACCAGCTGCCATCGCTTCTGGAAAAGTCTGACCTAAATACTTTGGGTGGGCAGGCTCTTCTCTGTTTTGCTCTGCCTCCATTGCTGCAGGAGAAACAGGCATACTCAACCTCCTTTTGCCTAGTAGGCCAAATTCACCTGAATTGTCTACCAGGCCACCTTCTTTTGGTCCCTCTCTGAGGTTCACATGCTGAAGTGCAGGGACGAGTGCATCGTGCTGCATTGTCAGGTGTCTTCTGTGTAGCTCAGATAGCATAGCTGTCCTCATAGATGTCCTTCTCAGCAGGGAGAATGACCCATCTGAACCATTGTTGCAGTGCAATTTACTACTCTTAGTAGTAAGGCTAGTTCCAGAGCCTGCTTTCATGGCATTTTTCCCTGCAGTCTGACCCTCAGACCTTTCCCACTAACTTAGGTGGTGGATTCATAGGTCCATATATGAGAAGATCTACTAGGAGGTATTAATAATTGATATCTCTGGTCCCAATATATTGTTGGCCCACTTGGTATATCTTCCCTGGCTTTGCCTAGATCCTTCTAATGATCGATACCTGGAGTGACACATCTGCCCTGGGGTTTGGCTTACTCTGGTTGACCTCTCCTTCACCACTTGTTAGTTAGTGAGTAGTTGTAGCCACTCCTAAGGGATTTCTTGCCTGGATGTGGCTTATCATGAGCAGTTATTGTAGCTTGATCCTTCAGGAACAAGAAGTGGATTTCAGCAAGCATCAGCCATTTTCTATTAGCAACAAGCTGCTTCTTCTCGTCCACACTCAGTGGCATCTAACTTAACCTACTGCTGGGATTTATCTCCAGCTGCAGGTCATACTACTTGAAATGGTCATTGAGGACATCATCTTCCTTACCCTGATGTCTCCTCCTGCTTTCAGCTCCATGTCCTATGCCTCATTTTCATTTCTGCAGACACTTATATTTATAAAGCACTCCAAAGATGGTGATGACTTATTACAGTAAGCCTGATAGCATTTTCATACCCCTGTGCTTCCCTTCGCTATTTCCTCTTAAGACTGGCTGTTTTGGAGGGAGGACTGGATCAGAGGAAAGGTGAGGCAGCATGGAGCACAGGGGGATCTCAGACACCCCTGGCGGTCTGTAGACCCTAGTACAGCAGGGCTAGGCAGTTCATGGCACAGTAACAGAGGAGGAGAGGAGGAACTGCCAGAAACAGGTATGTCCCAGCTCTGACAAGCAATGGCATGAGAGTGGTTAATGCGCAAAGGTGGCACTCCTCCAGTCACATGCCATTCGGGCTATGTTTGACCATATCTTGTTGAGACACTGATAGCAGCTGTTGACCCATTGGGGTTTCTGTTCTCTGTGCTTCTGGTGGTGACTTTGCACAAGCTATAGAGACCCCAAAGAATGTCTCCTTCTCTGTAACCCTGACCTCTCCCAGGCTGTGTGCTACTGATGTGATTTGGTACTGCATGGTGGAGGAACACCCCAATCCGAAGCAAAGCATTTATATTTGTCCTGGAGGCACTGAAAGGTGATTCCCTTCTGTACCAGAGCATGTTTGACAGCCAGTATTTTGGTCTACTGCCTTGTTGTCTGCTTTCCTCTTGGCATTAGCTGAGGCTGAAAAGAAAAACCACAACAATCTCTTGGCCTGCCCATCAAAACAGAAGGGGAATCTTCTTTCATGGAGGCAAGCCACCAGACCTCATTGATTTAACGAGGCAAATTCACCAGGGAAAATACCCTTCAGCCCAGACCTTAGTCAGACATTGATGACCTTCATCTCTTGGGAAACCACAATGAGAATTTCCATGGGAACGTGCAAAACCTCTCCCCACAGGCCTATGACAAGAGTTTGTGCAACTTGAGGGAGAAAAACCCCAAAAGCCACACTCCATAGACAGCAAAGAGAAACTCCTCAGATAACAGATACATAAGAAAAAAACCCTGGTTTCTAGTGGGCTAGTTTTGGTGCAAACCTTGAGGTTTTGATGCTATGTTATATAACTGTGTGTAACGGAAGAGAATCACAAAAGTACAGTTCATTGGTTTCCAAATCATTAAACTGATTGAATTGATTCAAACTCATTAAACTGATGTCATTAAACTGCGAAAAAGCACCTGGATGTCGCTTTGGTCATAAGGAACTTTACTGGGTGAACATCTACATTAGAATGTTAGGATACATAAGAAATGGAATAGAAAACTATGGTACAGAGTCTCCTAATGTTGATACAGAAAGCAGGGAACATCTCAATGTTCATTGGGAAACTGTGTGCAAATAGTCACCCCAGCTCAGAAGCATGACTGCAGAGTTGGAGGAAATTGAGAAACTGCCTGGAAAACTGCACGAAGTCCTGGAAAACTCTCATAAGAGAAGCAACTGAAGAAATGGGAATTGTGTTAAAGGGGAAACTGTAGGGCTTATGATGTAAAATAATGAACAGTCTGGAGAAAGATGATAATGATTTATGTTCTGCCCTGCTTGTAAGACGGAAGTATTCCAGAAAATTAAGGAGGATTATTTGAAACTGATAATAGGAATAATTTTCACATACTGTGATTAATTAGTCCAGGAAGCTTTCTGTCAAGCTTCAAACCCCAGCAATATTCCCAAAAGGCTTGGCATTTGTGTAAATAAGACTACCCAGTGCATTTATTGTACAAGTTTAGAAGTTGCAGAGTTTTGAAACCTCCTGGTTGAGCTGAGGCACATCTCAGTGCAAGGGCTTAGGAGAGACAAATTCTTCCTCACCAGATGTCACAGGTACTTTTTCTTTTCTGAGACAATCTGGTACAGAAAGGACGTAACATCTTCAAGAAAGGACGTGTCCAAATGTGAGCATGTCCTAGCTGGGAAGATCTGGGAGCCTACAGTCTTAAGGTGTCTCTTCAGTTTCTTGAACAACCTTGAAGTGATTAGAAGCAGAATGGTCATCCGTCCAGTAGTCTTGTTGAGAGTCTGACCTGCTCTTCCAGTACAGAGCCAAGGATCATCCCCATTTGTCCTCTTTTTTTCTCCTGCTGAATAGTTCTATGCATCCTCTGCAGCCCAGCAAGACTTTCCTTAGCAGAAGACCTTGGTTAATCCAGGGTTATCAGATTTAGTTAGTTAGACCCTTAATGCTCTGTTGAGCCCAGTCATTCCAAACCTAATTAGCACATGAGCTGTCTTGTGGAGCAATATCCTAAAATAAACTGTCCCAAATAGCTACAAGCTGAGTTCAGTTTGGGGTGCCCGCCCCTGCAAGGGATAAGTTTCTCCTCTCAGAAGAAAAGTATTTGTAATCATTAGGAGTGCCTGGTCTGCTTCATAAGTATTTTATTAAGGTTCTGGCTTGCCTTTTGTTAGTTCTGTTGCATGGAAAATATTCTGTTACGTAAATTGATGCTGCGGTTTCATCCAGATCCTCTGAATTCTGCCTTGCCACTGGCCATGCAAACATGGAAACACACCCACACATCAGGAAGACACTTGGGGAGAGGCTGGTGACAAGACCAAGGATCTGAGAATACTCTTGTATGTGAGCAGAATGAAAACCTTGGGATGGCTCAGAAGAGTGGCAAATGTAGTAGAAAATACGGTACTTTCCCTGCCCTAGCCCACGGACAAGCAATGAAATTAAATGCCCGTATGTTCAAAAGGACTGACAGACTAACTACATGTAATTTGGTGTGGAACTCACTGGTTCAGGAAGTTACAAACCCTAAAATTTGCAAGAATTCAGGAAAAAAAAAAGCAGGATGTTATAAAGGATGTCAAGAATATATAACACTATGATAGTATAGGCTCCTAACTTTCTATGGGTGTGTTATGAAACCCACTTCTAGACATAAACTGTTCCCATATGGAGGAGACTGCTTTTGATTGGGGAGTAATCTTGCAATGGTCCAAGGATTTGTTCTCATTTCAGAAGCTTCTTGTCCTGTCATCTTGGGAATCATTCTGCCATTTTGTCACCCACCCTGAATTCTGCTGAAATGAGCTTCAGACAGCATTTGGACTTGATTACAGTGGACCTGTTTGTTCAGGGACCTGACCAAAAAAGGGTCAATTAATGTACAGTCTTGACAGTAATCAGGCAAATTCCCTTTTCAAACTTACGTGTTACAAGACCTTTTCCTCTAGCTACCTTCAAGGGATTGCAAAATCCAGCATTTGGACATCAGCAGCAAAGTATACGCGGTCCTGATGTCCTTGAGAGAGCAAGATAAATTCGATGCATTAATCTCATCAGATGCTGTCTTTATTGGACTGTTACTTGGCCTTTTTGCTTTGTAGCATGCTATCATCCACAAATCAGGGTGCTGCCAGCCTCCAGACTGTTGAATTGCTTATTGCATATTCCTGCTTTGGAGAGATGGAAAATTTCTTCTTGTGTATCCAGTTACTGTTTCTGGTCTTGGCAGAACAACCTAGAGCTAAGAAGCATTAAAGTTTCCTGCAGTCTTTGCAGGAGTCAGCTGTTGGACGTAGCTGCTGTTTGAAAAACCATTTATATGTGCACTATGTGGAGGAACATCTAATAAAACCAGGCTGCTGCTGGGATGTTCTCTGTTTGTGCTTGATTTTGGAGCTTCTGATCTGGTTACACACAACATGTATTAAATTCCATGTAGGATTGCATCATATAAAAATAATACAGCTCTGCAGATGCAGGCATTCTTGCTGTCTGGCAGAACTGATGCCCATCTCTGCTAGGTAATGCCACACCTGCATTGCTTCTCCTGTTCACTGGGAGGTCACTACCTAGTCCTGATAGCAAACCATTGCACCACTGCTGCGTTCAAGACTGAAAATAATCCTGCTGGACCTTTCTGACATCTCTAGCAGCTTTATTTACAGTGGCTTGTGGGATTGTACTTCAGTTATTTCAAGAACTTGGCCCTGCTGTGGTTTTACTTCACTGTCTCGTAACCACCTTTGCCACCTGCTTTGCTTTTACTATGTTGCTACATGGGGTTGTACATTTGTAATCTGCCATCCCAGAAATGTTTGTTTTTCACTTGATGGTGGGCGATTCCTACATACATGGAGCTCTGGACTGAATAGACAGTAAGCATGATTTTACAGCCTGTTTAACTGAGTTATCTTATTGGTCGGCCTTTCTCCAGTGATCGCTGACACTTTTGCCTTTCAGGGAGGGTTCAGGATTGTTTTGCAGCTGTGATTCCTGCAAGGGGTGGTCTGGACAGAAATGCAATGTCAGTTTTTATCTGGATGGAGAGGAAGCAATAGTGAAGGTTTGCGGCTGTGGAGTGTCTGGAGTCTGTATGGGTGTGCTGACCTGTACAGCAGTGAGATACTGTCACTGTGAAGACAGACCTTTGTCCCTCTCAGGGCTTAGCTCATCTCTTTTCCCCAAGTCATGAAGGTGATAGAGGATCTGGATCTACTTGAAATGGAGCTGTTCTCTTGTGCTTTTTCTTTGTTCAGATGAAACTTGCTTCTGAAATTATCCTCCCATAAGCCTTGGCTAAGCAGAGCCTCTCCTTTGGTCTGGACAATAACAAGTTGTCTGAAGCCAGATTCCAGTAAATGTTATGGGGGAAAGTCCTGGGGGGGGCCAGTGGAAGTGATTTGTGACCTCTCATTGAGAGGTCTTTCTGAAGTTTAGTAGTTCTTGGGATGTTTCAGATCATCAGCAGCCCCTGAAACCTCCAGTGCTGTTGACAATATCTCCATATTAAGCATCCACACCTTTTCCATCTCTTGCTGTCATCTCAGGAGCCTTCGCTCTGGCAGTGCACACCTGAGCAAGAACAGCTGCTCATTCGCCATTGCCTGTAGCCGTGTAACAGACTTTGGGAGCAGCTTTGCCATCTTGTACGCCTGCAGGCACAGGTCAGAGAGCCAGCTTTGATCCCTGAAGCTGCACTGAGTTTGATGCCTGACTCCCTCAGCAGGACACTTTATTCCCTTCCCTCCTGTGGCTGTTGTGGCGGAGAGTTTTGACCTCACAGCTTCCAGGCATAGAAGCTGGTGGGAAAACCTTCACTCCGCACTTTTGCTGGCTTTGACTCTGGTTCACCCACAGCTGCTGGCTGTGTTTTGTCAGTCCTCAGCTGCAGCCCCTGGTTCCTAGGGTCCTCAGGCATGCAGGTCTGTAGAAGGAGCACGTTCATGAGGGAGCCAGCTGACAGTCCTGCTTTGCGGCTAAGCCTTGGCCAAAGCTGTGCAGTTAAGGAGGAGTTAAGACTGGCACCTTCAGCTACTGATTCATCCCAGCCATTTCCTTTGCTTATAGGATTATTTTTCTTTCTTCATGGGTTCTTGAGTGCTCCAGGAGCCCTTCAGCAGCCAGGCTCCAGCACCCAGGCAGAGCCCTGTTTCAGAAAGGAATTGTGTAATTTCTGCTCCTGTGAGATCTTCAGTATGCTTTTAGAGTGCTCAGGCAGAAAGGCACTACAGAAGCATGGTTCATCCTCCTGCTGATGCTACTAGAGCAGCATCTATGTTAAGAAAGGATTTACTCTGTCTGCAGTTAATTCAGCTGCAATTTCGGTCTGATATTAACAGCTAGAAACATCATAGTCTTTTTCTCCTCTGTGGATTTGCATATAGTAATTAGGAGCGTGTGTGGTGGCGGCTGGGGCAGAGGAGAGCCAGTGGGGAGGAGGAGGAGCAGGTTCCAGCCCAGATCACCTCAGTGGATGCTAGTGAGTCACAGCCTGTAAGTGGCTCCTGCGAGTGCCACATGCCAGATGATGAGTCACAGAGCAAGAGAGCACAGAAATGGGAGAAACTAGTTGGGTGACTGTCTAGCTCTTGTGTTAGCTGTTATAGATCTGCTGCTTGAGCTATTTCTGAATGTCTTCCATAACTCAAAATGCATGAAGCAGGTGGGGCTTCTTTTCCTCTGACTGGGAGGCAATATCTGCCTCATGCTAGTTGCGTTCATCAGCAGGAATACACATTACCTATTGCTTATTTTCGTCTCACACACCCTCTCATCTCTGCTGGCAAGCCCCTCAGCCCTGACCTGTGCAGCTCCTTGCTGTCTTGCGCACAAGGGCTGTGATTGATCATCATGTGCTGCAGTTTCCATTTTGAACACATCATAACCCTGTATAGTTCTGGGATGTAATGATACATTAATCATGAGCTTAGTCAGGCTGTCCTGGAAACCACTGGAAAAAGCCCTGGCCCAGGCAGCACCTCCCTGAGGAAAGAAAATAGAAGTGGTCTTTTCAGGAATCACTGTTTGCTGAGGGACAGGAGGGGAACCAGCCTGAGCTGAGGCACAAATGTACTAAGTATTCAGTTTTACTGCAGCTCCCTTGATGTACAAAGTGCTGGAATATTCACCCTGTGACCAGGCAGACCACCATCACTATGCTCCCTGTTCTCTGAGGCAGGGAAGAAGAGCTAGAGGTTTAGGATGAGTCAAACAAGTGATTTTTAATTCTACACCTTTTATTTCCTTAAACTGGATGATTTCCTGAAGCATTTAATGAACGCTTGAATTTGGCAGAGATGTATTAGCTGGCAAGAAATAAACAGACATCCAAACAAATACCACTGGCTAGTCCCACCCTACAGCAACTTACAGGCTTCCTCACCTCCACCGTCTTCTTACGCACCTGAGTGGTTCAGACCCGTCCCCAGGCCACTCATCCCGTGCCTCTCGCTCCATCCTCTTCATTCATGCTGCTCCCAGAATGCCCTCCAGCTTGCTGGAATTTTCCCGTTGAATGTTTTTTAAAAGCATTCAGTACTTTCTGGCAGCTTTTGGAGTGGCAAAGCTGGGGCAGGGACAAACTGCCATACTGGGATCCTGGAAACTGGTGCTGGAACCAGTGAGCTCTGAGATCCCCTGTGCTGAAGAGTGGCTTTCAGTTTGGATTCATCTCCCAGCCTTTTTGCCTGGAGGTAGACTTACAGGGAGTAAACTGAATATATCTCTCACTGTGGAGCAAAGAGGAGAGGTCTGTATTGTGCGCCCATCTGCAACCCCACAGAAGCTTTTGCTTTTTGCAGCATTTCTGCTCATACTTGTTTTGTAGACCTGTGTGGTTTCTTCAGGCGTGTTAATGCAAATGCTCTGTATCAGTCAGGGATTCACATAGAACAACACTCAAAGAACAAGCAGCTGCAGTACAAAAGGATTTTTGCTGGCTCATCTATGTAACTGAATGCCTAGATTTTAACCCTGTTTTTTCCATCTTTCACCTTTGAGTGACATGATGGATCTCGGTCAGTCTGAGGAAGATGATAATGACAGTGAAACCACAGCCATTCAGAAAGAGGCAGCAAGAACCTTCACAGTTAAAGCCTTCCATTAGGCATTCAATTTCATAGATGAAGTGGCTTGAGATTTGTAGAAACAGTAATCTGTTCAGAAAAGCCAGCCTCCGAAAAGCCAGCATTGCCTCCATCTGACTGTTCTGATGATTGTGCTCCTGCCTCTTCATCGTTGGTGCTACATATACACAAGCTTCTTGCATTTAAATCACATTTATTTCTTAAATCTCTGCATGCCTCCCCCAGTATTGCATTACATTTTGTGAGGAAACTTGTGTCGCAGCGTGTCGAACCCGTCCGCCCCACGTGTGCAGTTGAGAGGATTGATCAGAGCAGGGTATTAAGCAATCAGCGATGGAACTCCAAAAGCGTGGCTGGAGCCGTAACAGATAGTGGGGTATGTCTGGAGGTATGTGACCGACACACCTAATGCATCAACACTTAGAGGCAAGGCTGGTGTTTGCAGCAGCCCCCTCTAACTGAAGAAGAGCCTTGCAGGCCAGTTTGGAGCTAGCTCTGATGGCTTCTGCATCTTCTCAGCGGCGTTGCAGAGGCAGGAGGTTGTAATCCAGAAGCCACGGAGCTGCACTGACCACCCTGAAAATCAGCACAACGTTCTCAATTTTTGAGGGTAGGACAGAAGGGAGATTTGGAGGCATGAGGTGCAGAGCCTGAAGGTCTCAGCTCTGCAAGGTGCTGCATGCCCCTGTTATCTGCAGCTTGCTGCCTCCTTTCTACAGCACAGACACAGCTTGGCAGGCAGCTGTCAGATCAGTGCCGAACCACCTTTTGTTGCTCAGTGCTCCCCTCCTGGTTCTTACCTAGAGCTTTGCTGCAGTTAAGGAGTTTTTGCCATGTGTATATATATATATATTTATACCTGGAGATGCAAGCATTGATCACAGAATCACAGAATGTTAGGGATTGGAAGAGACCTTGAAAGATCATCTAGTCCGATCCTCCTGTTGGAGCAGGAACACCCAGATGAGGTTACACAGGAAGGCGTCCAGGCGGGTTTTGAATGTCTCCAGAGAAGGAGACTCCACAACCTCCCTGGGCAGCCTGTTCCAGTGTCTGTCACCCTCACTGTGAAGAAGTTTCTTCTCATATTTAAGTGGAACCTCCTGTGTTCCAGTTTGTACTCATTGCCCCTTGTCCTATTGTTGGTTGTCACCGAGAAGAGCCTGGCTCCATCCTCCTGACACTTACCCTTTACGTATTTATAAACACTACTGAGGTCACCCCTCAATCTCCTCTCCTCCAAGGTAAAGAGCCCCAGCTCCCTCAGCCTTTCCTCATAAGGGAGATGCTCCACTCCGTTCATCATCTTCGTTGCCCTGCGCTGGACTCTCTCCAGCAGTTCCCTGTCCTTCTTGAACTGAGGGGCCCAGAACCGGACACAATATTCCAGATGAGGTCTCACCAGGGCAGAGCACAGGGGGAGGAGAACCTCTCTCGACCTACTAACCACCCCGCTTCTAGTACACCCCAGGATGCCGTTGGCCTTCCTGGCCACAAGGGCACAGTGCTGGCTCATGGTCATCCTGCTGTCCAGCAGGACCCCCAGGTCCCTTTCCCCTACACTGCTCTCTAATAGGTCGTTCCCCAACCTATACTGGACCCTGGGGTTGTTCCTGCCCAGATGTAAGACTCTACACTTGCCCTTGTTATATTTCATTAAATTTTTCCCTGCCCAACTCTCCAGCCTGTCCAGGTCTCGCTGGATGGCAGCACAGCCTTCTGGTGTGTCAGCCACTCCTCCCAGCTTGGTGTCATCAGCAAACTTGCTGATAGTAGACTCGATTCCCTCATCCAAGTCATTGATGAATATATTGAATAATACTGGTCCCAGTACCGACCCTTGAGGGACTCCACTAGATACACGCCTCCAACTAGACTCTGCCCCATTGACCACAACTCTCTGGCTTCTCTCATTCAGCCAGTTCACAGTCCACTTCACTACCTGATCATCCAGACTACACTTCCTCAGTTCAGCTGCAAGGATGCTGTGGGAGACTGTGTCAAATGCTTTACTGAAATCAAGATAGACCACATCCACTGCTTTGCCAGCATCTATCCACCTCTTTATGTCTTCATAAAAGGCTATGAGGTTGGTCAAGCACGACTTCCCCTTGGTGAAGCCATGTTGACTGCCCCTGGTGACCCTCTTATCCTTGATATGCCTTGAGATGGCACCAAGGATAAATTGTTCCATCACCTTTCCAGGGATGGAGGTGAGGCTGATTGGTCTATAGTCACATGAGTCCTCCTTCTTGCCCTTTTTGAAGAGTGGAGTGACATTTCTTTCCTCCAGTCCTCAGGCACCTCTCCCATTTCCCATGACTTGGCAAAGATGATGGAGAGTGGTCCAGCAATGACTTCAGCCAGCTCCCTCAGCACCCGCGGGTGCATCCCATCTGGGCCCATGGATTTGTGGATGTCCAGATTGCTTAATTGCTCCCTAACCCAGTCCTCATCAACTAAAGCAGACTCCTCCATTGTCCTGACTTCCTCTGGGGCCTCAGGGGTACGGGGCTCCTCAGGACAGCCTCCGGCAGAGTAGACAGAGACAAAGAACTCAGTAACTCTGCCTTCTCTGTATCTTCTGTCACCAGGGCACCCAATTCATTAATCAGTGAGCCTACATTGCTTCTAGTGTTAGTTTTACCTGCCATGTATTTGAAGAAGCTCTTTCTGTTGTCCTTGACCCCTCTCGCCAGGTTTAATTCTAAGGAGGCCTTAGCTTTCCTAGTTGCCTCCCTACATCCTCTGACAACAGCCTTATATTTTTCACAAGTGGCCAGCCTCTCCTTCCGTGATCTGTAAACTCTCCTCTTCCACTTGAGTTTGCCCAGCAGCTCCCTGTTTAACCAAGCAGGTCTCCTGGCTCCCTTCCTTGACTTCCTACATGTCGGGATGCTCTGATCTTGAGCTTGGTAGAAGCAGTCCCTGAATGCTAACCAACTATCTTGGGACCCTTTACCTTCAAGTACCCTTGCCCCTGGGATTTCCCCTAGCAATTGCTTGAAAAGGCCAAAGTTGGCCCTACTGAAGTCCAGGGTTGTGATCCTGCTGGGTATTCTGCTCCTGCCACACGAGATCCTGAACTCCACCATCTGATGGTCGCTGCAGCCAAGGCAGCCCCCAACCTTTACTGCTTCAACCAGACCCTCCTTGTTAGCGAGGATGAGATCCAGTAGCGCTCCTCTGCTAGTCGGCTCATTCAGCATTTGCATCAGGAAATTACCATCGATGCACTGGAGGAACCTCCTGTACTGTGGATGGCTGGTTGAGCAGTCCTTCCAGCAAACATCAGGGTAGTTAAAATCCCTCACAAGAATCAGGGCCTGTGACTGGGAGGCTGCTCTCAGCTGCCTGTAGAAGGCCTCGTCAACTTCCTCACCCTGATCTGGTGTAAGAGACTCCCACAACAGTGTCACCCCTGCCAGCCTGCCCCTTAATTTTCACCCACAGACTCTCAACTCACTCCTCAACCGCACCTGGACAGTACTCTATACATGGTAGTTGCTCTCTCACATAAAGAGCAACTCCACCACCACGCTTGGCTGGCCTGTCTTTCCTGAGAAGGACATAGCCATCCATGACCACATTCCAGTCATGTGAGCTGTCCCACCATGTCTCTGTAATTGCCACCAGATCATAGTCTCCTGACCGAACGCAGGTTTCTAACTCCTGCTTATTCCCCACGCTGCACACATTGGTGTACAGGCATTTCAGGGAGCAAGATGAGTACACTGATTTCACCCTAGGGGTATGGGAGGCCTCCCAGTCTTTATCAATTCCTGCATGCTGCCCCACTGGTGCAAGCCCAGCTACAACCCTATCCCGCTTCGAATCTAGTTTAAAGCTCTCCAAATGAGCCCTGCTAATTCCTGCCCCAGCATCCTTTTGCCCATGTGAGATAAACCTTTCTCACGTATCACTGTCTGGACTGGTGTCTTATAAAACCAGCCATTGTCAAAGAATCCAAAGCCTTGCCTGCAGCACCAGTCTTGTAGCCAATCCTGTATGGACTGAATTTTTCTATTCCATCCCATGTCATCACCTGAAAATGGAAGGAGGGAAGAGAAAATCACTTGCCCCCGAGAGTCTTTTACCAACCATCCCAAGGCCTTGAAATCTTTCTTCATTCCCCTCAGACTGCGGGATGGAGCTTCTTCCCCATCTGTCTGCAAGATCAGCAGTGGTTAGTTGTCTGTTGGGTGAACCAGGTTGGGGAGCACCCTAGTGATATCCCTGATCTGGGCTCCAGGTAGACTACATGCTTCCCTATGATGAGGGCCAACTCTGCATATTGGGCACTCTGTTCCTCTCAGAAGGGAATCGCCTACTACAATTACCCTTCTTTCTTTCTTATCAGAGGCAGTCTTGAGGTGTGGAGTCAACTGCCTCTTCCTATGTGACCTTGTAGGTGGGCCTTGCATGACATCCTCACCTACCTCTTCTTCAGGATCCAGGGCCTCAAACCTATTACAGATGGGCACCTGGGGAAAGCAAATTCCACACCATAGGTGGCTGGCCTCTGCTGTCAAGGAGGCACCCCAATGTCAATTTAGGCAGGCAACAAGCTCTGCACAGCCTTTATTCTAACCATACCTGTTTAACAGAAACCATCTACAAATAGGGTTTGTCCAAAATTATTCAGCACTCCAATAACATTATACAACATGGGTCTGGACAATAGTGAGGAGTTCAATTACTGTGCAACTGACTCAAACTCAAAGGGATCAGATCCTAAAACTGATGAACCATCAGTGATGGTTCAAAATGCACATCTTCCCACTCTGTGTCTAAGTGAGGACTCTCCAGGGTACCCAGATCGCTTACCAGATTGGCAAGGTGTCTCAGTCCCCAGGGAACGTTCCTTAGATGACCAGTCTGAACAGAAGAGTCTTCAGCTACACACTTGCTGCCCCAAGGAAGACCAACTCAACTGAGGTCTCTAGTGGGCTCCGTTTATACCTGAGTTGAATCCGAGCTGTGGTAATCTATGGTAATTGTCCAGAACCTTCTCTCCACCAAGGTGTCTTATTGGCCAAAGGCCTTGCCTGTCAACCAAGGGGTGTGTGCATGACCATAGTGGTCCATCAGCCTAGAAGTTTCTGGTGCTCTCAGGAGTGGGGTGGGTGGAGAGTGCATCTGCCACATCTGCTCCATATTAGCTTGGCTGGAGTGAAGCATCCACTGGTAATGAAGTGTCTGGCCTTCACCTTCTCCAGGTAACCCTTAGCACCTCAAGAAAGAGCTGACTGAATGAACAACCCATATCTCCTGTGTAGCAGCAGTTGGTGTCAGTATGGAGAAGGTAAAGAATTTTAAAATTTGCAGTCAAAGTGGCTCTCGTACTGATGTGTTTAGAGTCATGGTGCTCCCTGTGTGCCTCCCTGCCTTGTAGTGCCACCACACGCTTTTCTGGGCAGGGAACATTGCTGGATGCTGTGTCTGGTGTTGTATGTGTTAGGATTGAGCAGGATTCAGCTCACTGTGGGCCTGTGCTATTGCAAATGATAAAAAGAATGAACTGATTTGGCAAAAAGTGTTCAGGTACAGTCTGGTATCCCCTCATCTGGAAACTTGTACTTGCAAAGAGGTGTGAAGGTTTTACAAAGTGCTGATCAAAGCCAGCAAAATCTAAAACTACTCTGCTTGCTGGATTTTATTCTCCAGCATCAATCCCAGCCTACCAGACCCTGAATAGAAGAGGAAGGATCCTTCTACAGTCTTCCAGCATCAGGGAGAGAGAGCCAAGGGGTGGTATGGCCAGGAAGGATGCTCTGGTGTTGGAAATTGAATAATCCCTGCTCTGGCAGTGCCACTGCCAACCTCCCTGCATCCTTGAGACAGGAGGAAACCACAAGAGGTGTCCCAAGGGAGATGGGGTTATCTAGGTCACAAAAAAAGTCATGCATATCCCTGGGGAAGCTGTCAGACCGACTCCTGGCAGGAGCTGGCTGTGTGCTGCCTGTGATATTGGACCTCAGAGCCTGGTGCTGGGAGCAGGCTGTGGGTGCGGACAGGGTGGGCATCCGTCTGCCACAGCATCTGCGTCAGCCAGTGAATCACAGCCCACCTGGGGAGCCTGTGCTGCCACTGAAACCAAATAGCTGGGCAGAGCTGCTGGCTGCAGCCAGGGCTCCAGAGTGACAGCTGGGAAATGGCTGTGTGTCAGATCTCTTGACATTTTGCTGTCAAATGTCAAAGTGTGCCTGTGTGAGCCTTGTCCTCCCACAGCAGCATCTGCACCAACATGAAGTGTGTGTCGCTCAGCAGGGCTTGTCAGAAGATCAGTGCTGGGAGCCAGCTCCAAGCAGCCATTTCCCAGAGACAGCGGAAATTCGGTGCTTCAGCAGTGAAGTGTGCTGTCATCACGGTCTGTATCCTCAAAATGATGCTTTTCAAGTCTTTGCATTGTGGCAACACTCAAAATATAGCAAAACCTTTTGGGGATGCTTGATCTAAGCATTACAATCAGCTACCAAAGCAGTAACAAGGGCAGACAGATAGTGGGGGAGCAGCTTTTTTGCCAGAGTTCTGGAGAGGGGTTACAGGATAAATAGGGGCTCCTGCTGCTACATGTACCAGCAATGGTGTGCAAGGTCAAAAATGGGGCGTGAACACTGCCCCAGCTTCTGAATACCACTGTCAGTGTGTGTGTGTGTGCTGGACACGGAACCAGGAGCTGCTGTTCCCCTTGGTGGTTCTTGAACACTGTGATCTTGGGAATCCCTCATGTGAAAGATCTTGTCCCAGGAACTGGGCTGAGGACAGACTCATTCCTTTCGGTGGCTGTGGGAAAGGAGCCAGAGGCTGGTAGGACAGAGGAGTCACTGAAAGGGGAGTGAGGAGTGATATAGGCATTATGAAGGCTATATATGGGGTGTGGTTTAGGGGTCCCATAACAGTACAGCTGGATGTGGTCCAAGTGGTCCAAATGACCTTTCTACTTCAGAGCCTAATCCTGGGTGAAACATCCCAGTAGACGCAGACATGAAGGGTGAGTGTGTCCCTCGTGTAGGTATCATTATGATCTCTGGTAGAGTCTACCAGAAGGTTTGTCTGTTCTCTAACACTGGTGTTAGCATTAAATTTTACATCATTAGGTGTTTACTGTAAACACTAGGTCCATTTCTATCTTCGTGGTTTTTTCCTGCTAGCATCATCCTATGTCTGTGAGAAGCACTACTATGCGTGGGAGGAAAGTACTTCTTTTGATCATTTTTTTAGCACCTTTTAATTGCCATTCTTATGCCATGAAGCTGAAAGAACTGAAAAAAATGAAGTTCTTGATCTTTCTGTGGAGCTGTCTCATTGCTTACACTGTTGTTCTAACTTCACTTATCTCACATTTCTCAGTTTCCCTCCTGGGCTCCCATGTGCCTTTGCAGCTCTGCTCCAGATCCATTATCATCCCATAGCCACACATGCTGGGGTAAAGGCAAAGTCTGATATTGTGACTGCTACTTTCTGGAGCCTGAAGGTCAGCAATGGCAGCGGACTCAGGGTCCAGGAGTCTGCAACAGGATCATGGTGTGTGGTGTCAATGTGCTTTGAGCACTGGGGATGCCTGGATGAGATATGGGATATAGATTGCTGACCAAGGGTGTCTGGACCAAGGTTTTCAGAACAAGTGATGGATATATGAGAGCACAGGTCGTTTTTTAATCCCTCATGATCATCCTGGATCACTGTTGTCTTTTGTGGTTTCTCCCTCTCCTTGCTGCTTTAGCTGCCCTCCCATGCACTTCTCTGTGCTGGCTTCAAGGGAAGGCAACAGGGAAAACCCCTCCAGACTGTCCTGGAGGCGATTGCATGTTGGACCTCTGGAGTGGATGGGGAAGGAGGAATTAATATGTTCTCTGCTGTCTCATATGAAATGCTGGTGAACATATTGCTCTAGCTTTATTTACTGAACACTGAGGGAGTGGGGCTCTTAGTGTCCTGCCTGTACAGCTCGTGGGACTGTGGGCTGTGGCAGTCGTACTGTTGTGAAGTGCAGCAGGTAATAAGGTGAGCAGATAAATGCCACAGATAATGTGGCAGGGTGCTAGAGGAGAGTGAACTAGGCACCCCAGACCACAAAAAGAACCAGTTTGAGCTCATGCTTAACTGTCAGCAAAAGGTCAATGGAAGGCAATGTGCTGCGTGGGACCTATTTAACCATCACCGGTAGCTTCCCATGGCCTCACTGAAGTAATCTGCTGCTTTTCACAGGAGAGGCATTTGTGCACATAAGTAGTTGCGTACTTTGGCATGCTCCCCTGGCACCATTAGAAGAGCTCAGGACCTCATGGGAGTTCCTGGATTTTGGAGAAGAATGGTTGTTGCTACTTTCCTGTTCCAGTCTGCTCTTGCTTTCCAGTCACAGCCGAGACTTGTGTCTCTCTAACGTTGCAAGGTCTGGCAGAGCCATTCAGTGTTTGGTTCTTAAAGGGAAGTTCAAGGTACCTAGAGGCAGGCAAATGTGTTGAATCCAGTGCAGGAAGATGGCCTGCTCTCACCAGAGTGCAGCGCTGCATTTTAGACCCTGTGCGGTCTGCATGTTTTTCTGTGAGCATACAGTGCCATCCACAGTCAGGTCTTCATTTGGCTCAGATCCTGTGCAACCCTTTGGCTACTTGAGTGAAATCAGTAGCTCACTTCGGGTAAGTTTGAGAGGTGTCACTAGGAAACACAAGTGTTGTTTCAGGAGTCTGGGAACAAGTTTGTCTTACATTGTGATGTTTTCCCTGGAAAAGGACAGCTCAGGACCTTGTGCTCGGGTACTTGTGCGACAAGGACCAGTCTGTGTGGCCCTTGTCAACACATGAAGTCTTCAGTCAAACCCAGGATGCTTCAAAGAGCCACTACCTTTCCTGAGAGGTGACTTCCTTTGTGTTTTTGTCTCTCTCTAGGTATCTGAATTCCCCCATGAGAAGTGCCCTCCCTGCCTCTCATGTGCAGCCCTACCTGTCCATGGGTAGCACCAGCTTAACTGATGTCCTGAAGAGCATTCCTCACCATGGATAGTCCACCCAAACTGACTGGTGAGACGCTGATTGTCCATCACATTCCCCTGGTGCATTGCCAGGTCCCTGACAGACAGTGCTGCTCCGTGAGCAAAAGGACCAACCCCTTCTGCCAGCCAGAGCTCAGCATTACACGAACCTCTGCCCTTCCAGACAGAGACCTGTCGCAAGCCGACTCCTTGGTGTACAGCAGCTTTCTGCAGACCTCCAAAACCTCAGCAGAGGCCTCGGACAGCAAAGAAGGCAAAGCGAGGGATTTGATTGTCCCTAGTGTCAGTAAGCGACACAACCCTTTTCTGTTGACTGAGGGCGAAGACCTCAGCGTTTTTGGGGATGACTTGGGTCAAAAATCTTTCCACCTTCACAACTCACTTGTGGCTGGCAAACCTCCCTTTCATCTGCACGAGCTGTCCTTGCCCCCTTTCCACCTTCACGACTCCAACCACATTGTGAAATCCTGGAACATGGCCAGCCGGTCGGGTGTGGTAGATGGGCAAGAGGACAAAATCAGCAGTGATGATGTCCAGAAGAGGAACAATGCCAACCGGTGCCACCAGGCCTCAGAATGCATGGAGCTGGATGAATGCAGCTGCCATCGCGGCAGCTCCTCCAGCTTCTCCTTTGATGTTGGTGACCAGGAGTGGAACCAGAACACGAGTGAATTGCTGAGGAATCAGGATGCCCCGCACAGCCGGACATGCAGCTGTTCCAGCTCGGAGCTCCAGCACTGTCACTGCTACAGTTCATCAAGTCAGTCTGAAGTGATTGACCAGCAGATGGGTTACATCAGTGACTCTTCCTGCAACAGCTCCGATGGGGTGCTGGTGAACTTCAGTGCTCTCTACAACAAAATGAATGGCCATTCTCGATCTAATCTGAATTCAGCAAACCTGTCTTGTGACTCTTCCTTCTGCAGCCACTCGGACACAGGAGCTTTTTACCTGGATTTGCATTCATCACCCACAGAATCCAAGATGTCTTGCGAGTCACATCACCCAGAGAGTTCAGAGAAGGTGTGCGGGTGTCAACACTCTTCCTCACCTGTTCTTGATGCTAACTGCAACTCCTATCACCTCCACTGTGAGCCTTGCACTTCGGAGAGCTCAGACCTCACTGCCTGCTTCCAGAGCCAAGCACGGCTTGTTGTGGCTACTCAGAATTACTATAAGTTAGTCACATGTGACTTGTCTTCCCAGTCATCCCCTAGCCCAGCAGGATCTTCCATAACTAGCTGCTCGGAAGACCAAACCAAAGGTAGCCCAGCCCAGCCCACTGAATACTATCTGTTTAGAAGGCCTGACGTGAGACAGGAAGAAAGCAACGTGGAGTGCAGTGAAGAGGAGGCAAAGGGAGAAGCCACGCAGAACATGATTGAGGGTCAGGTCTATGTGAATGTGTCACCACCTAACCTCAACACAAGCCGACAGCGCTCCAGGAGCTATGATCAGAACCTGGACAGGAGTCCCAGCAGCAGGCTGGGCTCCTTGGAGCGCATGGTGAGCTGTCCTGTCAAGCTGAGTGAAAGCCCAGCAATACCCATTCAGAGTTCCCCCCCGAAGCGAGTGACATCTTTTGCTGAACTGGCTAAAGGCCGGAAGAAGAACGGCATCTCCCCACCACTCCGGTCCAGTGGTGATTCCTCTTTGGATTTCTCCCCTATCCCTGAGGCACAGCGGGATTGTCCAAGCTTCCTTGAAGAAAGAGCTCGCCGCAGCCAGAGTCTTCCACCCATGCCCTTCGTCCATGGCCTGAACCGGAGCTGCGAGGGCTTCTGTTTAAATGATGCTTTTGGGGACAGCCAGGCTTTGTGTTCCACCAAAGACTCGATCTCCAGTGAGAAGGTCCCCAGTGGGCATGGGGCAGGTGAGCAAGCTTCTCTCTCCCTGCTGACGGAGGCAGATGCCAGCTTCTCAGGTGGCTCTGCCAGTGGCCACGGACAAAGAGATGCTAGAGCCCGTGCAGACGGTAAGGAGACAAACTAGGCAGAATGGAGAAGTAAAAAGAAAGGCTGCTGTTTGGGACTTGAGGGGCGCAGCAGAGGAACCAGCATGGTGATGGGAGACCAATGCCTGTGCAGTTTGTTTTCTGGTCTACCATTCCCTGGGAGAAAGCTCCGCTGTGCTTATTTCAGACCTAGATCGGTGCAAGCGCCATGTCCTTTTATGTCTAAAGCCTCTTGAGGTTTTGTGCAAGCCTCTCATATCATGTAAGGGAGGACATGGCATTAGCACTTAGGGTCAGTGCAGCTTGGAGGGTTGTCTCCTTTCCAGGGCATTGTACTCCCCCCAGTCCATGAGAATCACTTGCCTTTGGCTCCCAAGACAGACATCTGAAGATGCTCAGCAGAGTCATATTCCCAGCAGACAAAGGGAAGGGAACCATTGAGGAGTTTTTAGCTGCCTTTGGAGCCTCATGGGGCAGAGGTGGAGAGGGAAGAGGTGTAGCCAGCGGTCTGCTCTCACTGCAGGGTCAGGGACCTCCCACAGTCTCTGCCAGACTTGAGTCCTGCAGACAGTAGAGGACCTGTGTGTCTCTGCTGGAATCTCCTGGCCATGTCCTCCACAGTGCATTGGGCTGCAGCAAAGGTTCCTCTGGAAGGTAATTGTCCTAGCTCCCTCTGCAGGAAAGCTTGTAATACATTAATTGCTTTCCACCTTGAAACTGCGTTTCCATGTCCTGATGAGGAAGTTGTGTGACAGCCCCATCAGAAGTATGGCCATTTCTCCAACATGGCAGGAGACCTCTGTCTCCACCATAGACAGCACTTGTACCTGCTTCACAGGTAGGAACCTGTCTAAGGGGATTGTTCAGCCTGGAGAAGAGAAGGCTCCAAGGAGACCTTATTTGGCCTTTCAGTACTTAAAAGGGGCCTATGAGCAAGACGGGGACAGACTGTTGCGATAGGACAAGGGATAATGGTTTTAAACTAAAAGGGGAGATTCAAGCTGGACATGAAGAAGAAATTTTTTACAATGAGGGTGGTGAAACACTGGCCCAGGTTGCCCAGAGAGGTGGTTGATACCCCAACCCTGGAGACATCCCAGGCCAGGCTGGACGGGGCTCTGAGCAACCTGATCTAGTTGAAGATGTCCCTGCTCTTTGCAGGGGAGTTGGACTAGATGACCTTTGAAGGTCCCTTCCAACCCAAACTGTTCTATGATTCTATGATTCTAAAATGGGGCTCTGACCAGACTGCTGCGATAGATA
Organism: Caloenas nicobarica; assembly: GCF_036013445.1. Taxonomy (NCBI): domain Eukaryota; kingdom Metazoa; phylum Chordata; class Aves; order Columbiformes; family Columbidae; genus Caloenas; species Caloenas nicobarica. The sequence continues at coordinate 10,511,879 of NC_088284.1, forward strand.
GCTCCTAACATGCCAAGTACCAGACTGCTTCCTTTTCTGGCAGGAGACAGGAAGAACATGTGACGCATTGCTGTGGCAGGTGTGGGAGAGATTCTGGCCTTTGGAATGAGAGCTTTTTTGTGTATCATCCTGCTTGTTTATTGAGCCTTGAACATGCACTTGGTGCAGGATGGCAGGGAAGGCTGGTCTCTACGGGGAGCAGGCAGCACGTAGCAGCCCTCTAGGTTTACAGAAGGAGTGCTTGGAAGGAGCAAGAGCTGCTCAGGAAGGAGAGGACAGACAGGAGCTCTCAGGACAACGTTCCCCAGCAGTTCCTGCACCTCCTGCTGCGATCCCTTCCTCTGCACTGTCACAGCAAGAAAAGCGTTAGGGCTGTGGGGAAAGCTCTTGCCTGTGGCTGGAGATAGAAGCAGAGCTGCCTTGCACCGGCTGAGAGCAACATGTGAGCCTAGAGGGTCTGAGGAGGGACTAGAGGGAAAGCAAGCCCTGCTGAAGGCTAGCTATAGGGAGAGAGGACTGGAACGCCCTGCAGGAAGCAGCAACACCAGGGCTCTGCTTGGAATGGGTCCTTTGTCCCAGTATTCAAGTTGCAGCCTCACCAGTGCCCAGTACAGGGGGACGATCACTGCCCTGGTCCTGCTGGCCACACTAGTTCTGATACAAGCCAGGATGCTGTTGGCCTTCTTGGCCACCTGGGCAAACTGCTGGCTCATAGTGGGGGACGGGCAAGGCAGAAAGTGCCACACTGCACTGGGATGTGGCATGGATGGTGATCAGGGATCCCAGTCAGCCCTGTGCGTGCATCCAGTCCTGTGTGTGTTCTGCACTGTGCGCACGGCATGTCACCCTTCAGCTGTGTCCCTTGGGATACCGTGGGCCCACCAGGAGCTGCAGGCATGCATAGGGGATCAGCCCAGCACACTCCCTTAAGGACATCCCTGCCAGTCGTTTGATGGATCAGATCTGCTTTTTCCAGGGTTGGAAGCTCTCTTAATTCTGCTGTGGTCTTAATGTCCTGCTTGGATCTGGTACGGGCAGGAGGAGGAAGGAAGTGGTGTGTTCAGAGGTGGAACAGTTACAGGAGGAAGAGGAGGGAGGGAGAACGGGAAGCAAGCAGCCTTTCCGACAGCACTGAGAGCAGTGTGGGCTGCTGAGCCGCGGTGCTATTGCACGTAATGCCTGTGCTTGGCTGGGTGAGTTCTCAGCACACGTGAGAGGGAATGGTCCTTTGGGATAAGAAATCTTGTGGTACCACAGTGCATTGGGCCATGTCTTTGTGGTGCAGCCTGGGCAGAGGCAGGTCAAGGGCAGGCGCTTGGGGCCATGACATTGTGCTGTCCTGAGAGCAAGGGATGGGGAAGGGACGTGAAGCTGGTGACCCTACCAGGAGAGACAAGCTGCTGGTGCAGCACTCTATGCTTCCAGACAGCTGTCAACAGCTGGAAACTGTGCATTTGTGGCCACATGTCTTTACCCTGCCAGCTCATGATGTCTGTAACCGGTTCAGACTTGAACCACTCTGCATGTGTCACCAACCTCTAGCTCATCCTCTTCCTCCCTCAGCTGAGAACATGTAGATGCCCCATCCCTGGAAACATCCAAGGCCAGGCTGGACGGGGCTCTGAGCAACCTGATCTGTTTGAAGGTGTCCCTGCTCATTGCAGGGGCGTTGGACTAGGTGACCTTTGAAGGTCCCTTCCAGCCCATGCTATTCTATGATTCTGTGTTCCCTTTTGCCTGAAATCTGCTGGGCTGATGATGGCTATCCCCCTGCCCATCCTCACACTCTGTCCCCCTTTCTCTCCTCCCAGGTGGTGGCACTGACAGCAAGCCTGTGGTACGCTACAGCAAGGACCAGCGTCCCACAACTCTGCCCATCCAGCCGTTTGTTTTCCAGCACCATTTCAGCAAGCCACCCAAGGCCCGTGCCCTGCACAGCCATTTTGCCTCCAGCCTTTCCCAGCTCTACAGCCTGTCCAGCAACCGGCCTGCCAGCCAGCAGATCTCCTCCAATTCCCACTCCTCAGCCGTGGCCACCTTGGCAGAGCAGTCAGGGGCTGGGGGGAGCCAAGCCCACAGCACATTCCTGACTCAACGCTCAGCGGATGGAGCTGCCTCACGCAATGATGGCTGCATGAAGAAGCCTGCTCCCGAGACAACCCGGCCGTCCCCCCTGGGGAGTTACTCTCCGGTGCGATGCAACGTGCCTTTCTTTCAAAGCGTGGAGTCCTCTTCCTCGCCCACCACAGAGAGAGCTGGAGAGAGCCAGCCCCCCAGGAGCAGGTCCTGCCCCATCTCTGCCAGCCTGCTTCCCACCAGGTCTTCCCCTGCTGTCAGTGCCATGCAGCCCTCCCAGGCCACCAAAGCCGATGCCCTGAGGCAAAAGGAGAACCCCAAGCCAGTTCTCAAGAAAGAGATATCACTGGCATCAAGCCCACCGCTCTCTGAGTACCGACTCCACAGTGGGTCCCTCCCGCCGCTCTCCTTGGGTGGTATGCCCATGAGCAGAGTGAGAGGCCATGCAGATCCCCACTGGAGAAGTGGCAGCGAGACCAGCAGCTCTGGCCCCCTGAGCAGCGTGGGAATACGGCCCCTCAATGGTAGGTACCCATCTGCCAGGACGTGCTAGTCTGGAACATCTCCAGCTCCCTATGGCTATGGCTGTTCCCTCTAATACCACCCACCTGTATAGCCATAGCCTGGGCCAAAATCGCATCTGGATGCTGCAGTGCCAAACAGCCTCTACACTTGCTCTGCCTGCAAAAGAAAGTCCTGCACTAAGGGCATGTCCCTCCAGTCCTGACTCCTACACTGTGTCTCTGGAGCAGGCAGCGTGGACCTGCTGATCTTACAGCACCCCATGCCAGGTGCTGGCACCCTGAACCTGTCCCCTCTATGCCTGCAGCCACAAGGCCACCCAGGACCCTGCCCTGCTTTGCCAGGCTGTGGCCTCCACCTCCCTTCATGTTTATGTGCTAACGCCCTGGAATGCTGCTGGACTTTTAACTAATGTGCTGTCTGTCTTTCTCTGTCCTTCCTCTTTCTTCTTCTCTCTCTCCCCATTTCCCCTCCACATCCTATTGTCTGCTCATGTCCTTTTGCCTGCGGCATCCTAGCGAACCACCTCTCCCCACAAGCGCTGAAGTGGCGGGAGTACAGGCGGAGGAACCCCCTGGGTCTGGATCGTGTTTCAGGGCTGCCCGGCTTAGCAAGCAGCCTAGACAGGAGGCAGCAAGAGCCTCGGCTGAACCGGGGGAACCCCGTCTTTGATCTCCCTGGCACTCTCAACACCAGCCATTTCCACGGCAAGCTGAACGGTGCGCACCACCTTTCTGCTGGGGGGGTCTTGGGAGGTGGCCTTGGGGCTCAGATTCAGACTCTTTTCAGTGGTGCCCAACGACAGGATGAGGGGCAACAGGCACAGACTGGAGCACAGGAGGTTCCATCTAAACATGAGGAGAAACTTCCTTACTTTGGGAGTGACAGAGCCCTGTTAGAGGCTGTGGAGTCTCCTTCTCTGGAGACATTAAAAACCTGCCTGGACACCTTCCTGTGTGATCTGCTCTGGTGAACCTGCTTTAGCAGGTGGTTTGGACTAGGTGATCTCCAGAGGTCCCTTCCAACCCCAGCCATTCTGTGATTCTGTGATCCCTTGGGGCTCAGGTTCAGCCTGGCCTCATCACTGCTCTGTCTGCTGCCGGCAGGACGGATGATGAATTTGATCATAGTGGGACCAAGGTGTAGAAGAGGAAGGTGAAATTTGCCTCACTGAGGGGTACACTCCGTGTGGAGCCTCCTTTCTTCTCCACAAGCTGAGAGCAGTTGGATCCAGATCTAGTCTGGATTGAAAAGGAAAATGAATGGCCCAAGAGCTGGCTCAGACCCCAGAAGTGCTAGCTTGTAGTTCATGTCCTGTTCAGGAGGAGTTGTAGCCCTTGCAGATGTTGTGTCGGTGCCACACGGGGTCTGCCCATCTGCCCCAACCCTGGCTGTGTGCCAGGTGCTGAGCTGTAGCTTTCATGGAGCAGCTGTCAACACTGCAGGGCTCCGTGGGGCTCTGTCTTCTCAATACTTTGCCCTTAAGGTCTTCCCTGTCCTCCAAAACCCATACAGGAAGGGCTGAGAGGGGCAGGCTGCTTTTGGCTGAACCTTTGAGAGTCTTCTGGGAAGAGCAGTGGGGTCTATCTGTGGGAGGGAGAGGGTTCTTCAGGCCAGCCCCAAGTCCTGGAGGGAATTCTCCAAAGCTCTACACCTCACGCTGCAAATCAAAACAGTTTCTCCATCTGCCTTCAAGGGAAGATGCCTAGCACAGAGCTGGGGAATCAACCAGATGGAAATAGAGCACATGAAAGAGCTCCTGCAGAAGTCACCCCTTGAAAACAGAGACCATCCCAGGGGACAGGCAGAAGACATGTAGTCTGTTGCCTGTGGATGCCTGTGTGTGACAAGTAGTAACTCTCTCTGTGCTTTACTTTTGACCCCACTTGCAGGAGCTATCCACGCAGCAGCCCTGAGATACTGGTGCGGCAAGGTTTCCCTTAGTACCAGCCCCCGAAGGGTGAACCTCCCACAGCATCTTCCAGTGCCTGTGAGCCCCCAGTCAAGCTGGGGCTGGATGTTGGATGTGCTGTGGGGTTGAACTGCACAGGCTCACATTGCAAACCATTGCTGGTAGAGTAGTGAGCTTGTAGGCCTGCTGTCCCAGTCTTGGAAAAGCTGGGGTGAAGACTGTTGCTCATGCAGGTTGCTTCAGAGAGAAGCAAACAATGTGGGAGAGGCTTCAGTATAAGGGCATGGGGCTGATCCTTCTCTCTCCTCTCTTGGCCCTGCAGGACAGTCTATGAGGCAACTCCAGCTTACCTACACTGACTTCTTCCCTGACTACTTCTCACTAGCAGAGAAACCCCCTGCTGAGTTCTGCCTCTCCCCAGATGGCAACACAGAGTCCATCTCCATCGACTTGCTGCAGAAGAAGGGTGAGTCTATGAATCTCTCATGAAGGAGGGTGTGATGTAGCACAGCATAAGGTGAACGGTGCTTCTTTCTGTCTCGTCTCATATCTGATGATTTCTTTCATCTCATGATGAGATGATTTCTCATTTTGTAATGGTTTCTTTCCCTGCTTCTCTGTACTGTAGCATGATAACTACATGTCCCCCTGAACTGATGGCTGTTTTCACAGCAGGTTCTTGTCTTCTCTGCACCATGCAATATGCCACTGAGTATGTTGGAGCTGTTTGTCCCAGGAAATGTGATTAGAAAGAATCTTGAGTCCACAGGAAAGGGCAGAGAGAGCAGGCAGGCACAGTAGTATGACCCGCAGGCAGGACATGCTCCCACCTTTGCCTCAGTATACATGGGTAGACCTGTGAATCCATGTGAGGTGGCAGTGTGCTAGGCTGAGCTTTTGTAATTTAGGTAAAAGATCTGTTGTGTACTCCATGGTAAAGTGTTTATGTAAACGGGTGGGAGAAAGGATTCCAAAGTAGGACAAGACGCAGCTGTGATGAGATCCATGATAGAGGCAGGCTTGGGGACGGGGTATCATGTCAGAGGCAAGGGATGTGCACAAAGGTTTCATGCCTTTGCCAACTGTGTGTTGGTGACTACCAAATAGCAGCTTTCCCCTCTATGCCACTTCTCTTCTTGCATCATATGGATGCAGATGTCACGTTACCCAGCACTGGTTTGTTACTGGAAACCATGACATAGCTCGCCAAAGGCATGGCTTCTGCCCTGCCACCCCATAGGATCAAATCAACAAAAGACTCCATTGCATCAGACCCCATCTCTGCTCGCTCAAGGGATGGTCTGGGTAATGATAGTCCATGTCTCTTGGGAATACTGACAGGGTGTCTTATCCTTCAGCTACTTCTAAGGGTTGTCCTGCTGTTGGGCTGGTAGGTGGGTGTTGGAACCAACAGGGATAGATTTGGTGAGGAATTACGAGGGGCTCTGCAGAGAGCAGAGTTTTTTGTCAGAGAGTGCATGTGTGTTGTCATGGGCTTGAAATGCTGCTGCCTGATTTCTTCATTAAGTGTTGGATTGGGGTCTGTCCTGGAGGCCCCTCAGGCAGCTCTCTGACTTGGTCTTTCCCCCTAGGCCTGGTGAAGGCAATCAACACTGCTGTTGACCTGATTGTGGCTCACTTTGGAACCAGCAGAGATCCAGGGGTGAAGGTAAGTCTTGCTTTCGGTTTGATTTATCAATATCATGAGTAACATGGAGAGGATGGGGAAAGATTGTCTCTCCATTCTCTTTTTGTTCAAAAAATACGGGGTATTCAATGAAGGTAGTAGTACCAAGAACAAAACAAAGGTGATGGTACATCATACATCAGATAGTAAACCTGTGGCAGTTCTTCCTGCTTGATTGTGGGGGTGCTAAAAGATTATGTGGATTTAAGGGAAGATTGGAAAATTACAGGGAAAGGAAATTCATTGAGGTCTACTTAAACACATAGGAATAATGTCCAGCTTAGGTAGTCTCTGAGTCGAAAGTAGTTGTAGTCTGGGAGAGAATTAAGGGAAAGTATTATATATATGCTTGCTCTGGTTTCACTATTTCTTATACACTTACTCACGGCTCAAATGAGAGAGGATACCAGGCCAGCTGGACTTCTGGACTGTTGCAGTACACCAGCTCTTTTTTCTCATGTAGTGGGGAGTTGTGTCTCTCTCCTCTACCCGTCCCACAACACTGCAGTGTCCCCAGTCCCTCAGTGTGTCACAGGGCTCCATAATGATAAAAAAGTGCATCTGTCACTGCTCACCTGTGGCAGGTGGGCATCCCCTATAGCTCTTACCATGAACCCACTAGTTTCAGAGTTCATCTAGATTGCCCGTGGAGCTGGATGTCTGTGCTGCCCTCATGTCCCATTTCTGGAATGATACATCAGCAGAGCAAGCTCCAGTGTTTGCAGTCCTGTCACACCCACCATGTTTGCAGTGCCTCCCCTCCCAGCTGAATGCTCTGTTTCAGTCCCAGGGAGTCTGGGGCAGCAATGTGACACTAGTTGTACATGACAACTGCCCTGGAGTACCATCCCTAAGGAGAAACCTGAATGGGACAGATTCCAAGTCCATTCAATGTTATCTCAGACCCCAGGGTAATTTGCCCCTAATTACAATTGTTACTGATGGAGAGATTGCTGTGCAGCTTAACCAGAGCTGTTTGGATTCCTATAGCTTTTTAAGGCTTCACCGTGAACTTCCTATTCTTGCAGTGTTGGTTTGGGGAATAATTGCAACATTCCCCCATTACTTTACTTACCAGAAAATGCTGTGGTTTTGAGCTGGGGTTTTGTTATTCATCAGTGTTCCAAGGGCTGAGCATTCACCTGTCAAAAGGCAGCAGCCGTCCCTGATGCTCTCACGCTCAATGGATCTAGCAGGATTATTCCTGACCCAGAAGTTCAACCTCAGTTCAGGGCCTTTGTGGACCCATGCCAACCAGCCAGTGTAATTCCAGCTCAGCTGGTAAAATCTGTGCCCTGAACACAACCGCCTGGGGCCACCAACACAATGTGCAAGGCCTGGGGCTGATCCCTATGGATGGACCCCTCAGCAGCTCAAAGACCAGCTGCAGCAGTGTATGTCCCCACTCTGCTGATGCTGGGCTCTTATACTCTTCCTCACCTCAACCTGAGCTCTGTCCATCCATTTTACCCTCACCCTATTTATTTATAGTAATCCCTAGGAATTATAGCTCTGCATGTCACTGAGTTAAGTGTTCCTTAACCCCTCAGTGATGGGAGTTCCTATTTTGCTTGCTGCTTCCTGCTTCAAAAATAGCAACAAGAAAATCTAGAGCAGCAGAAAAATCCCCTACTCTTTTCTTCCTCCAGCAGGACAGCCTTGTTATATCTCTAGGGAGGACCAGGCATCCCTTCTAACTGGGATATTCTCTTCCCAAGCTGTTGCCTCATCCCAGCCTGAGGCAGACATTGCAAGGAGCAACTCAGAGCTGTTGTATGAGGCAGCAGGGCTGATGGGGAAGACCCTGCCTGTTCAAGGAGCCATGGAGCATCGTCGTTGTCTGGATATTGCCTGCTGGATATCTGCTGTAGGCAAGTGGGGATGGACTGTTTCCATGCATCTGTACCTTGTGGAGCACTTACCAACACTCTCCCTGTCACCTGTTGTCCTTTAGGCCAAACTTGGAAACAGCTCTGTGAGCCCTAACGTGGGGCATCTCATCTTGAAATACCTATGCCCTGCTGTCCGAGACATCCTGAGTGATGGGCTCAAGGCTTACGTCCTGGACATGATCATTGGCCAGAGGAGGAACATCCCCTGGAGTGTGGTGGAGGCATCCACCCAGCTAGGTAAGGAGGGTCTGCAGTGATGCCCATCTCTCTGCAGTACTCCCATGTTGTGGCTGAGAAGGGCTGGGGAAAGCTGGCTGTAAGGATGGGGATGCAGAATAATACCCAGCTCGCTGCATGGAACAGAGTGCACCTTGACCTTCTCTTGCAAGGCGGTAGAGCTGCTGCTCTGTTCTTCCCAAATATTTCTTGTAATTTCCCCTGAAATTTTCAGATTCTCGTATAACAGGCCCTAGCAAAGAAAAAAGGAAAAATGAAACAAAACAAAACAAAGAATGCCCTTTTTCCCCGCTCTGACTTTCCAGGGTCTTTCTAGACCTTCATCTTCAGCCCTGCACAGCTACTGTATAAAGCAAAGTTGTGCTATAGCCTGGTCTGCAAGAAAATTTGCACACATGCCTCACTTGGCTCAAGCATCCCCACAACATCTGCACCTTCTGCTAGTACCAGTCTGCACCCCAGACTCTGACAGTGGCTACCATGCAGGAGAACTCCTTTCTAAGCTTACAGATGGCAGGGCCACACTGATATCTGCATTGTGAAGAGCTTACATCCAGGGCTGGGAAGCTGCCAGCCTGTTTGTGGTAAATCGCCAGCTCTGGGGTTTTCTATCTGATTGCAGACGCCTCAAATTAGAACAACGCACCACAATATTCTGTTAACCTGCTGATTTTGAGCCAAGGGCCATGATTGTCCCTCAAGTATGGGAGGCGGGTCCTTGTGGTATTGAAACTCTCCCAGAGTTTTGGAGTTGCAGTCTGGGACACACCACAATCCATGTCCCAGACCACATGTTGGGATGGAGCGAGCTCATCTTGATGGTTGGTGGAGGGGCAATGCACATACAGGCATGGGCACACAGCCAACATCTGTCTTTGCCTTGATGCTTCTTCCCATGGTGCCATTTTGGCTTTGCTGACCACAAATAATCTCAACATTTTTCTCCTCTCCATAGGCCCCTCTACAAAGTTGCTGCATAGCCTCTATAGCAAGATCAGCCAGTACACGGAGCTCACCAACCACACCATGAGGTTCAACGCATTCATCTTTGGCCTCCTCAAGTAAGCAGACCCCCTAGGCTGGCTGCATGTCAATGTCCAGGGCTGGCAGCAGATGCTGGTCCTCGATTGCAGGCAGGCACAGTTGCCAATGAAAAGACGTAAGAAACCTGGGAAACTGCTCAAAAGCTGTAGGTGAGGGAATGAAGAAACTGTGAGCCTCGAGGAACTCCAGAAGGATAAAACCTACCCTACCAGGCCAGAAGTGAGAAGAGGTGGCTGTAGCCACCTGAAGAATGCTGTAAACTTGCTTTAACCCCAAAATGTGGGGTGGGAAGAGTCTGTCTGGCAGGGTTCATGCAGGGATAGATATAACGTGAATAAATTACTCCTGAAAAATCCCTGCTTAAATCACTGCTTCCTGGAGCTGCAGTGCATCCCAGTGCATAAGGCTCTGAAGGAGAAATTGCCCTGGTCCAGGACTAAAGGCTGACCCTTCCAGGCTGGATAAGCAGTGTGCACACTACATTCAGTGTTAAACATAAGTAGGTAGTGATGAAGGGCTGAGTGCTGCTAGGATGGTCTTTCCTTGCTCCTCTCCAGTGGTCAACAAGAGCTCTGGCAGTGGAAAGAGTCCCCAAGATTTCCAAATGTTGAGGGACCCCTACAAGCAGGAGCAAGCTCTGCCCTGCTCTCCCCACTGAGAGTGGCCCAGGTCTCCTCAGCTGGCATAGGATGCCAGCATACCTTGGGCAAAGCCTGCAGAAGTGGTCTCATGTTCATAGGTGATTTGCCTCTTCCATGTGAGCCCTTCTCAGTAAAGTTAAGCTCTGCCAAAGACATAGGACCTAAATGGTGACGAAACTTCTGGAAACATGCTTGTTAGGGGTTATGGTTGCACAATGCCTCATGTAAAGCAAACTGGATGGCTCCATGACAGGCTGGGTGGCTGTGGTCTGTGCATGCTGATGGAAGCGAGCCACTGTCCTTTCACTAGGTCTTGAAGTTCACAGGTTCATGCTGTATAAATGCCCTTTCCCAGCCACCTTTCTTGAAGGGAGCAAGTCAATCATCACTATTTATTTCTTCCTCTGCTTGTTTTCCCTTCCTGTAGTATCCGATCCTTGGAATTCTGGTTCAACCACCTCTACAACCATGAAGGTAAGAGCCTGAGGGCTGTGGGCTGCAGCATGGACCAAATTCTGCACAGTGTAGAGCACAGATGTAATCTCTGGGGTGTGTGTGCCTCTTGTTGGTCTCTCAGTCTGAGCTGCTCCCTTCTGCCCTGAGCTGAAGGACTAGCCTATACACAGTCCAAGTGTATGTGTTGCTGGAAGGCCACTCAGTGAAAAGGAGCAAGGTGGAAGTCACATCTTCATGCGGATCCCTCCACCGGTGCCTGGCCAGCCATGTCCTTCCCAGCTGCAGATAGTACCCAAGGCTTTCACAGTACCCAAGGCTTTCACTTCTACTGCAGATCCCTCAGTCTACTCACAGGAGACCAGATCTAACCCTCCCCAAATTTTTGCTGTCCCTGCCCAGTGCCTGAGAGCTTTTTGTGGCTAGAGTTGTGCACACTTAGCTGAAACCCTTCAGGAACGCGAAATGGAATGGAAAACCTCCTGCCAAACAAAAGGCACATTTTACTGGATTTATCTGGTTTTTCAACCAGAAATGTTTCTAGAGCATGCAGATTACCCAGCAGCATGACCAAGCTGCCTGATGCCTAGAAGCAGCATGACTAAGTGCTAAGCGCTCAGTCAGACAGACACCCCTGACCTGCTGTATCCTCTGAGAAGGCTGCTAGTTCAGGCTGTGCCCAGCCCAGAGCGCCAGGCGCTGCAAGAAGTCCATCCTAGTATCTTCTAGCAGGTTTGGGACCTGACAGCTGACACTTCACAGGTCTGCACGTGCAATCAGCACTTTCCTATAGAGCAGACAGGAGAATAGACTTGCCTTTGTTCTGAGCAGTGTGACAAAAGAAAGCACCCTGTTTTTCTGGAGCAGAAGATGACTATCTGTTTCAAGCCACCATTAAGAATTGGAAGTAGCTAGGGCTGTCAGGGTGATGAAGGTTAAGCAAAGGGGTTGGAGATAAGGTGCAAGTCCTGTCTGTGGTGTAAGTTTAGTATCTCACTGGGGCCTAATGGCCACAAATCCTGTTCCCAACTCTTTCCCTGGGAGAACGAGACCAAACAACAAAGTTGAGTTGGTGGAGCACTGTGGAAGTGGTCAAATGAAGTGAAGGATAAATGCTGCAGGTAGAAATGCTAGTTCATTTTCTGTTAGGATCCACAGTTCAGCCCAGCCAGGTCCCTGGAAAGATGGTATTCATCTGTCCCTGATTCCTCTCTCTTCAGGGCACTGGTAATGACCAGATCTGCAGCTCCTTGTTTATCTCCAGGAGGTGGGGAAGAGAATTTTAACGTGTGCCAACCCTTTGATGCTCTTTATTCACACCTTCCTGCCATGGTATTTTGCAGCAGAGGTCATCCCAGTGGACAGTCTGTCAGGCATGTCCTGGCTGCAGACACAATTGGAAGCAGGACCTGGGCCAATTTGCCCAGAGCTCTCAGAGCATCTGGTGCTCCCTGAACCAGTGCTGAGCCTCATGCTGCAGCCATAGCTATGACTGAAAACTAGTGCCCAACTCCTTTCCCCATAGCTTCACCAGCTTCTTGGTGGGTGGCAAAGGCGTCTCCTCTAACCAATGTCTCTCGCCCTACAGATATCATCCTGGCACACTACCAGCCAGTGGGCTTCTTGTGCTTGTCTCACAGCGTGTGCCAGCCTCTTTTTGAGGAGCTGCTGCTCCTGCTCCAGCCTCTCTCCCTGCTGCCCTTCAACCTAGACCTCCTTTTCGAGCACCACCTGATGCAAATGGGCAAGGAGCAGCAGCAGCAAAAGGAGCTGCTGCGTGTGAAGCAGGACCTGCTGCTTTCCGCACACTCCACCCTGCAGCTGATGCGGACACGGGGCAGCAGTGAGGATCCCGACGGCTGCAGCGTCGCCCCTGAAACATGCAAAGTGGGTGCCAGAGATGGTGACATCTCACCTGGCCACAGCCCTCAGCAAGCTGCAAGTGAGAGGGTCAAGGGGGTGGGAGCTTCCTGCGGAGAGGGTGACAGGGAGGAAGAGCAGAGGAAGGTACAAGAGAGTACATGGGAAGAGAAGAAGGACAAGCAGGCGGGCTGGTGGTACCAGCTCATGCAGAGCTCTCAGATTTACATCGAGGGCTCAGCTGAAGGCTCGAAGTTCATTCGCTATGAGAAGAAGAAGAAGGCTCTGAATGCTGTCCCCAGGGCAGCGGAGGCCCAGAAGGCACCACCCCCCCGTGAAGGGGTGGTGGAGGGTGCAGAGGCTTGTCCCATTGCTGAGGGCACCTTGGAGGAGAGGCCCAAGGCTGCCAGCAAGCCAAGTCCTCAGCCTGTGGAAGAGCCCTTGGAAAAGCCCCAGCAGGTACTGGTCAGCGAAGAGGTGAAGGAACGGAGCTGGCCCTTCTGGATGGGAAGCCCCCCAGACTCGGTTCTCACAGAGCTGAAATGCAGCAAGGAGAAGGAGGTGGGGATTCAGCAAAGAGTGGGAGCAGCAGCAGCCGCAGCCCCTCAAGAGGAGAGCAGCACCAGTGCATCAGAGGGCAGCCAGCCCATCAAGTGGGGCCACTTGTTTGGGTCCAGGAAGGTGCAAAAAGAGCCCAGGCAGCCTAACAGGTAGGGACAGGGATGGTTTGGGGCTGGAGAGGGCTGGTTAACCTCAGATTGCAGCAGTGCTGGTGGAAGTCGGGCCAGCCGCCGACCTGTGGGCTGCACCATGGTGGCACATGAGAGACAGTGTGTGAACAGAGGGGTCTGTCACCCTTGCCCAGCCCTGCCTGCCTGCCTTAGTTCCCACCACAGCACCATTACCCTCTTTGGCTGCTGTTCTTGTTCAAATCCACCTCAGTGGTTTTCCTCTCCTGCCTGAGGTGTACACCTGCCTTGGCTCCTAAGCCTCCTCTCTGGGGCATGGGATCCTGCTGCACCACCTCCATCATCATCCCATCCCTCCCAAAAGTGCGTGGTAAATGAGAACAGAACACAGAACCATCCCTGTTGCACACAGCAGGTGATGAGGAGGCATTAAGTTGCCCCACGTACCTGAGACCTCCCTGCATTGCCTCTCAACCTGCACCCTTCTTGCTTCTATAGCCCTTGGAAATGTCCTTCCCAGCCTAGGCCATGATGTGTCTGGAGGATGCTGAGCCGCCCCCACCAGGAGACAGCCTGGGGCTCACTATGTACTGTATGCACAGAGCCAGACCTCTAAGGCATGACTTTGCCATGAGAGCAGCTGCTTCCCTGCCAATACCTGCTTCTGTCTCCTTCTTGCAGATTGCCCTCTGGCTGGCTGAGTTTGGACAAGTCTGTGTTCCAGCTGGTGGCCCAGACGGTCGGGGCAAGCATGTGGCGAGAGGCAGCTCCTGAGCCAGAGCCACCCCAGCCAGAGTCACCTGAGGTGCCCCCCATGGCACGGCCGGCGCGAGGGCTGTCTCCTCACCCTCCCTGGTGAGCGGCACTATGTGGACACCCTGCAGGTCCTGGGACATGGTGGGTTGGGGTTGGCATGGCTCTGCCTGGTCTGCTTTGTACTTGTGGGCCAGGGGGTGTTTTGGGGCAGTGATGGAGCTTGTGCATCCATCCACCCCAGCTCTGCAGTCTGCAGGCAAGGGGCAGCTGGGAGCCTGGCTGGGTAGGGAGGCAGGGCATGTTTTCCTCGCTCCTCTGTGCCCATGGTGGTCCCTGGGCTACAGCAGGGTGAGTCTCCTGTGGCGAACTAACCCTTCCTCCTCTTCTTTTGCCTGCAGCGAGGTGAAAGCTCTTTGCCATCACATTGCCACCGAGGCAGGACAGCTGAGCTTCAACAAGGGGGATATCCTGCAGGTCATCTCCAAGGTGGATGGTGACTGGTTGCAGTGCAGCCTCGGCTGTGAGAAGGGGTTGGTGCCCATCATGTATGTCACCCACCCAGAGGACGAGGACTATTGACGTGACTGGGAGGCCAAGCACAGTACCGTGGGCTGCTGAGGCTCCTCTGTGGAAGCCCACTCTGCCAGAGGAACAGACACAGCTTCTTGCTAGTTTCTTACCTTTCTTGCCATTACAGAATACAGTAACCATAGATGAGTTCCTTCTTGCTCCTCCTTGTGCAGCTGCCAAAGGCCAACTCGGCCCCTGAGGTCTTCTGTGAGCTGCACTTCGTATTGCCAGGCATCACCATGCATGCAGCCACACCGGGGACCACCTGAGACCCCTCCACCCCACACCACCCCATAGCCCGTGGACTCGTACATAGCAGGAACCCAAGCAGTCCCGGCCACGGCAGCGCTGCCCTGCTGCCTGGCTCAGTTTTGCACTGGCTGTCCCCTCCTGTTGGGTGGCAGTGAAGTCTGCATCTTTCAGCATCCCTGGCACCATCTGCTGCAGGGGTGGGACAGCCATTCATTGGGAAGGTCTCTGCAAGTCTGGGCTGATGGGTTGCATTATGGCTTGATGGGGGGCCACAAGGTAGGTTCCCCCACGCTGTAGCAGCCCTGTTCTGATGTGTTACAGTGGTGCCTGGTGGGTTTTAGAGAGAAGGGACCCAACACTGCCAGGCTGCAGGGCTGGGGCTGTGCCTGACCATAGCCAGGGGAAGGGGAATGGGGCAAGTGTGTGTGTGTGCAGAGCAAAGGGGTGCGTGGGGTTGTGAGGAAGGCGCGTGGATGTTCATTGTTACATAGATCCAGGATAGGTGGTGCCACCCTGTGCAGAGATGGGTGTTTTAGGGGTTGGCCCTGTGCCCTCCATGCAGAGCAGGGAGCCAGTGCCTGGGAAGCCCTGGGATACTCAGTGGAGGGGGGTTGGAGGGGAGGGGGTGAGGGCAGGGTCCCTGTCTGGGCTAGGGATGCTCTTTGGAGTTGGGGGCAGTGCTCCTGGCAGGTAGATCAGGGGGTGCTCCCAGAGGGAGCCAGGGAGGGAGGGGTGGTGCTCCCCTTGGCATAGGGTTTCTGGTCTTGCTGAGCAGTGCCATGGGGTGGGGAGGGGAGGACAAGTGTCGTGCACAAGCACAAGGGGATGTTGGGGGTCCTGGGGTCCTCGGGAGAGGCAATGCCAGGTGACCCCTTGCCATGTTCATGCCGCCCGCTCGGTTGGGGATCATCACCTGCCTGTCAGGTGGAGAACAGTGTTAATGAAAGGCCATGCCAGTATTTGGTACCTTGGCCAGGTTGACGCTGCTCACAGCATCGTGCCTGGGCTGGCTTTTCCATGGTGAGGGGCCCTGGTCTTGCAAGGTTACCTCCTGCTTGTACATCGCTTAGCTGATATTGCACCATATTTAATTTGTATTTCCCTGTTAGAACAAGGTGTCTCGCCTTTATTTATTTCTTTATTTATGATGCATATTAATAAAAAAGGTGCTGATTGAGCTCTCTGCTATGCATCCTTGTGATTTCAGCCCATCCCTGAGAAGGGTCTGAGGGTTACCTGTGCTGGGACACAGCACTGCAGGCTTTGTCCAGCCTCCACCACAGCCAACAGCAGACCTTCAGAAGGAGGTTGTTCCCAGCTGTCAGACCTGTCAGCTCAGGCTTGGGGGACTACGTCACATCATCAGACGATGTTATGTCTCAGGGAAGCGGTGTTGTTCAAGGTTCCTTGTGCATGCTGGAGGGGGACCAAGCAAGATTCAGACAGAAGTTCACACCATTTCAGTCTGGCATTTGCTTCCCCAGGGTGCTCCAGGTATTGTCAGTAAGGTGTCCATAGGTGCAGCCAAACCAGAAATTATAACCCACAGGCAGCAGCAGGTAGTCCTGAGCAGCCCAGGAAGGAGGCGGTGAAGGATGGGTTGTGGGGCTGGGACACCTGAGCTGGGACCCAGAGCCTGGAACAGCCTCACCACAAGATTCAGTGGCTCTGGGTCACCCACAAGGACAGTCTCCATGGCTTTTAAACTTAGACTCGGACAAGAGTTGGACCTCCAAGTCCAGCAGGAATGAGCCCCAAGAGCCCATCCCTTTCCTTTACACCTCAGTATCTCCCAGGAGGAGGGAAGAGCTCTGCTTGAGGCTCCAGCCTTTGCTGCAAGGACACCACGCTGGAGTCTTTTGCAACCATGTGGACAAACGATCTGCAGTGGTGGAGTGAGTCAAAACAGTTGAAAAAAAATCCAGAAATGAAGCAGCATAAACTCCAGTCCTGGCATGGAGAGACATGGAGCAGTCAGGACTTTAATCAGTCTCTCAGAGTGGGTGGTGGTCAGGGCTGTTTACAAATTGCATGGAGCCAGGCTGTTCTCCCCACGTGCATGGGCTGGCCCAAATGGGGAAGCGGACCGTGTGCTGGCAAATAGCCCCATGGGGTGCTGAATCAGCCCCCGGGTGGCAGAGGGGATTTCCAGCTGCCTGTGCTGCTGGCACTGACATAAAACGGCTCTCCGGGTGTTCACTGCCGGGGCAGCCCAGGATGCAGGGGGGACATAGTGGGTTGGTTATGGTGACAGAGTCTGGATTTCGGGATGCTGCTATAGGATTTGCAGCTCCTGAAGTCTTCTTCAGTGTCATCTGGACAAGCTCAAGCTGTGTCTGGTTGGTGGTTACCAGATAGCCTGTCCCGATCAGGAGCTTGGCACAGGGCATGAAGCCATGAAGCCAGCATGGCTGGAAGGCATGCAGCAATGTGTATGGGGCAGTGGCTGCCAGCGCCACTGCTGTGGTTGGGTGGCCTTGCTGGTGGCCTGGTCCCAGAGGGCCACCTGTGGGATCCTGATGGGGACACAGAGCCATGAGTAGCACTGCAGGCAGGCGGAGCAGGGAGGGGAGCTGCCAGGTGCTGCTGTGTCCTGGAGTCGATCCTGTTGTGGGGAGGGCAGCTCAGCCAGCCCCTGGCACAGGGACCTCAGCATCCATTGGTACCCGTTTGGCTGGGACACAGCAGCAGAAAGGTGGGTGCTGTGGGGTGCTGGTGGTGATGGAGAGAGGGATTAGTGTGGTCCATAGCCTTGTGAGCACCTCCAGAGGAGATGGGAGCAGGTTAGATGGTCATGCTGTATCCACCGCCCGTCCTGGGTGCTTCCCTGAACCCAAATGCAGCAACCCTTCACTAGTGAACAGTGCAGGTCCCTGGCTTTGTCACTGCACTAAATCAAGTACCTTCCCAACCTTCTAGTGCAGGCTGCCTGTCAGCGCCAGCCCCACATCCCCCTGCCCTCCACAGGCACAGGACAGAGGAGCTGCCAGCCCCCTCACCAGTGTCACCCCACCACCAGTGCCAACTTCAAATGTCCTGAGGTGCAGAGTGAGCCCAGGGACAGCTCTGGACCAGCAGCAAGATGCACAGTCAGTCCTGCCCATCTCATGTCCCCTGTGCAGGGTCTTGGAGCAGCAGCAGTGTCCTTCACTCCTGTCCTTTGCAGGCAACTTCAGCCTCTGCTTGGCAAAGTTGCTCCTGGCATCCTTGCAGATCTTGGTGGAGATCTTGGCAAAGAAGTGCTGGGCTCTGGGAATGAACCCTGGAAACAGAGCATATGGTATATGGGTAGCAAAGAGGAGCCCAGCTTCATGGAACAGAGATCTGCTCTGGGCTGGTGGTAGGGGACTATGGGACCCAGTGGTGGGGGAAGTAAAGGCATGGGGTGACAGCATGGCTGGGGGCAAATTAAAGGTGCAGTGGGAGTCCAGACGTGACACGAGTGCATGAAAACCTGAGGGACATAGAATCATCGAATCATTTTGGTTGGAAAAGACATTTAAGATCATCAAGTCCAATCGAGCACTGTGAAGTCCACCTCTAAACCATGTCCCTAAGAACCTCATCTACATGTCTTCAACACCTCCAGAGACATGCCCCAGGTGAGAGGCAGAGACCTGCTAGTACCAGGTGCTAGGGGGTTGCGGCAGGTCCCCTTGGACCTTCTCTGCCTAGGTCATCAGTGTCTGACTCATCGCCAGAGTGAAGGCTGTGACCATGGCCCCTGGATGCCTGCCAGGGCTGAAGCAATGCACATGGAATCAGCACAGGCATGGGGAGGTGGGACAGGGATGCACATGCAGTCAGGACAGGCAGCCCCAGGGTGAGCACAAGGGCCTGGAGGTCTGCAGCCGCAGCAAGAGAGCTGTCTTCAGAGGAGTAACCCCATGGCTGGCCCATGATGTTATGAGCCATTTCTAAGGACAGACCCGCAAGCCATGCCAGCCAGCAAGGCTCACAGGAAAGCAGAGAGTGTCTCATCGTACAGTGTTGGTGGCAGCCAGTATCAGGCCTTGCAGAGAAGTGTGAATGTCATGTCACCACAACTGTGTGGCATCTGACAGAGAACAAAGATGGCACTGCATTAGCATGGCAGCCTTTCAAGCACATATTGGGGAGGGGCGAGAGAAAATGCCTTTCCTTCCCATGCCTCTCCTGGCAGCAAAACCTAGTGCTCATCCTGCCAGCATCCAGCAGGCAGTGACACATCCCAGAAACCCTCAAGGCTCCATGCAGCAGCCATGCCATACAGGGCAGGGGGTGCCAGGCTGAGGGTGGGCATGCAGGTCATTCTGACACCTCTGCAAACACTGCTTTGGGGATTTCAAACCATATATGAGCTCATACTAACCCCTGAGAGCTTTGTGCATGCTCAAAACAGCTGAACATCTAATGGTGTTCTGGGGTGCATTAGGAAGAGTATGACCAGCAGGTTGAGGGAGGTTGTCCTCCTCCTCTACTCTGCCCTGGTGAGGCTGCATCTGGAGTACTGTGTCCAGTTCTGGGTTCCTTACTTTAAGAAGGACAAGAAATTACTGGAAAAAGTCCAGTGGAGGGCTACAAAGATGATTAGGGCATACTTCTTATGAGGAAAACCTGAGAGATCTGGATCTGCTCAGCCTAGAGAAGACAAAGCTGAGAGGGGGTCTTGTCAATGCTGATAAATATCTCAAGGGTGGGTGTCAAGAGGATGGGACCAGACTGTTTCCAGTGGTGCCCAACAGTAGGATGAGAGGCAACAGGCATAGACTGAAGAATAGAAGGGTCCATCTGAATATGAGGAGAAACTTCTTTGCTTTGAGGGCTCCAGAGCCCTGGAACAGGCTGCCCAGAGAGGCTGTGGAGTCTCCTACTCTGGAGACATTCAAAACCACCTGGACACATTCCTGTGCGATCTGCTCTGGTGAACCTGTTTTAGCAGCTGGGTTGGATTAGATGATCTTCAGAGGTCCCTTCCAACCCCAGCCATTCTGTGATTCTGTAATATCCAGCTTTCAGACTAGCCTAGCTGCAGCATAGCCTGGACACAGGCCAGGTCCCTGCATGGTGGCTGTCACAGCTTGGGGCCACAGGGGTGGTTTCACAGGTCCTTAGTTGGTGTGACCCTACTCATGGGAGTAGCCTAGGAGTGCTGAGGCAGGACCAGAGGCTGGGGTGCAGCCTGGTTCCCTTTCAGCAGGAGGAAGGACAGAGCTGCAGTTGCAGCATCCTGGGAGTGAGCATTGAAATTGGTGTTTGCCGTGCAGACTTCCTTCCTTAGCCCCTTTGCTGGCTGCCTCTCTGCCTCAGTGCCCCCATATGTACAATGAAACCCATGATGTTTCCTCTGAATGAACTTCAGTGGCAGCATTACTCGTGAGAGGCTTTCATGCCCCAGAGTTCCTGTTTCCCCTTGCTGCGATGCTCATGGCCCAAGAACCTGTCTCTGTGCACCAGCAGCTGTGCATGGTCCATGGGTGATGGCACAGGGGAGATTTAGGTGAGGATTGGCAAGCCAGGTGCTGCTTCTAGAGGGCATCATGCAGGGGAATAGCATTCGTGGGTGCAAGCACCAACTTCGATCTGCAGGCAGGAGGCCAGGAGAAGGCAGGAGCACATCCACTGAGCTGTGGCCTCAGTGATGGCGTCCTCGCTTTAGAGGAGAGATACAAAACCTTTGCACCACAGATACCCTTTGGGAACTGGGATCCCAACCAAAAGTTGCTGGAAAGAGTTCGGAGAAGGGCAACGGAGCTGGTGAAGGGTCTGGAGCACAAGTCTGATGAGGAGCATCTGAGGGAACTGGGGCTGTTCAGCCTGGAGAAAAGGAGGCTGAGGGAAGACCTTATCACTGTCTACAACTGCCTGAAAGGAGGTTGGAGCATGGAGAGTGTTGGTCTCTTCTCCCAAGTAACAAGTGATAGGATGAGAGGAAATGGCCTCAAGTTGCACCAGGGGAGGTTTAGACTGGATATTAGGGAAAAACATCTTCACAGAAAGTGTTGTGAAGCACTGTAACAGGCTGCCCAGGGAAGCGGTCGAGTCACCATTCCTGGAGGTGTTTAAAAGACGTGTAGATGAGGTTCTTGGGGACATGGTTTTGTGCCAGTGTTGGGTTAATGGCTGGACTCGATGATCTTGATGGTCTCTTCCAACCAAAATGATTCTATGATTCTATGAAAAGGCAAGGTATAGTACTGCTGCTGTTGGTCCTCAAGCATCCCAATGGCTGGCTGGCAATACCAGGCAGAGGCACGCAGAGAGTTGGTGTGTGGCTCCTCCACATGCACCACAAAGCCACGGAAGAAGATGGGGAACTGAGCTCTATGCCGGACTGGGCTGAGCACGTTATCAGGAAAGGGCTGCCTGCTGGTGGCAGCTACAACGTGCTTTGTTTCCATGACTCTGCATAATCACCAAAGGTTGAAAAGTCCAGTGGCATCTTGGTTCAGTTTCAGAAAGGGGAAATACATGAAATGAGGAAGTGTGGATAAAATGAATCTAAAAGAAGCAGCATGGTCACAGTGTCCAGCAACCTTGCAAATATTTAAAGTAACCTTTCAGGGATCCTGGTATCTAAAGGTAGAGAGGAACCAGCAGCACTAACCACCAGGGCCAGAGGTTATTTGGCATAGAGAGACCCTTCAAAGAGCTGAAGTCATTTATAGATGACAAAAAATAGTATCAGGCAGATAAGATGTAAAAGCTCAATAAGATGAAGAAAAAAGAGAGCAAAGAACAGCCAGTAGAAGCAGTCAGCAGTCCTTTTTGCAAACACATCAAGAGCTTCAAATCTGCCATGAAGTCCGTAGGGTCGACAGGAGAGCATGTCCTTGCAGCTGGGGAGGGATATCCCCCAGGGTGACAAGATTGCTGCAAAACGTGGTTTAAATGCCAGTACACTGCGAGATTTGTGGCAAAATGGAACACGTGTGTGGCAGCATGCCTGGACCTTGGCATCATGGCAGGATGCAGCTCCCTGCCTGCACTCCGCCGAAATACAGCCTGCTGAAATACACCCTGCTGAAATACACCCCCCCCCATCCTCCCAGCTGTGCCAGGTCTACCGGCTGCATTCTGCAGCAGGTGACATGGGGGAGGCAGTGGCACCTACCAAACCAAGAAGCCCAGAGACACCTCTGTCCTGTCTTATTGCAAATGAGCTAAAGATGTCTTTGTGGCTTTGGGTTTGCTTTGTGTGACCAGAGCATGTAGCTGCTGGACCTGCTTGGGAAGGTGGCACCACCTTGCAACACTGCTCGTCTTCTGTGCAAGAGCCTGGGTTATGCTCAAGGCTGGATTTTTCTGGTGTGGAGCAAGGGGAAGTGTGAAAAGCGAGAGAGCGAGAAGGCTTCCTGGCAACTGCTTGGGCCACACTTCCTCATGGCTTTTGAGGTTTTAGATGGGGTAACGAAGGGCTTTTGTAGATGCCATGTACTGTTAATATAGAAGCTGACCACGGTTGTGCTGGGAGTGGTGAACAGAGGGACTGGGGATGTGATTGGTTTAGTCCTTTTTAATACAGGAAGTTTCCCTGCTCATGTTCCAAAGATGCTCCAAATGAGGAACCTACTCCTACTGAGATGGCTTGCTTTCACAGCCCTTTAATTATTTCTCGAAAGACTCAGCAACACCAAGGGAAAGGGAGAGGTCCTGTCTGAGTTGCTGCTGCTGCTAGAGGCAGAATAGTGGTTGCTTCTCCCCACCCCACAAACCTCCCACCCAAGGCAGAGCACAGCAGCCACCTCCCAGCTACCTCCTTCTGCAACGCGGGGTCCAGACTGTGCACTTGCAGCTCCAGGGCACTTTGACCAGGACAAGTGTGTTTGGGTGTGGTAAACTCTCTATGGGTCGACTTCATATCTGAGCGAAGGAAATAAGAAGGCTGGTTCTTAAAGGGAACCAGTGGCCCTACCAGCTCTGTTGCAGGAAGAGATGAAGCATAGGCAAGGGAGAAGAGGCTGAGATGGTCTTTCTGAGCACAGGAGGGCACAAGGAAGGTGTCTGGGCAGACTCCAGCTCTGTCCCTGAGAGTTAAAAGAGTGCTGGAATACCCACCCTCAAGCATCATCATTGCAGAAAGAAATAAAGCATGACTTTGGCCATTATTTTGCACAGGGTCAGATTTTTGGAGAGGCTGGGGAGTGTATATCTGGACATACTGGTCTGCCCAGTGCTGCCGAGTAAAGGTGTTGCAGGGTGCACAAATCCAGCAGAGGATATGCATCAGCAGAAAGCAGAGCCTGACCCCAGGCTTGGGAGAACTGGCCCTTGCTGAAGAACACAATAAAGAGGAAGGACATCACAAGGGGCTGCAGCTCTGCTGCAAAGCCTCAGAAAATATTTCAGGGCTTATTTTTCTCCCAGCTGCATATTTCAGCTGGGACGTGGGCCAAGCACATCCAGCAAGGGCTGCTGAGTGCCTGGGGAAGCTGGAGCACAAATTCACTAACTCCTGCCCTGCACCGCCTCTGATAGTCTGGTCTGCTGCCATGGCCAGTGCCACTAGCCTCCAGCTGCAGAGAGAGACTCACTGGCAGCCCTTTCCCTGCCTACTGCCATGTCTGTGCCACCTTATCACCCCTTCACGGTCACTCCCACTCCCAGCATGTGTTGGCAACACGATCTGCCACAGCACTGGGGCTCCAGATCCCCAGGGTTCTTGCCAGCTTCCTCCCAAGCATCTGATTTCTTGCCCATGGCAGGGACTACCAGGTAATTAAGATCATCAGTGCACTTCAGAAGTCCTTTTATCACAGTCCTGATCAGGCAGTAACAAGGTGAGGGTCACCCTGATGTAGGCTCTGCTTGACTTCACCATGTGAATGTGGAAGCTACATCTTCCTGCAAAACCCTAGTCATCAACCAGCACAGTTCATAAATAATCATAGAATCATAGAATAGTTTGGGTTGGAAGGGACCTTCAAAGGTCATCTAGTCCAGCCACTGGCAACGAGCAGGAACATCTTCAGCTAGAGCAGGTTGCTCAGAGCCCCGTCCAGCCTGGCCTTGAATGTCTCCAGGGATGGGGCATCGACCATTTCTCTGGGCAACCTGGGCCAGTGTGTCACTACCCTCATTGTAAAAAATTTCTTCCTCATGTCTAGCCTGAATCTCCCCTCCTTTAATTTAAAACTGTTACCCCTTGTCCTACCTCAACAGGTCCTGCTAAAAAGTCTGTCTCCATCTTTCTTACTGGCCCCTTTAAGTACTGAAAGGCCACAATAAGGTCTCCCTGGAGCCTTCTCTTCTGAAGGCTGAACACAGAATCACAGAATCACAGAATGTCAGGGATTGGAAGGGACCTCAAAAGATCATCTAGTCCAATCCCCCCGCTGGAGCAGGAACACCCAGATGAGGTTACACAGTAAGGTGTCCAGGCGGGTTGGAATGTCTCCAGAGAAGGAGACTCCACAACCTCCCTGGCCAGCCTGTTCCAGTGTTCCATCACCCTCACTGAGAAGAAGTTTCTTCTCATATTTAAGTGGAACCTCTTGTGTTCCAGCTTGAACCCATTACCCCTTGTCTTATCATTGGTTGTCACCGAGAAGAGCCTGGCTCCATCCTCGTGACACCCATCCTTTACGTATTTATAAACATTAATGAGGTCACCCCTCAGTCTCCTCTTCTCCAAACTAAAGAGACCCAGCTCCCTCAGCCTTTCCTCATAAGGGAGATGCTCCACTCCCTTCATCATCTTTGTGGCCCTGCGCTGGACTCTCTCCAGCAGTTCCCTGTCCTTCTTGAACTGAGGGGCCCAGAACCGGACACAATATTCCAGATGTGGTCTCACCAGGGCAGAGTAGAGGGGCAGGAGAACCTCTCTCGACCTACTAACCACCCCCCTTCTAATCCACCCCAGGATGCCATTGGCCTTCCTGGCCACAAGGGCACAGTGCTGGCTCATGGTCATCCTGCTGTCCACCAGGACCCCCAGGTCCCTTTCCCCTACACTGCTCTCTAACAGGTCGTTCCCCAACCTGTACTGGAACCTGGGGTTGTTCCTACCCAGATGTAAGACTCTACACTTGCCCTTGTTATATTTCATTAAATTTTTCCCTGCCCAACTCTCCAGCCTGTCCAGATCTCGCTGGATGGCAGCACAGCCTTCTGGCATGTCAGCCACTCCTCCCAGCTTGGTGTCATCAGCAAACTTGCTGATAGTACACTCAATTCCCTCATCCAAGTCATTGATGAATATATTGAATAATACTGGTCCCAGTACCGACCCTTGAGGCACTCCACTAGATACAGGCCTCCAACCAGACTCTGTCCCATTGACCACGACTCTCTGGCTTCTCTCCTTCAGCCAGTTCACAGTCCACCTCACTACCTGATCGTCCAGTCCACACTTCCTCGGTTCAGCTGTGAGGATGCTGTGGGAGACTGTGTCAAATGCTTTGCTGAAGGCAAGGTAGACCACATCCACCGCTCTGCCATCATCTATCCACCTTGTTATGTCTTCATAAAAGGCTATGAGGTTGGTCAAGCATGACTTCCCCTTGGTGAAGCCATGTTGACTGCCCCAACTCTCTCAGCCTGTCCTCCCAGCAGAGCTGTTCCAGCCCTCAGATAATTTCTGTGGCTCCTCTGGCCCCTCTCCAACAGGTCCGTGTCTGTCCTGTGCTGAGGGCTCCAGAGCTGGACGCAGGACTGCAGGTGGGGTCTCACCAGAACGGAGCAGAGGGGCAGAATCACCTCCCTCAAACTGCTGCCCCCAGTCCTTGTGATACAGCTGAGGATACAATTGGCGTTCTGGGCTGCAAGTGCACATTGCTGGTCACATCCAACTTTTCATCCACTAGTACCCCCAAGTCCTTCTTGGCAGGGCTGCTCTTAATCATGTTCATGACCACTTGGGGAACTTGAACATACCTAAGTCTATGGGATCTGACAAGGTGCACCCCAGAGTCCTGAGGGAATGAAGTAGTTGCAAAACCACTCTCCACAGTACTTGAGAAGTTGTGGCAGCCAGGTGAAGTCCCTGGTGATGGGAAAAAGGGAAATATCACACGCATTTTTTAAAAGTGTAGAAAGGAGGACCCCAGGAACTACCAACCTATCAGTCTCACCTCTGTTAGATAGAGTTAATTTTCTTCACAGCTAGGACCACTGAGATCTGTGCCAGGAGAGGAGACAACACAGCTGTTGTGGCTAGTAGCTGCTTCTTCCAGAAAACCTGAAAACTGTGGTTCTCAGATGAGAGATCAGAGAGCAGCAAGACTGCAAAAGGGACTTGAAATTGCCCTGGTGCACAGAAGAGAATGAAAGCAGTACTGACACTGGCGGAATTTCCCTCTCCAATGAGGAAGCCTCTTGCGCTGTATGTGATTTCTCTGCGTGGCAGTTTCCTTTCTGTGCTCACACCTCTTGCAATCAGACGAGTGTGCTGTGAGGCAGCCAGTGGGGCTGAGACCTCAGTCCTGCCCTGGGTGCATAAGCAAACATGGACTTACAATGGACATTTCTCCTGGTCCTCACACTTCTGCTGGCAGTGACGGAGCAGGAAGAGCCAGATCCGCAAGTCTCTGGAGAACCTCTGGAAACAGGTAAGAAGTGCTCTCTCCTCTCCCTGCAAAAGAAGGTTTTGCTGCTCTCCTGATGCAAGGTTGCTGTGTATCTTTACCACATGCAGGGTGCAGTAGCTTTATCAGAGAGGACTGGAGCTAATGTCCATACCAGGGCTCAAGACACTCGAGCATCAGCTGGGTTGTGGTGGGATGAAGTTCTGTTTGGGAATGGAGAGCAGCAAGCCTTGGTGTGCTGGGAAAGCCTCCACAGGGGCCGTATCATTCCTCTGTGGAGGGGACAGTGTCCCTGAGGGCAGCAGTTAGCCATCTCTCTTTGCACAGTGTGAAGATACCATGTCCTCACTGCAGTGGATATGGGTGCTGATGCCCAGCAAAGACCATGGAAGCCATAAGCTGAGCCCCAGTGTGTCCAGGAGACCCCAAAGGAATTATAGTTTGCTGGAATTGCTCTTTAATGGGCTTCCTTAGTACCAGAATGCCAGGGCAGCCCCAGGGTTGGGCTTTTCCTATGCAGGCTGCACACTTTCATCCCAGCAGAGTCAGCTAGTGAGTATCTGCAGGCTCACATGTTATCTGACCTCCAAGGAAGCAGATGAATCAATCCCGTGCAGCACTGTCTGGGGTCTGAGCTGTGGTTCATGAGCTGTGATATTGCATTAGTCTTCATCTCTCTGAATTGGAGTATTTCTCTAAATTTGTCTTGCTGGAGTTAGGTGATCAAAATCATTATACTAACATCTACTCATGTTGTCCTGACTCGCTGCAGGGATGCATCTGGGCTGGTGCAGGCTAGATTAAGGACGCTGGCTATGATAGAGGCCAGGGAGTTGGACCAGGATCTTTAGTTGCTGATGTAAAACTCTTGTCAGGGTCTGTACTGTGTGATATGGACCATAGGAGCCCATTCCCAGGGTAATGTGTCCCCATGGTTGCAGGGAGCATAAGCACAAAACACTGTTACTCAAAAACTGAGGGCTAAACGTGCAACAGAGGATATTATCCTGGCCAGAGTAGCTTCCCCTTGCCCAGATCCCTCATGGAAGCTGTCCTCCCAGGCTAGCTTGTGCAACAGTACCCAAGCGTGGTGTGGCCCTTCGTCTTGTTTGCACCGTGCTCACTAAGGCCAGGACCTGGCCATACCTTGCATGGTAGGATGCAGTGGGGACCTGGTGGTCAGAAGACCCTTGTCACATTCTGTACATCTTGGTCACTCAGCCAACCCTGAAGGACGCTGGGGCCGTCTGCAGCAGAGATTTTATTGCTGAGTTTGCACCTTGGTGTTTATGTAAAGCGGAATCAAGACAAAAACATTCGTCAGCTGCGCCCAGCAGTGCAGGCAGCCCTGCCTGCATCCACAGCACGTGAGCTCAATCCGTCCCAGGACCTGTGCCATGGTCCACACCTGGTGGATCAGGGACCTTTCCTTGCTGAGGGAGAGGACAAGGGGTGTGCCCAGGATAGGGCAGGAGGATTCCACCCATCTGTTAGTGTGGGGGTCCTGGTGGACAGCAGGATGACCATGAGCCAGCACTGTGCCCTTGTGGCCAGGAAGGCCAATGGCATCCTGGGGTGTATTAGAAGGGGGGTGGTTAGTAGGTCGAGAGAGGTTCTCCTGCCCCTCTACTCTGCCCTGGTGAGACCTCATCTGGAATATTGTGTCCAGTTCTGGGCTCCTCAGTTCCAGAAGGACAGGGAACTGCTGGAGAGAGTCCAGCGCAGGGCCACAAAGATGATGAAGGGAGTGGAGCATCTCCCGTGTGAGGAAAGTCTGAGGGAGCTGGGGCTCTTTAGCTTGGAAAAGAGGAGACTGAGGGGTGACCTTATTAATGTTTATAAATATATAAAGGGTGAGTGTCACGAGGATGGAGCCAGGCTCTTCTCGGTGACAACCAATGATAAGACAAGGGGTAATGGGTTCAAGCTGGAACACAAGAGGTTCCACTTAAATATGAGAAGAAACTTCTTCTCAGTGAGGGTGACAGAGCCTGGAACAGGCTGGCCAGGGAGGTTGTGGAGTCTCCTTCTCTGGAGACATTCCAACCCGCCTGGACACCTTCCTGTGTAACCTCATCTGGGTGTTCCTGCTCCAGCGGGTGGATTGGACTAGATGATCTTTTGAGGTCCCTTCCAATCCCTGACATTCTGTGATTCTGTGATTCTGTGAATGGGCCTCTGTGGGGCAGACAGTGGCAATGGGGCAGGGTAAAGCTGTTGGGCAGAGATGGGGGACATGGGAACAAGACATGACCCAAGCATCCCACTTCCCAGGCATCCCTGAGTCCTGGCAGATGCAGAGTACAATCCATGAGGTAGAACAGCCCAGTGGGGACAGTGGGCAAACAGCTCCTGCTTCATATTGCTGTCCCTTTCCACGCACCTACAAAGACCCTTCACACTGGTGGGACCAGGGTGCCAGTCGGTGTGGGGCTGTCCCTGTTCAGCAGGGCTCCTGCATGCCAAAGCCACTGGGCCAGCTTCCCCCACTTGCCCATCCCCCAGCACTGAGCACCGGCAGCGCCAGCCACGGGCACGGCAATAATTCTCGGGGAGCACCGTGGGCCACAGACTCAGCAATTGCCAAGGAAATGAGGGCAGAGGGCAGAGCCATGTCCCAGGATTGGGTGGACAAGGTGAGCATGCACACGGTGCTGGTGGGGTCACACACGGTGTTGCCAGAAGCCCGGGGAAGAGCAGAGCAGCTGCAGGCAGAGGATGTGGTTGGTGCCTGCGGTACAAGTGCAAGCCAGCACAGCAGTGCTGCTTTGCACACCCCGTCACCAGGGAACCGTGCACTGAGCAGGGTGCATTGTTTCCTTACCCTATTGTCACCTTATTGTCTTGCTGTGCTCGTCTCAGAGGGGTTTTCTCTCTCCTGAGGTGCCTCGCCAGTGTGAAAGCCTCATCTCCTTACAGTCCCCGTGTGCCTGGGAGGCAGGTGGAGAAGCTTCTAGGGAGTGATTTCCCTGCAGAGTCAGACTCCATGATCCAGGCTGGCCCCGGTCCTTTTCTCATCAGTCTTTCTTGACGTTATGCAGTGATTTAGTAGCAGATTTCGAAGCCCTAACTTGAAGAGTAGCTGTAATGCCTGGTGAGCGGGAGAGGGCTAGGTTAAATAAGACCACACTCAATCTGAAAGGTTTTGTGTTAGTGGGGCTCGAATTTCCAACAGTACCTAGAATAAATCCTGTGGGGATCACAAGCACTAAGAGATGCTGTGGAGGAGCACCTTGGGGCTGGACACCCTTGGGACTGTGAGCTGAGTGCTCCACCATGCTTCCCCTTCCCATAACCAGAGTACAGTGAGGATTCAGGAAACAAGTGTTTCACCTCCTGTTCTTAAAACTCTGTCAGATGCCCTTTTGCATGGCAAAACTGCACAGGTTAAAGTGCCAGCATTTCCCTGCTGTCCTCATGGTGCTTGCTTTGCCACCTCCTATCCCTGGCACTGCTCCCACCCAGAGCCCCTTCCCCACCCTCACATTGCCCGTTGCTCTTAAAGACCCACTCAGCAGCCTTGGTTTCTTGCAACAAATACAGAGATGCTTTAAGAACCATGCGTGTCTTCTCGGTGGCTTGCAACACCACTCTTCACTGGTGGAAATGATGCTTGCTTTTCCTAGCTCCTCTCAGCAAGCACAGGGCATCAAATGCAGCAGGACTCCAGCATGCTTTGCTGTGACCTATGTTAGCTGCTGAGCTGCCATGGGAAAAGGGTTGAACTTTGCCTGCTGCTCCTTAGATTTCACCTGGTCTTTTATTCTTTGTGGTAATATAATGTAAGAAAGTATATCTTTTGCTGATAAGCAAAGGACTGAACCCAGGAGCTTGACCTGAATAACCAGCATAGCTGTTTCTCCTTTCTCCTGATTGTCTGTGACTTCTGCTTCTAGGGCATGCCAGGGCTTTGTTTTACCTGCCAGACTCATAAACCCTTTGCAGCAGGGACAGGCAGTAAAGGTATTTCTGTAAAATGCTTTCTATATTCATGTGTATTAAACAATATTAACAAGGAGGTTATTCATTCAACACCATAAACTAAAAACAAACAACAACAAAACACACACATACCAAAAAAAAAAAAAAGTAACAACCCAGAACAGTTAATCTCCGACTATATGAGGCAAATAGGCTAACCTTTTGTTACCACTCCTGCCTAAACATTCAGTATTCTCCACTTTGCAGTGAGCACACGTTGCATGTTATCAGAAGTGCCTGTTTGTTCACATCTATGCCATATTTTCCATGCTGAAATTTCACTTGTCTCAGCCTTTTTCCTATAGTTGGGGGTGGAGGGCCTGTGGGTGGTTCTCTGCATACCACGGTGCAGGGTAAAAAACAGTGTTTGATGACTGTATTTTTACCCTCCCGGATGCCGTTAGTCCCTACAACGTTAGAAGATGAACGTTTCTTTCCCCTTTCTGAACACCCTCCCTTCTCCAGCAGTACCATGTCCCCCCACGCACAGGCGTGTGCATCCGTCTCCTTTGCACAGATGGTGAGCGCCAGCCTGGTGAAACTGCGGCAGATCTGATACCCTCTGACTCATGTGTGCCATGCAGCTTCCCATGGCCACCACCAAACCACACAAACAGCCACCCTGCACTAG
The DNA here is from genome assembly GCF_036013445.1 of Caloenas nicobarica. Classification (NCBI taxonomy): domain Eukaryota; kingdom Metazoa; phylum Chordata; class Aves; order Columbiformes; family Columbidae; genus Caloenas; species Caloenas nicobarica. The sequence continues at coordinate 10,542,586 of NC_088284.1, forward strand.
AGAAAAGGCTCCTTTGCTCACACGAGCTCTTTTCTCATGCAAATGTTACCAACTGGTTGGGGATGGAGTGTAAGAAAGAGGCATTGGTCCCCTAACCTGTGCATCTCTACTGCATTCAGCAGTCATAGATTAGCTTCTCTCAGCAAGTCTCAAGTGGTAACTAGATGCCTGCTTATTGGAGAGGTGAGGCTGAACTGGGTTTTATTCAGCGATGTTCTTGAGATTAAATAAGACATGGACTGAAAGTGTCTTCTCTTCCCCTTTCTGTGGGGAAGCAGAGACTTCTAGGCTCTACCCTCAAGCAATCATCAGCAATGCCACCAGGAGGGGCTCTGAGGAGCTGCAGAAGCCTGAATGCAGATGGTGTCAGTGCTGTGGTGCCTTGTGTTTCTTTGGCTCCTCGTCAGCGGCTGGGTGGGGGTAGGAGGGAAGCTCTGGAGGGTTTGTCATGGCACTGACACTGCTATGAGAACGCTCTGCAAACAGGAGGCAAATAGGCTTTGGCAGCGTCCCAGGCTGTCTCACTGCTGTACACTACCCCTCTGCAAGGCAAGCAAGCTCATTTTGTCATTCCCATCCTTCTGCCTGACAGTGCTAGTTCCCAGGCTAATTTCAGAGGTTGGTGCACTCCCCTACAGCAGCGCTGTCCAGGCTCTGGCTCCTCTGAGGCTGGGGATGAGCTGTGGAGTCTGTCTGTTTCTGATCTCTCCCACCCAGCCCCCGGGCACTGCCCAGCGTGGTCCATGTCCAGCCTTGGTCTGGGTGCTGTGTTAGCCCCTGCCTATCCCATGCATGAGGACAACAGACCCACATCCACCAAGCCAAAGTGCACAGGGGAGCCTGTGGGGAAGACAAAAGAGGGCCAAATGACCACCCCCACAGCTCAGAGGGACAGGCATCCTGCTGGTGTTTGCAAGGGGCTCTGCAGGCACAACCAGGTACAGGGAGGGAGCAAGGACTGCTCACCACTCTAACCCTTGTGCCCAAAGGGCAGACGTGGCCCCTGGCACACCGCCGGCACATGTGCAGCGTTTGCAGAAGCACAATTCAGCCCTATGACCTTGCCTGATGCCGCACTGGAAACCATAGTGGATCACAGCTGCAGCCCGCCACCCACTCCTAGCAGACATGGTCAGGAGGACAGAGGAAGCCCTGGATCAAAAACTGCACCTCTGCCAGGCCCATTTCACCTGAAAAAAAAGAAAGGGGAAAACATACTAACATATCTGGCAAACAATTAGGGCTGGTAAATGCCCAGGTTTAAGATAAGTGATTCACTAGAGTCCTGATGAAGGTGACCAGCCTAGTCAGAAATGTGTGGTTCTTGTGCCAACTGTGTCCAACGGATTCCATCACACATGCTTCCAGCCTGGGAGCCTTACAAAGCACCTATTTACTCGTAATTCAGTGAATTGCTCATAACTAAGGCAATCAATCCTAAGTATCTGTCAACAGCAATTTCACTGTGCAGAAGTGTCACCTTTTAGTAAAAAAAAAAAAAAAAAAAAAAAAAAAAAAATCATAAACTTTAAACAAAGACTATTTCTCCTTTGTACTACAGCAAGCCTGCACTGTGTTACATCTCTAAAGCAGCAACTATGAGATATGGTGTTTTTAAATGTAGTGTCACCCTTGGCTTCTGTAAGGAGGCACTATACAGGGCCAAAACCCTCCAGAGAGGGTCATTCATAGTTGCATCAGCAGCAAATGCTTTGCTACATGAAGGGCACTAAAAGTTTCATTGCGAGGCTCAGAGAGGGCTGGGAGCAAGGCAGAGCTCTGGCACACAGCTGCAACCACCCCTGCCAGCAGAACATCGGTGGTTGTAGGAAGACACGTCCAAGATACCTCTTGAAACCTGCACCTGCATCAGCAGTATACACATTTCTCCTGAATTTCCCTCCTGGTACGTTGCCATGTCCTGTGCTGCTGGTGTGTTTTGGGTCACTTCAAGGATTGTAACAGCTACCAGGAGGTATGGAAGCACTTACAAAAGGGAAAGCAACCAGGCCCCCTTGCACCGAAGGTCAAGACTGAGACAGTCTGGGAGAGGCCAGCCATGCCCATGCGCACTCGCAGCCCCCTCGGCTCTTAGGGCTGTCCCCACTGGAGGAGTTTCATTCCCTCAAGCTGCTTCTTGCTTGAGGTCAGGCCCTTCAAACCTTTTCTCCAGCAACAATTCTTCATATTATTTTGCTGTGACCCTAAGACGGAAGGCTCCCCATCAATGAATAAGCTTTGTACAGGCATGATTTTAGGCCCTGAAATGCAAAATGAAGCACTGGAAATGCCTTCATGAGTAGGTCTCACCTGCCTGAAAGAACTGCTGCTCAATTTGCCAGTCTGGTGGGATTTTATTCCATTTATTTGGCAGAGGCTTTATTCTGGCTGAGGTGATGCAGCTGTTGTGGTCTGCTGGCCTTCTGCACGAGGAGTGCAGAGCAGTCATGGTTTCATGGTGAGTCTCAATGCCATTTCGGTGTGTTGGGAAACAGCACAAACTCACTGTGCCTGCCTGGCTGCACCCCAGTTACTCTGAACAACGTTTGAGTACTTACAGCTGAATTTGCTGGATGAAGAGAGCTTACAGAGAAGTATATTTCTTATTACATGACAACTGGTATCTGCTCAGAGGCTAGAGACTCAGATTAGTGCCATGCAGAGACACAGCAGCAATCCTGTCTAGAAACTAATGGAAAATGAAAATGAAGATGTACTTCTATCAATCGTCCAATCTGCATGTTGCAGAATGCAACTAAACATGCATCTAGTTAAACATGTACCTGCAATCCCTGTTGACTCCATTCTGCCAACCCAGATGGGGGGTGTTAACCCTCTTGGGTGAGGATGGGAGGGGTATGGGACAGGAGGTACCCAGTCCTAGAGCCAGTGGGTATTTGGGGCAAGGGATGGAGAGAAGAAAATAACAAGTGTGGCCTGCAGAGCAAGTGAACTGGTACTTGACTGAGCTTTTTGCTGCAAGTGTGCACATGGGTATGAGCAAGTAGTGCCCAGCAGGAAGACGGGAATGCAGGTGAGTGGTGCCAGCAGAGACTCCCTGGGGCTGGTGCACTCGCACAGCCCCTGTCTTTGGAGGAGAGAGCGCAGGAAAGAGCAGCATCCTCCAAAAGGCTGGATCCCGCTGGCTGGGATCCCTCCACACGTGTGGGTGGGAAGGAGGGCCTGCAGGTAACCGTCCTGCACTGCACCTGAGGCTGCAAGGAGGGTTAATGCACCTGGGGTCTGGGGCCTTGTTCTGGGAGGTGCTCATCTCTGCCATCCCTCTGAGTGAGGGGGACCAGCACCTCTCTGGACAAGGTCTCCTCACCCCTGAGGATGCTCCGTGAGTCCAGCGATCCTCAGGGCTTTCCCTCATGGCCTTTGCACACAGGAGGATGTAAAGCTCCCTCCAAGTGGGACCCCAAGCTGCAGTTTACCCCAAACCAGAGCAGCTATGCCGTGGACGATTTGGTGCAGCTGAGCTGTGCTGGGGAGTATGTGCCATCGGTCCCCCAGATCAGATGCGTTTCCAGCGGGACGCAGACCTTGTGGAATGAGACTGCCACCTGTGAGGGTAAGCAGAGCCCCACGTCACCCTGGGGTGTCATCCTGGGGTCCTCAGCTGACATCAGACCCTCCATGACATGGTCATGTCTCAGCTCCTCCTGGATGAGAGTCCAGGAACCAGGGACCTGGATGCCTCAGCTTTCCACCTGTCTTGGCAGTGCTGGGGCACCTTTTATCTCAGCACCTTGCTGCGGGGAGCTGCTGGAGTCTGAGCTCCTGGGGAGGAGTTCAAACGGGGCAACAAGGGTCATGGTGCTGGGGGCTACTGTAAGCCCCATGCCTTCAAACAGTGCCTGGGCATATGGCCAAGGTGATAGGAGTGGAAAGCCCTTTGTGTGAAGGCTGGGCAGGAGCCCATTCCCAAATGAAGCCTGAGTGGGACAGCCTACACATCTCTAGGGATGGATGGGGCGGCACTTGGCCGGCCTGTGTTCAGCCTTAACTCTGCTCTAGGCTGCAGGAGAGAGATTTGGAGTTGAGTGGGTGGTAACCAAAGGAGCTGGACACTGTCAAAGTCATGGCAATAGACCCCACAGCAGGCCTCTTCCCATCCTCTTACATCCACCCTTTCTCCTCTGTACAGAGAGATGCCAGCAGCCCCAGTGGGACCCAAGGCTCCACTTTACCCCAAACCAGAGCTTTTACAAGTTGAGCGAAGAGGTGACACTGAGCTGCTTTGTGGAGGACCCCCATCCCCTTGCTGTGATCAGATGTGCAAAAGGGATGACTCCAGGTTGGAAGCATGCTTGGGAGGTGAAGGACAATCAGGACGTGTGGCATGAGGTGGCAAAGAACCTCACCTGCACCACAGGTAAGTGGAGAACAGTAGGTCTCCACTGCAACAACACAAGGAGGGATCTGCATATCCATACCTGTGAGGTGCCTGGGCCACAGCTCAGAAATGGGTCCCAGATGGGAGCAGTCTCTAAGATGGGGAGGGACAGAAGCCTTCAGTGTGGGGCAGGGTTTCTCACTGTCCCCTCATCTCCTCCGTGACTATTGCAGAGTTGCAGGCCATAGGGAAGCTGGAGGAGGCCGGATCCTGCCTCTCAGTTCTCCTGTCTCCCAGTGTCCTATACCACCACCTTGCCCAGGCTCACGCTCCTTTCCTGCACTTGGGCCCTTGACTTTCCTCTGGGTGTTCAATGCTGACACCACAGTCATGGACCAGCCTCAGTCCCCTTCTGCCTTGTGTACCCCCTGTCCTCGAGATGGTATCTCAGACTTTCTCCCTCCAGGAAAGTGCCCAAAACCCCAGTGGGATCAAAAACTTCGGTTTCAACCAAACAGAAACAATTACCGACTGAATGAAGAGCTGAACCTGACCTGTCCTGGAGCTCTGAAGCCATCCGTGCCCAAGGTCAAATGTGCAAGGCAGTTCGTAAGAGTGAACTCTGGAAAACCAGTCTATGAAGATACCTGGTGGGGCAGGAAGAGCACAGGTGCCTGGATACCCATAGAGACGGCCGTAGAGTGTATTGGTAAGTGAGGCAGCAGCAGCTTTGCCATGTCCCCCCTCTACCTTCACATTCCATAGCTCGTTGCGGGGTTTCCCCACTGAGCAGCAGGCACAACACAGTCTACCCTTGGTGCTGTGTTGCCCATGCAAACTGTTGAAGAGGACAGCCCAGGCAGGCAATGAGACAAGTGCCAGATGGGCAAGCCAGCAACTGCTGCAGTGTTTTCTGGGCAGAAGAGAAGGAGAGTCCTCTCCCAACAAGACTTACTGAGGGGTCATGTCCTGACAGATGGACGTTTCTCCTTCCCTCTCCCATCAGCAGCTGGAGGGATTGCTGTGGATTGCTGATACCCCACCACCTACCTGTACCCTGCCTTGTCACCACCCACTGCAACTAACACCCACTTTCACCTCTGCCAGAAACATGCCAAAGGCCTCAGTGGGACTCCAGCCTCCAGCTGACACCAGACCAGAAGAATTATAAGAAAAATGACGAAGTGACACTGAGCTGCCCTGAGGGTTTCCAGCCATCTGTCACCACAATCAGATGCTCAATTAATGTCCGGCCCATCAGCTTCCGGCATCCTGCATACAGCGTAGATTGGAGTGGACGGGACAGCAAAGGTGACTGGATCCACGTTGGGTCCAGTGTGAAGTGCATCGGTAAGGGAGCCATCTGGAGCTCTCCTGGCTTCCATGCTCTGCTCCAAACTGAATGATTGCTGAGATCCCACCACCCACCCCTGTCCCAGCTTGTCACCTCCCACCTGCCTGCCCTGTGCTTGTCCCAGGTGGGGATGCGTCTGGTGCCAGGCTCAGTCTCGGAAGGAGCTGTGGGATCAGGGTGAGGACAGCGGCAGAGCTGCCCATGCCAGACCAGGGCAGAGCGCTGGGTGTGCAGGGCTCCAGCCTGTGATTCATGGGTGGTTGGGAGGTTCCTGGTGGGGGTACCAAGAGTGGGGCCCTGCAGATGGGTGCGAGGGCCTGGGGCAGGATCCAGAGCCAGCACTGAGGTGCACACGGAGGTGCTCTGGTCCTTGCTCTCCCTCCAGATGCCACACCAGAGTGCACAGATCTGCTTGCCCCCTGCCCGCCCATGCTGGCGAGGGACCCTGGGGACCTCTCCTGCAGCCCCAGGAGCTGGAGTGGAGGGGACTGAAGGGAGCCCTAGTGCTTGGGGTTTCGTTAGCCCTTGGCATCAGGCTAGAGGCTGTGCGGAATTAGAGGCAGGAGCGATGCCCTCCCGCCGGTGATGGGGATGTGGGGCTGCCCCAGGCAGGGACAGAGCTGTGCTGGGTGTGGGGATGGCTGTGCAGGGGCCGCCCAGGGCTGGGTGGAAGTGGACAGGGAGAGACAAAGTGGGGAACTGCGTTCTGCTGGTGGTAGGGGATGGCTGAGAGTGTTGTGGACAGAAGAAGGTGGATGGGGGAGATTCACGGATGGGTGGTCCTCCATGCTTTGGGTGCACAAGGAGAGCCCCCTACTCACAAGACTTGCCTATGGGTAATGTCCTAGCACATGGACATATCTCCTTCCCTCTCCCTTCAGCAGCTGGAAGGGTTGTGGCCGCCCCTGCCTGAGCCCATCACCTCCCACCCCAAATAACACCCATATTCATCTCTGCCAGAAACATGTCAGAAGCCCCAGTGGGACTCAAGTGTCCATCTCTTACCAAGCCAGTCATACTACAAGAAGAACGAAGAAGTGATGCTGAGCTGCCCTTTTGGTTTCCAGCCAACCTTCACCCATGTCAAATGTTCAAGCGAAGACCAGTCCTTCAGTCATGGGAAACCCAAATACAGAGAAGTTTGGCTTGGATGGAACATGGGAAGTGCTTGGATTCCCATTCAGTCCGACGTGGAGTGCCTCGGTAAGGAGGGCATTAAGAGCTCTCCTGTCTCAGGAGCTCTCCTGACTGCCCCGCACTGCCCTTCCTGAGCAGGGGAGGGCAGGCTGTGTGTGCACAAGAGGTTTTTGTCTCTCTGCCTGCCTGGGGAATTGGTAGGTGCTGCTGAAGGCCATGTGGAGGCAGCTCCTGAGCCTACCCTGTGCTTGTCCCAGGGCTCCAGCAGAGCCTTGGTGGGGATGCGTCTGGTGCCAGGCTCAGTCTCGGAAGGAGCTGTGGGATCAGGGTGAGGACAGCGGCAGAGCTGCCCATGCCAGACCAGGGCAGAGCGCTGGGTGTGCAGGGCTCCAGCCTGTGATTCATGGGTGGTTGGGAGGTTCCTGGTGGGGGTACCAAGAGTGGGGCCCTGCAGATGGGTGCGAGGGCCTGGGGCAGGATCCAGAGCCAGCACTGAGGTGCACACGGAGGTGCTCTCGTCCTTGCTCTCCCTCCAGATGCCACACCAGAGTGCACAGATCTGCTTGCCCCCTGCCCGCCCATGCTGGCGAGGGACCCTGGGGACCTCTCCTGCAGCCCCAGGAGCTGGAGTGGAGGGGACTGAAGGGAGCCCTAGTGCTTGGGGCTTGGTCAGCCCTCGGCATCAGGCTAGAGGCTGTGCAGAATTAGAGGCAGGAGCGATGCCCTCCCGCAGGTGATGGGGATGTGGGGCTGCCCCAGGCAGGGACAGAGCTGTGCTGGGTGTGGGGATGGCTGTGCAGGGGCCGCCCAGGGCTGGGTGGAAGTGGACAGGGAGAGACAAAGTGGGGAACTGCGTTCTGCTGGTGGTAGGGGATGGCTGAGAGTGTTGTGGACAGAAGAAGGTGGATGGGGGAGATTCACGGATGGGTGGTCCTCCATGCTTTGGGTGCACAAGGAGAGCCCCCTACTCACAAGACTTGCCTATGGGTAATGTCCTAGCACATGGACGTATCTCCTTCCCTCTCCCTTCAGCAGCTGGAAGGGTTGTGGCCGCCCCTGCCTGAGCCCATCACCTCCCACCCCAAATAACACCCATATTCATCTCTGCCAGAAACATGTCAGAAGCCCCAGTGGGACTCAAGTGTCCATCTCTTACCAAGCCAGTCATACTACAAGAAGAACGAAGAAGTGATGCTGAGCTGCCCTTTTGGTTTCCAGCCAACCTTCACCCATGTCAAATGTTCAAGCGAAGACCAGTCCTTCAGTCATGGGAAACCCAAATACAGAGAAGTTTGGCTTGGATGGAACATGGGAAGTGCTTGGATTCCCATTCAGTCCGACGTGGAGTGCCTCGGTAAGGAGGGCATTAAGAGCTCTCCTGTCTCAGGAGCTCTCCTGACTGCCCCGCACTGCCCTTCCTGAGCAGGGGAGGGCAGGCTGTGTGTGCACAAGAGGTTTTTGTCTCTCTGCCTGCCTGGGGAATTGGTAGGTGCTGCTGAAGGCCATGTGGAGGCAGCTCCTGAGCCTACCCTGTGCTTGTCCCAGGGCTCCAGCAGAGCCTTGGTGGGGATGCGTCTGGTGCCAGGCTCAGTCTCGGAAGGAGCTGTGGGATCAGGGTGAGGACAGCGGCAGAGCTGCCCATGCCAGACCAGGGCAGAGCGCTGGGTGTGCAGGGCTCCAGCCTGTGATTCATGGGTAGTTGGGAGGTTCCTGGTGGGGGTACCAAGAGTGGGGCCCTGCAGATGGGTGCGAGGGCCTGGGGCAGGATCCAGAGCCAGCACTGAGGTGCACACGGAGGTGCTCTGGTCCTTGCTCTCCCTCCAGATGCCACACCAGAGTGCACAGATCTGCTTGCCCCCTGCCCGCCCATGCTGGCAAGGGACCCTGGGGACCTCTCCTGCAGCCCCAGGAGCTGGAGTGGAGGGGACTGAAGGGAGCCCTAGTGCTTGGGGTTTCGTTAGCCCTTGGCATCAGGCTAGAGGCTGTGCGGAATTAGAGGCAGGAGCGATGCCCTCCCGCCGGTGATGGGGATGTGGGGCTGCCCCAGGCAGGGACAGAGCTGTGCTGGGTGTGGGGATGGCTGTGCAGGGGCCGCCCAGGGCTGGGGGGACTGGGCAGGTAGAGACAATATGGGGAACTGTGTGCTGCGGGTGGTGGGGGATGGCTGAGAGTGTCCATGGACCAAAGTGGGTGGATGGGGGAGGTTCACGGATGGGTGGTCCTTCATGCTTTGGGTGCAAAGGAGCGTCCCCTCCTCATAAGCCTTGCTTATGGGTAATGCTTGGCAGATGGGTGTTTCTGCTTACATCTCTCTTCAGTGCCTGGATGGACTACTGAGAATTTCCTTGCTACCACCTACCCATGCCCATCCTCAGCACCTTTGAGCCCAACTAACACCCACTTTCACCTCTGCCAGAAACATGCCAAAGGCCTCAGTGGGACTCCAGCCTCCAGCTGACACCAGACCAGAAGAATTATAAGAAAAATGACGAAGTGACACTGAGCTGCCCTGAGGGTTTCCAGCCATCTGTCACCACAATCAGATGTTCAAGTAGTGTCCGGCCCATCAGCTCCCGGAATCCTGCATACAGCGTAGATTGGAGTGGACGGGACAGCAGAGGTGACTGGATCCACATTGGGTCCAGTGTGAAGTGCATCGGTAAGGGAGCCATCTGGAGCTCTCCTGGCTTCCCTGCTCTGCTCCAAACTGAATGATTGCTGATATCCCACCACCTACCTGTACCCTGCCTTGTCACCTCCCACCTCAACTAACACCCACTTTCACCTCTGCCAGAAATGTGCCAAAGGCCCCAGTGGGACACAAGACTCCAGCTGACACCAGATCAGGAGAATTACAAGAAGAACGAAGAAGTGATGCTGAGCTGCCCTGAGGGCTCCCAGACACCTTTCACCCATGTCACATGTGCAAGGGCAGTCCAGCTCACCAGCAATAGGCAGCTTGTGTACACAGACCGATGGCTTGGTAGGAACAGCAGAGGTGACCTGTTCTTCATTCAGTCCAGCGTGCAGTGCATCGGTGAGGGAGCCATCAGGATCAGGAGGGTACTTTGCAGGAGCAGGATTCTGGGAATGTGTCAGGGTAAAAGTCATCATGAAGGTCATGGCTTTCCCTTGGGGCCAGCGCCATCAGGTTGATGACCTGGAAACAGTTCCAGGATGAAATATGTCCTGTTGTGCTCTCCATGGCACCAAAGTAAGACTCCAGCCACACAGCTCAGAGGGTGTGAGGGCAGAAGGATGCCTTTGTTCCTCCCTGTGAGCGGGGGTCTAGCCCACCTGGGTATACCATGTTCTGCCCTTCCTCTTGTTCTCCCTGCCCATGTCCTGACTGAATGGGGGCAGTTGCTTCACTGGGGGAAATCTCCCAAAATGTCATGCCAAGCCTTTGAGTGCATCATGAGCCCAAACTCCTCCTGCTCCCCTTCCTGGAGAGCTGGAGTGAACAATTTCAGCCTCTCGCTTTCCCTCTCTCCTGACTGGGTGGGGAGCAGAGTTGTCTGACTGCAGCATTCTTGCAAGGTTCAGGTGGGAAGGCAGTGACCCTCTTGCAATGTCTCCTTCCTAGACATCCTTCAGGTTGTCCCTGGGACCCTGGAGATTTCAAGCACCAGCATCAAACTGAACTGGACCTGCAGTCTGCCTGACATGTGCCAGCGCATGTGGGCCAGGTGCCGTTTGGCAGACCCTTCGTCCTCTTCCTGTAAGGCTGAAGAGGTGAAGGGAGAGGAGACGCTACAGGGCCAGGAGGGAACATTCACCTGTCCCACTCTGCAGCCCTTCACTGACTACAGTGTCACCATCTCCCTGCCGTCCAGCACGATTCTGTACAGACAGCTCCACAGGACGAAGGAAACAGGTATGTGTCCACCTACATGAAATGTAAAGGTGCCCTTCGCCTAGCAGCTCAGCCTGATCATCCACTCCCTGCAGTGATGGTCTTGGATTGAGTCTTCTCAGAGCCAGTGGGGGCTCAGGGAAAGGGCCTGTGAAAGGCCCTGGAGCAGAGCACGTCCCCTCCTCCCTCAGTGTTGTCCCAAAACCAGGGTTCTTTACCCAGTGTGCATACAAATGAGCCAAATTTAGCACACAGAAACAAGATATTGTTTATTACAGAGCCGCACAAGTCTGGATGCTGGAATAAAGCCAGTATGACAGCCAGAAAATTAACAGTTGTTAAATACAAAATCTTATCACTACCCAGGGCAGTCCCAAAAAGACAATTGGTTACACATTTGCTTATGGCATTACATAATCCTTCTAGCAAATAATGAGCAATGCTCAGCTAAAGGACACTTTATCCAACAGTCTCAAGATATGTGTTAAAGCAAGACTGAATTACTTATGCAGGCTTCAAAATGTCTAAAGCTGCAAGGTCAATCTCTCTGATTGGGTGCTTTGCAAGTCACTCTTATCTTTGTCAGGCTAACTTAAAACTGAAAGCATTTACATATCTTTAGGTTAGTAATTGCAGACAGGATTCATTCTTTTAAGTGCTAATGACAACACCAGGAGCTGTCTGCACCCTGCTCTGGGCTCAGCTTCTCCTTGGCATCACCACCCGTGACCCTATCCTTCTGTGCTTCCAGTGCCAGACAAACTGGAGGAGCTGTGGCTGGATCCCAGCACAGGGTCCCTCAGATGGAAGCCACTGCCCTCCTGCAAAGGAGAGATCATTGGATACCAGGTACCAGGGGAACACAGAACTCCCATGGTCCCCCTTACCTTGCCAGGCACCTCCCTGCCTGGAGCTCTGTGCAAGCAGCCTGGGGAGAGTGGGGAAAGGAAAGTTATGATGACCTGCAGGTTGAAAGAGAACTTCAGGTCTCCTCTTGTGGTGGATGTCACCACAGCACCTGCACTGCAGCAATATTATACCAGTGACCTGGCATCAGGCTCATTACAAATATATACACCTATCCAAACGGACAGCCTCCCCCTTGCCCTCAGCTCTTCACAGAGGCTTTGCTTACAGAGGCAGCCACTCTAATGTGTTGAGTGTTGGCTCAAAATTCCTCCTCTTGTCTGCATGGGGCCAAGGCTTGTGCTGGTTCCTCTCTGGAAGCCTTCCACAGCTGGGGCAGCTACAGAGAATGGGAGGCTTGCAAGGGTGCTTTGCTCTCTCTGGATGTGCTGTGCGCAGGTTCCCAGAGGGCAGGTGGGAGCTGCTGCCCTCCAGCTCTGTCTCCTGTCCCCAGTTGAACATCACAACGAGGAGTGCGCAGGATGGCAGCCTCCTGGAGATGGAGCGGCTGTGGCTGAACAGCCCCGTCACTGAGTACCGGCTGCCTGAGCACAGCCCCGGCAGCAGATACGTGGTGACGATGCAGGGACTCACGGCTGCCGGAGCCGGGGCTGCGTCACTGTGGGAGCTTCAGACGGACAGCTCGGGTAAAGCTTGCTGTGTCCTGGTCCCTCCAGAGTGGCCATGACAGGTGTCCCGGCTGAGGCAGCTCTGCGTCCCCAGCCCTGTGGCCTCCTGGTTGTCCTGGAGGAGCCTGGGCACCCAGGAGCTGAGCTCTGCAGCCTGCACTGCCTGGGGTGTCCCTGTTCCCTGCACGGCCCCTGCCGTGCTGCTCGCTGATGCTCAACCCCCAGGTCTTCCCCTCCAGACACCCCACACCCTCTTGACATCAGCTGCCGCAGCGTCCATGACATCTCCCCATCCCAAGGGACAGCAGTGCTTCCTCTCCACCCCATCACCCGTCCCTCTGAGGCAGCAAGGTGAGTGCAGCCCCCAGCACCTCTGCTCTCCACAACCCCGAGATGGGTTTCCCCACCAGCAACACTTGCCCACAGCCACCTCCACCCCTCTTTCCCTGTCCCCGTCTCTCCCAGCCCTCTCACCGCCCTGCCTTGCAGGGAGTACCAGCTCATCGTGGCTGTGATGGACAATGACACGTCAGTGGAAAGTGCCTGCTCGGGGGAGCCGCAACCCTTCAACGCCAGCCAGCAGCCTGGTGCCTATGTGGCCGCCATGCTCAACCTCACAGCCCCCACAGAATTTGTGTTGGGCAATGGGATCCATGGGCAGGATTACCACAATACTGCCCTGCGCCTGGGCTGGGACTACTTGGCCCTTCTCCGCCTCGTCCGCCGCTCACAGCAGGTACCATCCACCCATCTCAGGGGCTCTGACGATGCTGCCAGCTGGGGCCGGGCCCCTCGGCAGGGTCAGGGCTGTCTGCCGACGGCAAGTGGCAGTACTGCACAGGCTCTGCTCTGGGTGTCTGTGCTGAGAGTCCAGGCACCTTGGCAGGACAGTGTCCCCGTGGTCCTCGGCCACAGCTGGGGCATTGGGTGGCCATGGGTGGGAGGCCTGTGCCCCCAGGGCAGGCTGTGGGGCAGGAGTGGCCTGAGCTCTCGCTCCCTCTCCTCCAACAGGCAGAGAAGTTCTCCTGCATCTGCTACAGCTTCTCTGTTGGTAAGTGAACTCCTTGCTCCCTGTGCCTGAGGGTCTCTCCTGCACGTTGCCTTTTCCCAGCCTGGCTGCTTCTCGTGGAGAGGAGCTGGCTGAGAGCAGGAGCTGTGGGGTCCCATTTTTCTACTTCTGTCTTCGTGCAACTTCTCTGAATCTTGAGACTACCTATGGTAGATGGGCTTTGGGCTACCTTGATCTACTTGAGCAGGTGTGGCACAAATGGCAGTTGGACACTCTACATTATTCCTGCATCTTAGTCCTAGCACTCCCCTGGTGCATGTGCAGCCCCAGAAATGCAAACCTCACTAGGCTCTGGGCTATGCCTGGGGCAGTCAGGGAGATAGAGCTCACACCAGAGGGTACCCCAACAAGCAAGTACCTACCCTTTCTGCAGCAGCTTAGCTATTCTCCAATGCACAGCCTGTGGCGGGAGAAGAAGGAAGCTACTTTTCTCCCCTTGCCCCTCTGTGATCTCCCAATGTCCAGTTAGGGCTGTGCCGAAGCCTGAAACTAGGCTGTGCTGGTTGCAGGGCAGGAGCCAGTGCCTCAGCTGGGCAGTATGTCTGTGCTTCTGGCAGTCTTGCTGGTGGCTGCACTCCTGGCACTGGGGATTTTGCTGCTCTTCGTGCTTTTCAGGTCAGTATGTGCCTCACCTCTCCTGCTCTCTGCAAGGCATCCAGCACCTTGCACGGCCTGGGAGAGTCCAAGTAGACCCTGAGATAAAGCAAGGTGGGAGGCCAGGCCACTATATGGGCAACAGCCTCTCCTCTGTCTCTCTCTGCTGCTGGTCTATGGGCCTGTCTTGCTGTTTTGCAGGAGAAAGTACAACAGTTCAAAAACCTCAGAGAACAACAGTGCTATCCCCCTGCGAAGACATCGAGGAGGTGAAGTATGAGCAGAGGCCCTGCATGTCTTGTCTGGACATACTGTCTGTTAAAAGCACAGGCAGGGTGCTTACAGGCTCTGTAAGGCCCTTGCAGCAACAAGGGGACCAGAGCTGGCTGGCATAGGGAAAGTGACACTTCCCAGGAGAAAGGGACAATCTAGGGTTTAGTGGGGTTCTGACCACTGCAATTCCAGCTCAGTCCCAGCTGCAGAGTTGTAGGATCAGCCATCAGGCACAAACTAAACTCCTGGCTTCATGGTCTCCATAGGTGTGGGCAAGCTGAACACAGAGATCCCAGTGGAGGAACTGCTGGAGGCTCTGAAGAGGTTTAAAAGGGCAGAAATAGAAGCAGAGCAGACAGAGGATGAATCAGTCGACAGGCATGGCGCTGGGCGTCTGAGAGAGTATCAGGTCTGGTTTAGCTTTGCTTTTCCACCTGGCTGCACTGTTCACTCAGCCCTCACCTCTTCCTTGGGTGTGTGATGCAGTTGGCTTTGGCCAGCCCCAGAACACATGCCAATGCAGAATGGACTTGTCTTCTTCCTCTGCAGCAACTGTCCTCCACTTTGTTGCATCCCTGCGATGCTGGGAAGGAGCTGTGTAATCAGAACAAGAACCGCTACAAGAGCATCATCCCATGTAAGCAGAGCTCTCCAGAGGTTGGCACAGGCACTCGGAGGTGGTTGGGCAGTACAGGGTTCTGGCCTGGTGTAGGTGGCACTCCAGCTCATCAGCAGAGCTGAGCTCCTTGCCGCATTGACCGTGGCCACCAAAACCCAGAGAGATTTTTCAAAATTGTCACGTTGGACGTATTTTATATCCGGTTGGAGAATCCTTGTTCTGCCCCTCAAATCTCCTTGCAAGCTTAATCATTCATCATTGTATTTCTGTTCCTGCTGTTAGTCTTTGCTGAACACTGCCATGTCCCATACAGAGGTGGATATTTGTGCGATAGTGGAGGGAGTGACCCAATTTCTATCAAAACTTAAAGCTCCTCTGGGGCCCACAAAATGTGGGCATTTGGCCACTTCATTAACAGTCTTCCCCAAAACCATGTTGCATTTCCTGCTCTGCCACATCACCTTTCATCTCCTCAGCTGCTCTTTACTTCTGAACATGTCCTGAGGCCTCAGGTACTGCTGAGGAGGGAGAAGACAGTCCTGGACTTTCCTAAATTACATACTTCTCCTTAAACAGCCACTTAAGTTGGTGCCCCAAAGACAAAGTCCATGAACTCCCACCTCCCTTCTCTTTCAGATGATCACTGCCGCGTGGTGCTGCAACCCTCTGACACAGGGAATGGCTACATCAATGCCAGCTATGTGGATGTAGGTAGCGAGGACTTGCTGCCATGGGCAGGGTGGAGGTGCCTGGGCAGGGTAGGAGGGGTGACTGTCTGCTGAGTGGGGACAGTCCTGCTGACATGGGCGACCCCAAGGTCTGGCACCTCCTGCCCTCAAGTCCTGTCAGATCGTGGGCCGTCACTTTCCTTGTGTCCTCTCTGAGCTACTCAGAGTACTCGGTTTTTGTGCACTTCTCATCTCTAACAATAAGGGACTTGTGTGAGGGACAGAAGCCAAAATACAGTCCCTGGGTACCCACTGTGTGCTGGCCAGGTGTGGTGCTGTGGGACATGAGGGCTCTGGGCTCTGGTGTCTGTAGGGATGGGTCTTTTATTTTGTTCCCTGTTAAACATTTAACCCATGTGACCGGAGATGTTTGAACTTCTTCCCCACAGAGCTACCGGAGTCCACGCTTCTTCATTGCAGCTCAAGGTGAGCGCTCCCAGCCCTCATGCTCACGACATGCTTGTCACTGCCCTGAGCACTTTGGAGAGGGGGACCTGTTAATAGCTTGGTCCAAGGTGCTGTATCTCCTGGGCCTCTGTCTTAGATGGTGGTTATGGCTGCTGCAGGGCATGGAAGGCTTTAGTGGCACTTTGGCAGTGACCAGCTGGAGCTAGTCCCTGGCTGAGTACATAGTCCTTCCATACACAAGCCTGGTTTGTTCCTTTTGGTGGCTGGTGTGACAGGGACAAACCTGCAAACACCTGACACGTCTGCACTCAGTGCACTCAAAGACAGGATCCTTCCGATGGTGTGAAGCCAGGATGGGTTAGTCTGCTCTGTGCAGCATGTGGTGAGGTTTCCAGCTCCTTGCAAAGCTGCAGAAATGCTCTTCAGGAAATAGAACCCTAAATGTAGGAGCAGCTCATGGTTGTCTTGAGGGTCTGGGTGGGGAAGCCCCTGAAGCAGCAGTGAATCCCTCATGTATCCTGCGCTCAATTGCCCTCCCTCTTCCATGTCCCAATTTCTAACATTGGTGATGAAGCCAAGGTGCCCATCACCACTGGTCAGGTGCTGCTGTCCCCAGGCAGAGGGAACCCAGGGCTTCTCATAGCCTGGGAACATCTGAGTTGTGCCTTGGAGCACCCTCATGGCTGGGACACTGGCACAGGGCTCTCCTCTTCCTCTCCAAGGCCCCTTGCCTGGCACGGTGGTGGATTTCTGGCAGATGGTCTGGCAGGAGAAGACCTCAGTCATTGTGATGCTGACGGGCTTAGTGGAGCAGAACAAGGTAGAGAAAGCATCTCAGCCTGTGCTCAGCTTGGGCCTCCCCAGAGCCCAGGCTTCCTTGCCTGCTTTGCTTTGCTCCCAGTGCAGCTGGCAATGAGGGCAGACAGCAGCTCCACACCACTGCTGGCTTGCAACGCTCCTCTCATGAGTTTGCTAGTGCTTAGCAGTCTTGCTGCTGTTGACAGACCAAGTGTGAGCAGTACTGGCCAGAGCAGGAGCAGGTCTACGGGGACCTCACTGTCACACTCAACAACACCAGGACCACCACGGGCCTTGTCACACGCATCTTCTGCCTGCAGAAGGTAAGCCTGGCATGTAGCTGAGATGGGGATGTGAGATGCTTTTGGGTTTCAGCAGCTGGTGGGAGCTGTTGGCCAAGAGACGATGTGGGGAGCCCTGCCCGGTCTCTAGCACGATCAGGTCGGTGTTGCTATCACTGGATGCCGTGCCAGGGCATCGGCCCCAGGTTTCTGTGCCAGGCAAAGGCAAAAGCTCCAGTGGTCACTTCAGCTGGGTCTGGACTGAAGATGCACATGGGCAGCTCATGCATCCTTGAGGGCTTGGATGAGGTGACCACAAAGGTTTTAAATGCAGTTAAAGGAGTGCATCCAGGATGATGGGACAGGTGTCTGCTTGTCCTGGATTAATCTGCAGAAGGTCCACATAGAAGTTCCGTGGTCACACAGTTCCTAAAGCTGAAGAGATACTTTATCTTTTAATATAACTTAATTATATTTCTCAAGATGGGTACTTCTGCTGAAGTTGTAACTCAGATAATAAGCAGAAACTGAAGGAGCTGCAAGGAGGGGAAAACAGGTACAATATAAAGAAACTGCAATTATGTGTATTCTCTTCTTGTTTTGGCCTTGTCTAGCTAAAAGGTAAAGCCCCAAGAGCACCTGATGGTGGGACATAGTTCATTAGTTCAGGTCAAGTGAATATGATATTTAGGGAAAAATACATCATGGGCTGGTAACAAACATCACTACATTCACATCAGTGCAGGAGCAGCCTTAGGAAATGCCTTCATTGGGCAAGCCAGGGCTTTTCAGTGACTATGGAAACACTCTATGCCGTGATTTTTGTCTTTTTTTTTTTCCTCTGGGGCACAAGTTGCATTTACTCCTCTGAATTCACTGTACACAGCATGGGGAAGCAGAAAACAAAGTGAATTGTGTGGCTGTGCACTGGGTGAATTTGGCCTTTGCTGCCTGATGAGCTATAGTGGAGCAGCCATTGTGGTAGGGGTTCTGGGGAGAACACTGTGTGCTGGTTCCCTCCCTAAGTGATTTTCTCCACCGCTCCTTACTTGCTGACATGCAATTACTTCACACAAGTTTCCAAGCTGGCTCCTGCTCCCTGCTCCCAGCCATGTCTCCCTCTTTGCAGGCAGGCTGTGCTCACCCAAGAGTGGTGGAGCAGTTTCACTACCTGCTGTGGCCAGACCACGGGGTGCCCAGAAACCCTGCCCAGCTCCTGTGCTTAGTGGAGGTGGTGAACAAGAGGGCTTTGGAAGCTCCTACTGGACCTGTGCTGGTGCACTGCAGGTACTGGGCTGAGAGCACTTGGGTGCTGGGGCAAGGCTGGCCGTGGTAGCACTGACCCCCAATTTTCTGCATCCTCAGCGCAGGGATTGGGCGCACAGGTACCTTCATCTCCCTGGACTTCCTCCTGAAGATGGGGAAGGCTGAGGGCAAGGTGGATGTGTTTCACTGCGTGCAGAAGCTGCGGGAGCAGCGGGTCAGCATGGTGCAGACCAAGGTGAGGAGAGTTACCAGCTCCCTGCACACTGGCAGGCTGCAGATCTGCTTCCCACCCTTCCCAGGGATGTGGTGTGCAAAGCCACGCTGGCCATGCTGTACATGGTCTAGCCACAGGGACTGGAACTGCCAGATGATGGAGACTGCAGGATCTCATTTTCACTGTTTTGTCCAAACCCAGTCATGATCTGTGTTCCCCTGAGACCCTCTGAGGTGTCAGAGGCATTCAAATGTACCAGTCATTCTGGTACAGAAGGGCTGTCTTGTAGGCAAGAAGCATAAACAAGAGTCCACGTGTCATTCAGGTTTTCAGGATGTCTGCCCTCATGGCATCTTCTGTGCAGCAGTGTCCTGGCCTAGGGACTACATCCCTATGGTCTGCTCAGTGCTGGGACACTACGCAGGAAACTAAGTTGAGAAGGATCATCCAGCTGCTTGTAGGAGGACTAATTAGTTCACTGGTTTTCTGGGTTTCCTTCCCCAGAGCAGGGACCTAGTCTGAGAGCGGGCATTAAACCACAGGAATATGGTCTTGTGTGGGTTGTTGCAGTTGCTGGCTGTTTCTCAGAGCAGGGCTGCTTGCACTGAGGAGTGTCTGGCCTCGGGACCCCACAGCAGGAGGGTGAGGGATGGACCTGGCTCATTCCTGGCACAGGTCAATGCCAGTGACCTGGCGGTCTGAAGTCCCAGGGCTCCTCACGGAGCTGCTCCAGACTATGCAGTTGACCCACATCCTCATGCAGGAGCAGTACACCTTCCTGTACGAGGTGCTGCTTGAAGGCTTGCTCTGTGGCAACACCGGGGTCCCAGTGGAGAGCTTCACCAGCCATGTACGCTGCCTTCGAGAAGCTGAGACCTCAAGGCACAACAATGTCCTTGAGAAGGAGTTCAAGGTACCACCAGGATCTGGTGAACTGCCTCTGGTGTTGTGGGGACCGGTCTGTGATGCCTCCCTGCTACGGCTCCCCTCCCCAGCTGTGGGATGGAGATGGGGAAGCATTTCTCTGGGGTGGCTGAAGAAGGGGGGGAGCTGACAGGCAGGTCTTGCCTGGCTGAATCATTCCTACAGGCCCTGCAGAAGTTTTCTGAGTTGTTCCAGCTCCTGCCATGCAGAGAAGCAGAGAAACCCAGCAACCAGCCCAAGAACCGCAAGCCAGGGATCCTGCCAGGTACTGCTGGCAGGGATGGGCAGCCCCTTGCTCTGCGACCCAGTGCCTGGGAGCAGCGTGGGGGGATGATGCTGCCCTGCTGCTTCCCTCCCCGACACCGTGACACTGGCATGTGTCCCAGCTCGGCTGGGATAAACGTGTCCCGGGGTCTAATTTTTGCCAGTGGAGGAGCCCAGATGAGGCATTAGGGAGCAATGAGGAGTGTGGACCTGCTGTGCCTCTGTGCCTCCGTACATGGGGTCTTGGACATGTCATGCCAGGCAGCCCTGAGCTTTCATGGCCATGGGGCTGGTAGTGCCTGTTCATCCAAGCCTCTCCACCCCGTGTCACAGGGAGCCACGCTGACCCCACTGCTTGCAGGGCAAGCCTCTTGCCTCTGTGCAGGGGGACAACGGTTTATCATTTCTCCCCGCACTCCTTGCCTCCGCAGCGGATTCCTGCCGGCCCATCCTCATGTCCTCGCTGAATGCAGACGGTTCACCAGGTTACATCAACGCCGTGTTTGCCAGCGTAAGGCTCCAGCCCCATATGGGGGTGGGAGCTGCTGAGAGCAGCAAACCACCCCCCTGCCCCGAGCATCACTGCTCGAGGCCGGGGTGACCATGCCGCCCTGGTCTGAGGTGTCCCAGCCCTGGGGCTTCTTCATAGCGACTATTTCCCAGTGGCTGTGGCCCTGCTGCCAGGAGATGGCCCCCGTGATCATCCTAAGCCCTGCCTGCACAGGCAGCTCAGCACGCTGCTACACAGCCACTGACTTCTGCCTGCTGGGGAGCAGAGCCCGGCTGCGAGGAGCTGAGGGGCCAGCGGGGTGCAAGCCTGCTCTGAGCAGGGCTGGGGTGCCCTAAGTCTCCTTGGGCTTTCCTCTGCCCCTGGACCAGCAGAGCCCTGGCTGGAGGGAGGCAGAGAGCTGCTCCTGCTGTTAGAGGGGCTGTCAGGGGGTGGATTGTGTGATCTCTTCCCCCAACACCCTGATGTGTTTTGCAGACATACACCAAGGAGGACAGACTCATCATCACCCAGCTGCCTTTCCCCACCACGCTGGTGGATTTCTGGGCTCTGGTCTGGGATTACACCTGCACATCAGTGGTTGTGCTGAACCAGCTCCAGGAGCTGGACCAGGTCAGCAGCCCACGCACAGCTCTCCCCTCTCCTGTCTCCCCGTGAGCCCGGCCAGTGTGTTTTCTGCTTTTGTTCCCATGCAGCTCTTCTCACAAGAGCCTGCTCGCTGCAGGAGCCCGCTGCAAATCTTCTGGGGTCCCCCAGGGAGAGCTGTGAGGACAGCCCCTGCACCATGCGCCATCCCTTGATACATCCGAGGCCAGGCTGGACGGGGGTCTGAGCAATCTGATGTGGTTGCAGATGTCCCTGCTCATTGCAGGGGTTTGGACTAGATGACCTTTGAAGGTCCCTTCCGACTCAAACTGTTCTATGATTCTATGGCACTACATCGGTGCGGTGTCCCCAGTCTCACGGCAAGGTAGCACCTCTGGGGTTTTGGTTACCCCTGCCCAGGTGTCTTCTCTACAGGAGTGTAATTTTTCTGGCTGCAGCGCTACGGGTTGGTCCCCAGAAAATGGCAGGCAGAGCACCCCCATGCACACTGTAGCTTATGGGCGAGGGGCTGGTGTGAGCACACCCACATGAGGTACTGAGCTCTGCCATGCTTGCAGGTCAGGGCTGTGTGTGATAGCACACATATCTTCCCCCCACAGACATACGTGGAGTTCTGGCCCACCCAGGACGAAGCTGCTTACGGCCGTTTCCATGTCCACCTCATCTCAGAGGAGCCTGGAGATGGATTCACAACCTGGACAGTTGCCCTCACCAACAAGCAGCAGGTAGGCTTTTCTGCACAGAGATGGCAGAAGTCCTTTGAGAGCAGCCTTTGCAAGACCTGGGAGAACCAGTCGGGCTCCAGAGTCAGCAGGCTTTGATTTGGGGTCAAAATTACAGCTAGGGGTAGCAGAAGCCACAACAGTTAGATGGATCTGATGGGGTCCTGGAAGGGCACTGGCCAGAGCAGGGCCTTTCACCTTGGGAGAGAGGTCAGTCCCAAGAGGATGAGGCTGCAGACAAGGTCACAAGGCAGAGGTACATTTCTGTGACTTCCTAACTTGGAGGACTACAGCTGCTGATAGAGTCTGTGCATCTTGGTGGTGGTTTGTGGTTGGGGAGAGTTGTCACAGGTAGCTGGGCACTGGACCAGCATCAGTTTGAGCTGCATCTGGTGGCCAGCCCTTATCTTGTGCCCTGTCTGCCTTCTCAATGGAGGTCAGAGGCTGGGATTGGGACATCCCACTGTGGAGCTGTTGCCTTGATCCAGTGTGCATGGCTGAGCCAGGACTGACACACGCTGTCACTCCCTTTCCTCCATGAAGCCAAGGGTTTTCTTCTCTGCCCAACCCACTGTCTTTCTTCCCTGCTAGCCCAAGAAATCTGCACTAGAAGTCCGGTTCTGGCAACTGAAGGACTGGCCCATGCAGCAGCGTCTTCCCCCACACCCTGCCACCATCATCAGCCTGCTAGGGAAGGTGGAGACACACCATCGGCAGAGCCAAGATGGACATATCCTGGTCACCTGCTGGTGAGTGATGTCTCTCAGAGGAGCAGCCTTGGCACAGAGTTGGGTCAGCCCAGGTTGCATCAGTGAACTTGGGTCACAACAACATCCTCAGCCCAGGTGAAGGGTGGACATATGGACATGAAATCAGCTGTGTTGAGGGAGGAAGACTTCCTGTGGAGGCTGGCTGTGTGCAGGATCTGGGGACATGACCATCCTGAGAGACTGTATGGCTAGTGGGACATCTCTGAGGCTCAGCACTGCCAGGTGACATGAGGGCAAGTGACTCTCACCTTGCTCTCTTCTGCAGGGACGGTGCCAGCCGGAGTGGAATCTTCTGTGCTGCTGGTTTCCTGTGTGAACAGATCCAAAGTGAGGGGCTGGTGGATGTATCGCAGGCTGTGAGGATGCTGAAGAGGTGGCGGAGACAGCTGATTAAAGACGTGGTAGGTGCTGACTTCAAACCCAGCCAAGGTGACAACACCAGAGCAAGAGCCGTAGCCTGGACTGTCCCAGCAGCTGCCCTAGCACCTAGCTCAGATCATCCTGGGGGCAGCAGGAGCAGATTAGACCTCTGAAAATCCTGCTTTCTGCTACTGGGATAAACCCACTGACTCAGGGGCAGGTTCTGCAGAACTGGATGGGCACAAAAGCATTCTGTGGGCTGAGTTGCTCCTCTCTGGTCCATCTGGCCTGCTCAGTGCAGGGCTGTACTGGTGGCTGCTCAGGTGCATGTCCTGCATCCACCTTACCACCCTGTCTGGGTGCTAAAGGCCATCATAGGATGAGCACCCTGGATGGGAGTGAGCAGCAGATGCTGCATGTCATGGATGCTGGCTCTCCTCCCAAGACCTGCTGGCTCCAGAATTGGGGTAGCCCAGCTCTCAGCTACTAGACCACATGCCTGTGCTTCCTCAGTGGAGGAAGGTGGTCTCCGATGGAGAGGAGAAGAGTGGGCTGCACCTGCGCCTGGCTTGCTCAGGAAGCTGTTGGCAGCCAAGGCTGGCCTTCTGCTACAGGTGTTGGTGTACCAGGTTCTCACATACATCCTTCTCTCCACAGGAGCAGTATGGGCTCTGCTACGAACTTGCCCTCAGCTACTTGAATTCATTTGAAACATATGGGAATTTCAAGTAGAGGTGTGACCACAGCCCATCTCTGGCCAGGACTTTGACTCTCTTGACAGCGCTCCATCAGTAACAGTGGAAACCAGAGGAGATGAGAGGGGTGTGTGCGGCCCCAAGATACTTTCCTCTCCTGAAAAAAAAAACATCCCAATGGTCTTCTGCAGCTGGAGAGCACAGGCTAGAATGTCTCCAAATTGTGGTCAGGTTTTGAAGTGGGGATATGACCCTTTCCCAGAGTTTGCACAAGAACTTACCTGGAATCACAGCCCAAGCACACAGATCAGAGCAGAGGCACCAGCACTTGACCTGTCTGTGCCAGGGACAAAGAGAACCATGTGTCCCATCCAGGCTCCCTTGTCGCCTCAGGCAGTTCCAGGGAAAGTGGGGTAGCTCCACCAACACCCAAACTGTGTTTTTCCAGGGAAGCATCAAACTGCTGTAAGATCCATGGATCTCAGAGGCACAGGCTATCTGTCCTACTTTGGGAGAAGCATGAAGCCCAAGGCCAACAGGATCCAAAGGCGGGACAATCCACAGCCCTGCAATACTAGCCTGGTTCTTCCCAGCCCACACAATTCCTTCCTGGATTTTCATCTGCCTGATGCTGATCCAGGTGCTACAGCCCTACCAGATCCAGAGAGGCTTCCTCTCTAGCCTGTCTGGCTTCACCATGGCAATCCCTGCTTGTAGCAACTCAATTCAGACACTCTGGATGTTGTTCTGGTAGGCTACTGCCCAGAAAGGGGCTGCTGCACCACGGAGACTGGTTCTGCCTTTGCTGTTCAAGGGCAAGAGGCTTCACAGACAGAACCGACCCCATGGCATTGTTCTGTGGCTCACTAATAAAGGCTCTTTTCTGGCCATGGTGGTGGTGACCTCTGATTTTCACTTTTCTTCCAGGTTTGACCTGACATCAGGCCTGCAAAAGAGCTGAGACCACGCAGGTCCCTCAGCTCTAGCCACAGCATGAGCAAAGAACACACTCCTGTCCAAGATGTGCATTGAGGAACATCAGCCTCCACTGATTCCCATCACACATCTCATCCAAATGCACATGAGGGCTGCCCAGAATGTCCCTGGGGGTCAGTAAGGCTGTCCGGCAGCACTCAGGAACATGAGGTCACAGCAGCCCTGCTCGTGGCCTCCTCTCAACAGGGTGCAGTTAGCTCCGTGCAGGAGGATGTGACCCCAGAGTGGCAATGAGGAGACAAGGCAGGACTGGTGGGACAGGCAGCCCCCTCCAAACCACAAGCCTTTATTTGTTGTCCACACAGAGCAGGCAGAGTCATGAAGGCAGCCAGGTTGGGCCAAGCTCCAGCAGAGCCCTGGATCTGGCTGAGTATCAGCAGAGAGGGGTTGGGAACCCAGGACATGACAGGAGCATGGGCATGCCTCAGCCTGAGTCCAGCTGAATCAGGGACTGGGAAATCTGGTGTACAGTCCCTGATTCCAGGAAAGCAAAAATGAAAGCAAAGTCTAAAAAGCAGGCAGTACGGAAAGTTGTGCTCAAAGGCCTTACAACAGAGGTAAGTGAAAGCTGGGAGGTGAAGGGGTTGAGGAAAGAAAAGCTCACAACCCTCCTTGGCCTCCTGTTTTCCTCTTGCTCTGCTGAACTGGATGAGACCCCCAGTGCTGGTCACAGTCACAGGAGAGCCAGGGGACCTGGCAGACATCAGTACGGAGCTGGGGTCATTCTCCTCACCTTCTCCACCTCTCACCACTCTGAATGTTTCCTGTAGTCCTGGGCAGGGGATGGAGTGACTGATTTCCAGCCTGGCCACCTTTATGTGCCCTGCACCCAGGGCAGGGACTGCTGCATGCCCTCGGCTTTGTGCGGAGCTCATGCCATCACAGCTGCCTGCACACACAAGTGTCTGAGACAGGATGGAGCACAGGGCAGTGCCTGCCACAGCCCAACCTCTTCATCCCAGCTGTGCCCAAATGCAGGTCCCTGGAAGTGCCCACCTGGGTCCAGGCGCAAGCAACAGTTCCTGAGCCTGACCCTCCTGAGACCCCTCCTGGCAGATCTCTCCTCTGGAGGGGATGACATGGCCATTGGTCCCTCAAAGGTCTGAGCCATGAGCCACCCTTCGGGATGACTGCCTTTGCTGGCCCCTGCCCCTGCTCCAGGCTGGGAGCACTGTCTGGAGCCACATTTTGCTGCTGCATGGGGCTTAGTGGGCAGAACCATCCCTACTGTCCCTGGCAACACAGGGCTGGGGCAAATGGAGAGATGTGTCATTGAATAGGTTGAGATGATGTTTCTCCTGAACGTCAGGCTCTCCTGTGAGATCTCCACTCTCCTCCCAGTTGCCACCCAGCCATATAGCCCTTTCTGTGACGGTTGTCCAGGGAATTGCATTTTCCTACCTTTTTAATGATCCTCCTTAGCTTTGCTGGGCAAAGACTTCCTTTTCCTGGAAAGTGAAGAATCACAGTCAAAGGGGACTCCTGAGTAAGAGACTGGAGTTGCCCGGGGCCCTGCTGAAACCGTCCGCTTCCTACTCACCTGGTAAGCACGAACCACAGGATCCCTGCAGAAATGAGGAGGAGTGCCAACAGCACAACCACCCCAATCACAGTCCCATGCCACGGGCCTGGATGCTGCCCTGCAACTAACATACAACCAGGGGTGGGTGCCACAGCCTGGGCTGCATTCTGACAGTGGCCCAAAAGATGGCAAAGGGTATATGGAAGTGTGTGGATGTGTGTCTTGGCTTAGGTTTCTTCTGAGACGGAAGGTCACCCCCATGGATGGAAAACAAAAGTTTTCCCCTGTCCCTCATGAGACCCCACAGCTCCTGCATTCAGCCAGCTCCTCTCCACGAGAAGCAGCCAGGCTGGGAAAAGGCAACGTGCAGGAGAGACCCTCAGGCACAGGGAGCAAGGAGTTCACTTACCAACAGAGAAGCTGTAGCAGATGCAGGAGAACTTCTCTGCCTGTTGGAGGAGAGGGAGGGAGAGCTCAGGCCACTCCTGCCCCACAGCCTGCCCTGGGGGCACAGGCCTCCCACCCATGGCCACCCAATGCCCCAGCTGTGGCCGAGGACCACGGGGACACTGTCCTGCCAAGGTGCCTGGACTCTCAGCACAGGCACCCAGAGAAGAGCCTGTGCAGTACTGCCACTTGCCGTCGGCAGACAGCCCTGACCCTGCCGAGGGGCCCGGCCCCAGCTGGCAGCATCGTCAGAGCCCCTGAGATGGGTGGATGGTACCTGCTGTGAGCGGCGGACGAGGCGGAGAAGGGCCAAGTAGTCCCAGCCCAGGCGCAGGGCAGCATTGTGGTAACCCTGCCCATGGATCCCATTGCCCAACACAAATTCTGTGGGGGCTGTGAGGTTGAGCATGGCGGCCACATAGGCACCAGGCTGCTGGCTGGCGTTGAAGGGTTGCGGCTCCCCCGAGCAGGCACTTTCCACTGACGTGTCATTGTCCATCACAGCCACGATGAGCTGGTGCTCCCTGCAAGGCAGGGCGGTGAGAGGGCTGGGAGAGACGGGGACAGGGAAAGAGGGGTGGAGGTGGCTGTGGGCAAGTGTTGCTGGTGGGGAAACCCATCTCGGGGTTGTGGAGAGCAGAGGTGCTGGGGGCTGCACTCACCTTGCTGCCTCAGAGGGACGGGTGATGGGGTGGAGAGGAAGCACTGCTGTCCCTTGGGATGGGGAGATGTCATGGACACTGCGGCAGCTGATGTCAAGAGGGTGTGGGGTGTCTAGAGGGGAAGACCTGGGGGTTGAGCATCAGCGAGCAGCACGGCAGGGGCCGTGCAGGGAACAGGGACACCCCAGGCAGTGCAGGCTGCAGAGCTCAGCTCCTGGGTGCCCAGGCTCCTCCAGGACAACCAGGAGGCCACAGGGCTGGGGACGCAGAGCTGCCTCAGCCGGGACACCTGTCATGGCCACTCTGGAGGGACCAGGACACAGCAAGCTTTACCCGAGCTGTCCGTCTGAAGCTCCCACAGTGACGCAGCCCCGGCTCCGGCAGCCGTGAGTCCCTGCATCGTCACCACGTATCTGCTGCCGGGGCTGTGCTCAGGCAGCCGGTACTCAGTGACGGGGCTGTTCAGCCACAGCCGCTCCATCTCCAGGAGGCTGCCATCCTGCGCACTCCTCGTTGTGATGTTCAACTGGGGACAGGAGACAGAGCTGGAGGGCAGCAGCTCCCACCTGCCCTCTGGGAACCTGCGCACAGCACATCCAGAGAGAGCAAAGCACCCTTGCAAGCCTCCCCTTCTCTGCAGCTGCCCCAGCTGTGGAAGGCTCCTGGAGAGGAACTAGCATGAGCCTTGGCCCCATGTGTGGACCTCAAAGCAGACAAGAGGAGGAGAGGATGAATTAGGAGCCAACACTCAAGACATTAGAGTGGCTGCTTCTGTGAGTAAAGGATCAAACTCCTCTGAAGAGCTGAGGGCAAGATGGACATTGCTCCTTTGGATAGGTGTATATATGTATAATGAGTCCGAGGCCAAGTCACTGTTATGGTATTGCCACACTGCAGGTGCTGTGGTGACATCCTCCACAAGAGGAGCCCTGAACTTCTCTTTCCTCTTGTGCAAGGCTGGACTCCAAAGGCTTTGTCTACATGCAAAGGGAAAGACAGAATTCCCACAAGGGATACAGATGGAGGCTCCCTATTTCCAATGCATTATCTGAATTTCCCCTGAGATCCTGGGCCCTCCTTGCAGCTGTCATAGTGTTTATGGAAATCAAATCTTGACAACATATTAAAAATGAGTTTACTGAAACCAGAAAAAGGACTCTTTTCACAAATAGAGGTGTCTGGGAGCAGAGAACCAGCTAGAGCACACCCACAAGAAATGCCATGAGGGCCTCTGCTTGGTGGTTTCTCCAGGAAAGGTCTAAGAGGGGTAGGAAGAAGCAACATGTCTGAGTTCCTGTCACCCCACAGAGAGGCCTTTCCTCAGAGAGATCACAGGACACACTGGTAAGAGTCTCACCCCACCTCAGTGCTAGAAAGCAGGGCTGCACTGTGAGAAGAGCCACAAACCCACAGACAGAAGTGCTTCAAGGCACACACTGAGGAAAACTCAAGGGAACACTGCAGCTCTCCCAGAAGAAGAGGATTTTTTAGAGGACGACTCAAACTGCAGGGTTCTGTGTGGCAGAAACCAGAAACAAAAAAAACCAAGAGGCACAGGAAACCCTGGGAGGCCACCCCAGCACACATATCACTAAGTGCTGCACACCGAGCTGCAAAGTCTGCCCAGCTCCGAGAAGGAAGACCAGATGGGAGGAAACACCCACCACCTCCCCATGCAACTACACAGCACTGGAGATGTTGAGGGTGAGAGAGAAAATGCTCATGCTCACCACAGCCAGATATTCAGCCAGACTGGCTGGGAACTGCAGCTCATCATGGATTTCCCTTCCCCATGCTCCTCGCTCACCTGCACAGAGTTCCAGGCAGGGAGGTGCCTGGCAAGGTAAGGGGGACTGCAGAGAATCCATGTTCCCCTGGTACCTGGTATCCAATGATCTCCCCTTTGCAGGATGGCAGCGGCTTCCATCTGAGGGACCCTGTGCTGGGATCCAGCCACAGCTTCTCCAGTTTGTCTGGCACTGGAAGCAGAGCAGGATGAGATCACGCATGGGGCCAGCGAGAAGGGTCTGATCCCAGAGCAGGGTGCAGGCAGCTCTGAGTACAGGGGACACACTGCAAATGGACCCCCAAGTAGGGTTTGTCCCCCACAAAGGGCGTGTGAGCCACAGCAGGAGCAGCAACAGTGTGGTGAGAAGGGGGAGGATGAGGAGAGAATGTGCTCTGCTCCGAAGCCTTGCACATCCCCTTCCCCAAAGCCCCACAGGCTCCAAGCAGCCCCCAATCAAGGATCATCACTGCTGGGAGCAGCTGATCAGGCTGAGCTGTTGGGCAAAGGGGATGTTTATCCATCTACCCTACCTGTGACACCAGCCAGGGCTGTCCCTCATATACTCACGTGCACATACCTGTTTCCTTTGTTCTGACCAACCATGTGAACAGGATTGTGCTGGGTGGCAGGGAGATGGTCACACTGTAGTCGGTGAAGGGCTGCAGAGTGGAACAGGTGAATGTTCCCTCCTGGCCCTGTAGTGTCTCCTCTCCCTTCACCTCTTCAGCCTCACAGGGAGGGGAAGAAGGTCCTGCCAAACGGCACTGGGCCTGCATGCGCTGGCACACGTCAGGGAGACTGCAGGTCCAGTTCAGTTTGATGCTGGTGCTGGAAAACTCCAGTGTCCCAGGGACAACCTGGAGGACCTCTACAAAGGAAACATTGCAAGATGGTCAGTCTTTCCTTCCCCTCCCAGTCTTGCATGTGTGCTGCCGTCAGACAGTCCTTCTCTTCACCCCAGCAGGAGGGTGGGAAAGCAAGAGGCTGAAACTGGTCATTCCAGCTCTCTGGTAGGGGAACAGTAGGAGTTTGAACAGGAATGAATGTGGACTATTTGGACTACTGTTGCTCAAGGCAATTTTCCCCATTGAGTCAAAACTGTCTGTTCGTCCCAGCAACTCTACAGTCCAACAGATGTAGCTCCTAGAAAGACCTGGCACTTTCCTTCTGTGCGTAGATCCCAGGAGAAAGGTTCATTTTTCCTGGCAGTATAGTGAGAGATGAAGCTCTAGGACACCAGTACAGAGTAGCCATCCTACACCACATCTCCAGGAAGGGGTTGAGGGGAAAAATGGCCCCATGTTGCTTCCCCCAGGACTCCCAGGAAAGGCCAGGAGGAGTAAGAGCTTGGGGGACCCATGAAGGGACTCATACTATGCACAGAGCCTACACAGTGACTGATGGATCAACGTTTGACCATGGTACATTGTGGCATCATCTAAGAGGCCAGGGCTATTTTGTGCCTTAGGAACCTGCCACACAAAGTCAGCAAAGAACTTAACAGGACCAGGCAGGACACCCTGAAAGCTTGGGCCATGAATGGAACTGTCCTCGGGGGGAGGTCAAACGAAAAGCATCCCCTTCCCCTCGCACAGACCTCCCCACACCACCCAGGCTCACAGCTGCCTGCAGGGAACCAGCCCTGACTCCTCTTGCTGTGGCCCAGGTCTCAGGGCTCTCAGTGAGCTGGGAAGCAGCAGACGACTACTGTTTTCAAAACTTCAGGGACCTCTCATCAGGTTCCCAGATCAGCCCGCTATTGCCCTGTGCTCTCTTGGATGTGACCTCAGTACCCCAAGCTGTCAGAAGACGGTGCCAAGCCTATGCCCACCATGACACAGAGCGTGGAGGGGACCTGCCTACAGGGAGCAAGCTGTGGTATTCACAGTTGCACAGTCTGAGAGGACACAGACAGCAGAGCCCTCTGGTCCTTAAGATCAGTTGTGCTGCAGGTACCCAGCCCTCTGAACCAGAAGACAGGGATGGGGAGCAGAATGAAGCCCAAATAATCCAAAGTGAAATGCTTTGTGACCTGCTACACCACTTAGACATGTACAGGTCTATGAGGCTAGGTGGGATACATCTAAGGGTGCTGAGGGAGCTGGTGGAGCTGCTCACCATGCCACTTTCTATTTTCTATCAGCAATCCTGGTGAAATGGGGAGGTTCCAGTTGACTGGAAGTTGGCAAATATGACGCCCATCTACAAGAAGGGCCAGAAGGAAGATCTGGGGAATTACAGGCCTGTCAGTCTGACCTCAGCACCAGGGAAGGTCATGGAGCAGATCATCCTGAGTGACATCATACAGCGCATACAAGACAACCATGTGATCTGGCCCAGTCGACATGGGTTTATGAAAGGCAGGTCCTGCTTGACCCACCTGATCTCCTTCTACAACAAGGTGACCTGCTTAGTAGGTAAGGGAAAGGCTGTGGATTTTATGTACTTCAGTACTTATGTACTTTAGTAAAGCCTTTGACACTGTATCCCACAGCATTCTGCTGGAGAAGCTGGCAGGTCATGGCCAGGGTGGGTGGACTCTTCAATGGATAAAGAACTGGCTGGAGAGCTGGGCCCAAGGAGTTGTGGTGAACGGAGTCAAATCCAGTTGGTGGCCAGTCACAAGTGGTGTTCCCCAGGGCTTAGTATTGGGGCCAGTTCTGTTTGATCTCTTTATCAATGATCTGGATGAGGGGATCGAGTGCATCCTCAGTAAATTTGTAGATGACACCAGATGGAGTGGGACTGTTGATCTGCTGGAGGGTAGGAAGGCTCTACAGAGGGATCTAGACTTGCTGGATCATTGGGCTGAGGCCAATTGTATGAGGTTCAACAAGGCTGAGTGCCAGGTCCTCCACTTTGGTCACAACAACCCCAGGCAGCGCTACAGGCTCGGGGAAGAGTGGCTGGAAAGCTGCCTGGCAGAAAAGGATATGGGGGCATTGATTGATGGTCAGTGGAATATAAGCCAGCGTGTGCCCAGGTGGCTGAAAAGGCCAACAGCATCCTGGCTTGTATCAGTAATAGTATGGCCAGCAGGACTAGGGAAGTGATCGTCCCCCTGTACTCGGCACTGGTGAGGCTGCACCTCGAATTCTGTGTTCAGTGTTGGGACCCTCATTGTAAGAAAGACATCGAGGTGCTGGAGAGAGTTCAGAGAAGGGCAACGAAGCTGTTGAGGGCCTGGAGCACAAGTCTGATGAGATGCGGCTGAGCGAACTGGGGCTGATCAGCCTGGAGAAAAGGAGGCTGAGGGGAGACCTTATTAGTATCTACAACTACCTGAAAGGAGGTTGTAGCATGCAGGGGGTTGGTCTCTTCTCCCAAGTAGCAAGTGATAAGACAAAAGGAAATGGCCTCAAGTTGTGCCAGGGGAGGTTTAGATTTGATATTAGGAAAAAAATTATTCGTGGAAAGGGTTGTCAGGCATTGGAACAGGCCGCCCAGGGAAGTGGTGGAGTCACCATCCCTGAAGGTGTTTAAAAGGTGCATAGACAAGTTTCTTAGGGCCGTGGTTTAGTCCTAGAGATAAGATTATGGTTGGACTTGATGATCTGGATGGTCTCTTCCAACTGAAATGATTCTGTGATCCCCCTGCCCCATCCACAATGCCAGGCAGACCACAAACTCCCTCATACATAGCTCTCCCACACTTCTCTCCTTTGTGTACATGCTCTTGCCAGAAGCCCTCAGGGAGGCCCTTATCACCCACACCTCCAGCAAGAACCTCCTACATACTGGTGAACCACTGGCTGGACTCAGGTCATGCTCAGGGGCTGCCTCAACATGGCCTTCAGCAGCACATACCATTTCCCCAGGCAGGCAAAAAGCCCCAAACTTCATGTGCACACACAGCCTGCCCTCCCCTGCTCAGGAAGGGCAGAGCGGGGCAGCCGGGAGAGATCCTGATGCTCTTCTTACCAAGGCACTCCACACTGGACCGAATGCGGATCCCGGCACCTCTGATGTTCATTCCAAGCCAAACTTCTCTGTATAGAGGTTTCCCATGACTGATGGACTGGACTTCCCTTGCACATTTGATACGGGTGAAGGTTGGCTGGAAACCAAAAGGGCAGCTCAGCATCACTTCTTCGTTCTTCTTGTAATTCTCCTGGTCTGGTGACAGCTGGAGTCTTGAGCTCCACTGGGGCCTTTGGCATGTTTCTGGCAGAGGTGAAAATGGGTGTTAGTTGCAGTGGGAGGTGACAAGACAGGACAGAGGGAGGTGGTCGGAAAGATATCCCCAGCAATCTATCGAGCCCCTGAAGGGAGAGGGAAGGTGACATGTCCATCTGCCAGGATGTGACGTGTATGCAAGGCTTGTTGGGAGAGGGCTCTCCTTGTGTAACCAAAATGTGAATGATCACTCATCCATAAACCTTTCCTATCCACCCTCGTATCCAGGGACACTCTATTCCCTCCTCCACAGCAGGGAGCTTCCCAAGACAATCACCCCTGCAGTACGAACGTCTCTCCAGCTGTTGTCATCACTTAAAAGAATGAATCCTCTCTGCAATTGTTAACCTGAAGATATATAAATTCTTTCAGGTTTGGGTCGGTCTGCTCATATAGCAAAGATAAAAGTGACTTGCAGAATACCCAGTCATGAACTACAGACACTACTGACCTTGCAGTTTTACATCTTTTGAAGCCCACATTATTAGTTGAGTCTTACTTTAACACACATCTCGAGACTGTTGGATAAAGTGTTCTTTAGCTGAACATCACGTATTATATACTAAAATGGTTATGTAATGCAATATGTGAATGTGTAACCAATTGGCTCTTTAGGGTGTGAACATAGTGATAAGATTTTGTATATAATGGATGTTACTTTTCTTGCTGGCATGCTCACTTTATTCCAGCATCCAGACTTGTGCAACTCTGTAATAAAACAGTATCTCATCTCTGTGTGCTAAATTTGGCTCATTTGTATACACACCAGGTAAAGAACCCTGGTTTTGGGACAACACAGCCACTCGTTCAGGCATGTCACCCACCCCAGCTCAGGCTGCCCTTGAAGGGCTGTGGCACCATGAGCCCTGCTGGGTTGTGTGTCTCTCCAGCCATGTCTCATCCCTCCCAGAGGGATCAGAGATGGCCCTGTTACACTTGTGAGGTCCTTGTTCTGGCTCAGCCAGTCCCTTGGCTACTGTCCTCTCACTCCACGCCACCATGCAGTGGGACATGGGGATGAGTAATGCTTTCTCCATTCGCATTCCCTGCTTTACCACAGACCCTGCCCCATTTTCCTGACACAAGCCCTGCTCCCTTCTCCAGATCTCATCCTCACCACATTTGTCATCCCCTGGGCTGAGCTGGCACAGACTGTCCCAACATTTTGCTGAGTGCTGCAGGGTGAGGCTTTGTGGCAATGATTCCTACAGGCAAGCATGCTGGCACCTGGGAAGGAGCACTTCCCTGTTCCAGCCTTTGCAAGGGTCTCTGGGAGGCCTCAAAGTGCTTAAAATACAATTTTCCTTCTCCCAAAGGGGTAGAAATTAATCTCACAAAGTTCAGACCATCTTCTAAACAGCCATGAAGAAGTACAGACATGACAGTGAACAAGCCACTTGCGGTCAGGCTTTGATCCCCAACAACCCTGATTGCAGAAGGTGAGAGATGCTCAGCTGAGCACTGCGGCCAGCAGCTCTGTCCCACAGACACACAGCTGTGACCCATCTCACACAGCGACACTCAGTGCACCCCACACACACACAGGCCTCTCCAGCTGGCAAAGCCACAGCAAATTCCCTTTTTGCTCTGCTTTCAGACTGTGCAATGTCCCTCGAGCACACCTGGGGATAGGACGTATACAGAAAGTGGTAGCCCTGCCCCTGAAGACACTGATTCATGATGCATAAATTCATGACACTTGATTCACGAGACCTGCAGCCTCCATGGTACCATTGGCAAACTGGCTCAGTGCAGGGCATGGCCCAGCCCTGACCATCCACTCAATCCTGTCCTTCCACAGCACACCTGCTGCGCCCACACCACACTGTATCTCCTGTCCCTGAGGTCTCCCAGACACAGCAGGCACCCCAGCTGGCACAGCCCTTAGGTGTCTGCCAAGGTTTCAGCCCAGGACTGCAGATAGTAAAGACGGGTATCAAACTTGCACAAGGAGGAGCAGCAGAATCTCTCCGGGGAAGAAGAGGAAACACTTCTTACCTGTTTCCGGGGGTAATCCTTGGACCTTGGGATCAGGTGCTTCCTGGCCCTGTGCTGCCAGCAAAGATACAAGCACTGGGAGAAACCTCAGAGCCAACAACTGCAGGGCCATGCCAGCATGAAAACCCCAGGCAGAACTGAAATCTCAGCCCCACTTGCTGCATCTGAGCTCAGGCATTTGTAAATGACTGCAAGACTTGCAACCACAGGAAGGAAGCAGAAGCATGGGGAAATCTCTTGACATACAGGAGGCTTCCTCTTTGGGCAGGGAACCTCCCATCAGTGCTGCTGCCTTTTACTGCATTTTTTCCCCAGCGGCATCCAGTCTCTGGTACTAAAGAACCCTGTCACCAAGATCCCAGAGTTTCCCCCCAAAACCCTTCTAGTTACCAGAGTGCATTCAATAAGCACTGCTCCTCTTTCTGGGGCAATGTCCATGTGCTTCCCAAGACCACTGCATGGGTTTTAGAGTCACCGTGAGTCACTGCACTTCCCCTCCATGATCACAGGAGATGGAGGACCTCTGAGAAAGCATATAAAGAGCTGATAAGATAGGAGATAAGGATGTGAATACCAAGGAGTACCTCAAGGCCTGAAACAGTCCTTGGCCCTTCTGAAAGACACACTCAACCCACATCCTCTCTCATCCTTCCCTGCTCCTCCACTCATGGCTACCCCCTCCTCCTCCCCCTCAGCCTGGCAACACTCTGTCCCCAAGTGTGCAGAACATCCTGCTCTTCAGTGCCAGCTGACTGCCTGAGGAAACCCTCAGAGCTACTAAACCAGCCCCCTTGGTCTTCAGCAGCTTCTGCTTTTCTCTTCCTCCAGGACCTCCCACAGGCCACCTGGCATGTTGTCACGGTCCATTCGGTGATGGACTCGTGATGGTTCGTTCACCTTGATCTCAAGGCGCAAAATGAAGGCAACCAAAATGCCACGGGGTTATAATTCAATCAAGCAATGTTGCTTTATTAATTTGCCCGTAAAGCGGCACGCGATAGAAAGAGAGTAGAGGAAAAGGGAAAGGTAAAAAGAAAAGGCAGAAATGAGGCTGGGTTTACCACCGAACGAGCTCCAAAGGCGTCCCTCTGGTCTCAGGTCCCGTGACGAGAGTCCTTCTGGTCCTCCGTCATGGTTCAGGATCCTCCGGTGGGGAGATCTCCATGATGTCCCATCAGGAATTGTCTTTTATGCTTCTTCATCCCCCCTCATTCCCGTAGAGCGAGGCCAATTTCCGCCTTTATTGCGCAATCCAGGCTTGACTACGCAGGCCCAAAAAGTGCCCGCTTCGCTTGCCAGGGCCCGTCTGCGCCTGCGGTGCCTCAGTTCAGGGGTCTCTTACTGGCCCATTGGGTGACCTCAAGACCCTCTGCACATGCTCTCCTTCGTTGGCCTTTATTACAGGGAGGAGGTGGGGGGCAAGTCTGGCTCAAGCAACAGGCGAAAATCCATCTTCTGGACAGCAATTATTGTCCTCGGGTCAGAGAGGCCTTTGTAACGCAATTCTTTTCAGGTGGTGGGGGTAAGTTTGGCTCAGGCAGCAGGTAGAGTCCATACAGCACCTGTAGCCTCCAGGTCAGAGAAACCTGCACAACACAATTCCTTGCTTCAGGCCTCTCTCCAAATCATTGTCCAATTCTTCCTCTCAGTCCGTTCTGTTCTCCAAGTCCCTGATGGCGATGTTCAGGCAGAACCTGTTCTTCGGACCAACTCTCACACATGTCTCATATCCGAGAGAGCTGGGTGGTCAGACACAGGGGCTGCAGACGAGCAAAAGACCATGCTTGTCCATGTCACATGCTTTGCCCATGTCACATGCACAGGACACACTCCCACCCAGGAAAAATGGCAGGGAGCACCACCACTCACTGGTTCTCAACACACATTCCATCCAAACGCACGTCGGAGCTGCCCAACACAGTCCTGAAGGCCTGGGGAGGCTGTCAGCCACAGTTCCAGGCCTCAGCAGCCCTGCTCATGGCTTCCCCTCAACAAGGTGAACTTAGCTCAGCACCTCACAGGGGCGATGAGGGAAGCAAGAAGGAGCTCAGGGCAGGTGCAGGCAGCCCCCTCCAAACCACTAGCCATTATTGATTGTCCAGACAGAGCAGGCAGAGTCATGAGACTGACAGCCCAGGATCTGACTATGTATGTGGATATGGAGTGGGTATCAGGAGAGCCCAGGCAGTGGCAGGAGCACAAGCAAAACATCTGTTCCCTGTATCTCAGCCCTGTGCATTCCCCTTTTTCAACCAGCAGCAGCCACACGGTATTCAGCTCCTTCTTCCCCTCTCTGCCCAACACCCATCAAGAGCAGCTCCATCAGGTGTGCAGGTCACGCAAATGAATGTCCATGGGAAGGAGATGGTTTGGTCCCAGGGACCACTCACAGTTGCCACAATGATTGTCAGACAACTCATATGAATGACTGTCAAAACATGTCCTTACTGGCACATGCAGGTCATCCCGGGGTAAAAAAAGGCTGGAGAAGAAAGTGGTCAATTGCCCCATGTTTCAGCAGTGTGCTCCTCACCAAGGACACCCTCAGCATCCAGGCTGCACCGGGCACCACATCCCTCAGTGTGGAAGAGGCAGTGGCTGCTGGAGGCTGCACCGGAGCAGCAGCAGCACCCAAGATTGAGTAGATCCTAAAGGCTGCAGGATGGACATTTCCCAACACGGCCAGGGAAAATTACACCTAACGAAATGGGAGACGAGCACCAAAACCCATGGGGGAGGTAACAGACTGACACAGAGGTCCAGCTAGGCCTAGTTGAGACCATGCTACCTGTAGGATGGGGAGGAGGGAAAGTAGGAACCCAAAGTGTTGTGCTGGGAGCACACAGCTTCTCAAGTGTGCTTCCTCAGGACTGCTGGGGGCTGGAAAAGCTTTGTCCAACCTTCTCCTTCATGGGAAGATGTCCCTCATTCAGAGGGACAGGGCTTTCACACACAAAATAGGGAAGAACCACGACCAGGTGGGAGCTGTCATGGGGCAGGCAGCTCCTGCAACCAAGAACAATTTATTGGTTGTTTGGATACATCAGAATAGCTGTGAGGGCAGCACGGTTGGGCCAAACTCAAGCAGGGGCCAGAGTCTTGATGGAGATGGGGATATGGAGTGAGGAAAGAAGGGTTGGGACCCAATGACATGCTTCAGTCTCAGGGGACAGTTGCAGGCACCAGGATGCAGGTGAGATGGCTTTGCCAGAGCACTGGAGGACTACCAGAACATGTCCTTCTTGGCACAAGTAGGACGTCCCAGGCCTTGCGCTGCTCCTGCTCTGTAACAGGGGATGTTGGAGCATGATGAAGGAGAAAAGTTAAGGAGCAGAAATAACCAAACACAAACTATATCAGGCCTTGCTTATAGTGGCGGAGGACCAAGACTTGAAAAGGGGCTATGGGAAGTGCCATCAGCACTGAACCTTGGACGTCTTCCCCATTTTCTCCTTTCTCCAACTGTCTCCTGAGGACTACAGGACAGGCAGGCACTGGGGCAAAGGCTTTCCAGCCTGGCCATCTTTACCTGAAGAGACCAAGAACAACCCAGGCAGAAGCTGCTGTGTGCCCTTGGAAGCAAGGGGAGCTCACGCCATCACAACTGCCCCTCTCCACCCTCACCAGGCCATGCATGGGAACAGGCCGGGCACTCCATCTCCTACCTGCATCTTCCACTGCTAGTAGAGTCCCCTTGATCTCACAGTAATTATCTAGGTTCCCACAGGGCTGGAGCTCTGCAGGGACATGACAGAAACAGCCTGAAGGACCCAGGGGCCGCAGGAGAAGGATCAGGGCAGACTCAGGCAGGCAGCAGCGCTGGGGGCTGTAGGACACCCTGGGACATACACCGTCAGGGCAGCAGGGCTGGGCAGAGTTGCTGCCTCCCCTGAGCAGGGCAAGCATGAGGGGCAGCTCCCAGCCCTTACCGGCACCAGGGGGTGACCCCAGCCAGGAGCTGTGGGAAGGGGCAGTCGGAGGGGGCTTTTGGTCGGAGACAGCACATATGGGACACACTGCTCTGGCAGGTCAGCTAGCGCCGGCTGGGCTGCCTGCAGACACCCTGGGATGACAACAGGCTCTCTTGCAACAGACCTGCTCCCCTCCAGCTCCCACAGCATCTCTACAGTTGTCTCTGTGATGGGGACCCTACCTGTGTAATGATCTTCCTCGGCTCTGCTGGGAGAGGCCTTCCTTTTCCTGGGAAGGCAAAGTGCAGTCTTGAGACAGGGGAGTGGCTGAAGTGGCCCAGAGCCTTACTAAACTCAGTGGCATAGGCCTGGAGGGCTCTGCAAACCTTCCTTTGTGTGCCTCAGAAGAACTCCAGAGCAACAGCCGTGGTGGCAGCAACAGCAAGAAGGGAGGGGTCCCTGAGGACACAAGGTGGCTGCCCGAACCCCAAGGAATATGCTCATGGGACAAACCGTGGTGGGACCAGCACGTTGCATCCTTGGCACCCAGAGAAGGATGAGAACAGCTGGGGGAACCCTGCCTGTCCATCCCCAGCCACCCCACAGCACAGCATGGCCTGAGGCAGAGCAGCTACTCCAAGTCTCCTGCCACTCACCTGGACAGCACAGCCCACAGGATCCCTGCAGACAGGAGGACCAGCACCGACAGCACCACCACCACTGTGACTGCCATCCCTGGCCATGGACCCAGAGGCTCCCCTGCAACTAACACACAGCCAGGGGTGAGTGTCACAGCCTGGCCCATGTGCCAGAAATGGCCCCGACCTTGACGCTGGGCATGTGCATGTGAGCCGACACGTGTGTCCAGGCTCTGTTGTCCTGTTTGCTGCAGGGACAGGCAGCAAGGCGCAGCCTTCCCTTGCCCTCACGTGGGCTGGGCAGGGCAGGGCAGGGCAGGGCAGAGGGAGGCTCAGGAGCACAGGGACTTGTCCCATCTCCCATACACAACCAAAGGGTTGGGAAGCCAACTCAACCAGACTGTGCACAGCAAGAGGACACACAGACCCAGGCTCAGCAGCCCTACTGCTGTCTGACTATGAGACCCCGTGCACCTGAAAGCAGGGTTGGATATCATCTTCTTCTGTGGAAGAGCAGAGGTGCGCACTCTGCTCTCACAGACACAAAGACGGGCTGAAGTGATGTAGCTGCGCTGGGGACCAGGTGATGCTCCCCCTCACAGCAGGATTCACCCAGCCCCACGGCCCCACCGCTGCGTTGGGCTCTCAGGCTGCCCACACTCCTGGCCTGTCTCTCGGAGGAGATGGGGTGGGTGCACACACAGCTCCAGGCTCAGTGCCCACTTCCAGCGAGGTCACCACAGCCAAACCCAGGGCAGAACAAACTTTACCTGAGAAGAAGCTTTGAAATTCCAGGACTGACACAGCCCCAGCACCAGCTGCTGTGAGGCCCTGCACTGTCACCAGGTATTTGCTTCCAGGTGCCTGATGAGAAGGTGTGTACTGAGTGACAGACTGGTTCACCAGCACCTGCATGAATTCAAGGGAGCTGCCATCATGTGCTCTCCAGGATGTGATGTTCAGCTAGAGGAAGGACAGGGAGCTGTTGAGGAGCAGCACCAACCTCCCACTCTGGCACTGGGCAGCTCTGCAGAGAGGAGCTGCTACTGCTGGCTGGGGAAAGGAAGGGACATGACCCCACCAGAAACACCAGCGGTGTAGAGCTGATGAGCCCTGCTCCAGGAGGGCTCACACCTCTCTC
Organism: Caloenas nicobarica; assembly: GCF_036013445.1. Classification (NCBI taxonomy): domain Eukaryota; kingdom Metazoa; phylum Chordata; class Aves; order Columbiformes; family Columbidae; genus Caloenas; species Caloenas nicobarica. The sequence goes on from NC_088284.1 coordinate 10,583,186, forward strand.
CAGGCTGCCTGCACAGAGCTCAGGGAGGGAGGTGCCTGGCAAGGTAAGGGGGACCGCAGGGAATCCATGTTTCCCTGGTACCTGGTATCCAATGATCTCCCCTTTGCAGGAGGGAAGCGGCTTCCACATGAGGAACCCTGTGGTGGGATCCAGCCACAGCTTCTCAAGTTTGTCTGGCACTGGAAGCAGAGCAGGATGAGATCATGCATGGGGCCAGCAAGAAGGGGCTGATCCCAGAGCAGGGTGCAGGCAGCTCTGAGTACAGGGGACACACTGCAAAGGGCCTCCCCAGGCAGGATTTGTCCCCCACAAAGGGTGTGTGTAACAACAGCAGCAGCAGGAGCAGCAACAGTGTGGTGAGAAGGAGGAGAGAGAGAAGGGACATTGAACAGAGCACACACCAGGGCTCTTTACAGCCCCTTTCCCTGAGCCCCACAGGTTCTGAGCAGCCTCACTCCCAGACCATCACTGGGTGGAGTGGATGATCAGGCTGAGCTGCTGGGCAAAGGGCACCTTTACATTTCATGTAGGTGGACACATACCTGTTTCCTTTGTCCTGTGGAGCTGTCTGTACAGAATCGTGCTGGGCGGCAGGGAGATGGTGACACTGTAGTCAGTGAAGGGCTGCAGAGCGGAACAGGTGAATGTTCCCTCCTGGCCCTGTAGCGTCTCCTCTCCCTTCATCTCTTCAGCCTCACAGGGAGGGGAAGAAGGCACTGCCAAACGGCACATGGCTCTCATGTTCTGGCAGGCATCACGGAGCCTGCAGGTCCAGTTCAGTTTGATGCTAGTGCTGGAAATCTCCAGGGTTCCAGGGACAACCTGAAGGATGTCTAGGAAGGAAACATTGCAAGAGGGTCAGTTCCTTCCGATCTGAACCTTGCAAGAATGCTGCAGTCAGACAATCCTGCTCCCCACCCAGTCAGGAGAAGGAAAATGAGAGACTGAAATTGTTCACTCCAGCTCTCCAGGAAGGGGAGCAGGAGGAGTTTGGGCTCATGGTGCACTCAACGTCTTGATATGACATTCTGGGAGATTTCCCCCAGTGAAGCAACTGCCCCCAAATATCAGTCAAATATCAGTCTCAAAGCTGCCTCACAGTACATGGCTAAGGGCACTGCAGCTGCTCAAGCTGCCACCAGGCCCACCACTACCTAGTCTTCACAACAACCTGCACCATGACAGCTCCAGCTGCAGCTCCCTCCTCCAGTTGTAGCTCCCTCCCTGCATTATCCTCCATCTCCAGCACAGTCCTACAAGTCCATGACCACTCACCTCCCCTTCCTTTTCTCACCATGCCTTTCCACTCCAGCTGAGTGCTGACCTGCACCCTGGGGGCACTGCCCTGTGTGTGTCATGACACTGCTGTGTCCATCTGTGATCCAGAGAAACCTGACACGACAGTGGGTTCTCCCTGGTCATATGATGTAAAGTTCCAAGGATGTGGCAACCTCATTAGCAGAGAGCAAGGGAAGAGTCCTGGACATGGGCAGGGAGAAAAAGGGGAAGGGAAGAACAGTGTGTCCCCAGGTGGGCTACACCACGGCCCACAGGGAGGAACAAAGGCATCCTTCTGCCCTCACACCCTCTGAGCTGTGTGGCTGGAGTCTTACTTTGGTGCCATGGAGAGCACAACAGGACATATTTCATCCTGGAACTGTTTCCAGGTCATCAACCTGATGGCACTGGCCCCAAGGGAAAACCATGACCTGCATGATGACTTTTACCCTGACACATTCCCAGAATCCTGCTCCTGCAAAGTACCCTCCTGATCCTGATGGCTCCCTCACCGATGCACTGCACGCTGGACTGAATGAAGAACAGGTCACCTCTGCTGTTCCTACCAAGCCATCGGTCTGTGTACACAGGCTGCCTATTGCTGGTGAGCTGGACTGCCCTTGCACATGTGACATGGGTGAAAGGTGTCTGGGAGCCCTCAGGGCAGCTCAGCATCACTTCTTCGTTCTTCTTGTAATTCTCCTGATCTGGTGTCAGCTGGAGTCTTGTGTCCCACTGGGGCCTTTGGCATGTTTCTGGCAGAGGTGAAAGTGGGTGTTAGTTGAGGTGGGAGGTGACAAGGCAGGGTACAGGTAGGTGGCGGGATATCAGCAATCATTCAGTTTGGAGCAGAGCAGGGAAGCCAGGAGAGCTCCAGATGGCTCCCTTACCGATGCACTTCACACTGGACCCAATGTGGATCCAGTCACCTCTGCTGTCCCGTCCACTCCAATCTACGCTGTATGCAGGATTCCGGGAGCTGATGGGCCGGACACTACTTGAACATCTGATTGTGGTGACAGATGGCTGGAAACCCTCAGGGCAGCTCAGTGTCACTTCGTCATTTTTCTTATAATTCTTCTGGTCTGGTGTCAGCTGGAGGCTGGAGTCCCACTGAGGCCTTTGGCATGTTTCTGGCAGAGGTGAAAGCGGGTGCTAGTTGGGGTCAAAGGTGCTGAGGATGGGCATGGGTAGGTGGTAGCAAGGAAATTCTCAGTAGTCCATCCAGGCACTGAAGAGAGATGTAAGCAGAAACACCCATCTGCCAAGCATTACCCATAAGCAAGGCTTATGAGGAGGGGACTCTCCTTTGCACCCCAAGCATGAAGGACCACCCATCCGTGAACCTCCCCCATCCACCCACTTTGGTCCATGGACACTCTCAGCCATCCCCCACCACCCGCAGCACACAGTTCCCCATATTGTCTCTACCTGCCCAGTCCCCCCAGCCCTGGGCGGCCCCTGCACAGCCATCCCCACACCCAGCACAGCTCTGTCCCTGCCTGGGGCAGCCCCACATCCCCATCACCGGCGGGAGGGCATCGCTCCTGCCTCTAATTCTGCACAGCCTCTAGCCTGATGCCAAGGGCTAACGAAACCCCAAGCACTAGGGCTCCCTTCAGTCCCCTCCACTCCAGCTCCTGGGGCTGCAGGAGAGGTCCCCAGGGTCCCTTGCCAGCATGGGCGGGCAGGGGGCAAGCAGATCTGTGCACTCTGGTGTGGCATCTGGAGGGAGAGCAAGGACCAGAGCACCTCCGTGTGCACCTCAGTGCTGGCTCTGGATCCTGCCCCAGGCCCTCGCACCCATCTGCAGGGCCCCACTCTTGGTACCCCCACCAGGAACCTCCCAACCACCCATGAATCACAGGCTGGAGCCCTGCACACCCAGCGCTCTGCCCTGGTCTGGCATGGGCAGCTCTGCCGCTGTCCTCACCCTGATCCCACAGCTCCTTCCGAGACTGAGCCTGGCACCAGACGCATCCCCACCAAGGCTCTGCTGGAGCCCTGGGACAAGCACAGGGTAGGCTCAGGAGCTGCCTCCACATGGCCTTCAGCAGTACCTACCAATTCCCCAGGCAGGCAGAGAGACAAAAACCTCTTGTGCACACACAGCCTGCCCTCCCCTGCTCAGGAAGGGCAGTGCGGGGCAGTCAGGAGAGCTCCTGAGACAGGAGAGCTCTTAATGCCCTCCTTACCGAGGCACTCCACGTCGGACTGAATGGGAATCCAAGCACTTCCCATGTTCCATCCAAGCCAAACTTCTCTGTATTTGGGTTTCCCATGACTGAAGGACTGGTCTTCGCTTGAACATTTGACATGGGTGAAGGTTGGCTGGAAACCAAAAGGGCAGCTCAGCATCACTTCTTCGTTCTTCTTGTAGTATGACTGGCTTGGTAAGAGATGGACTCTTGAGTCCCACTGGGGCTTCTGACATGTTTCTGGCAAAGATGAATGTGGGTGTTATTTGGGGTGGGAGGTGATGGGCTCAGGCAGGGGCGGCCACAACCCTTCCAGCTGCTGAAGGGAGAGGGAAGGAGATACGTCCATGTGCTAGGACATTACCCACAGGCAAGTCTTGTGAGTAGGGGGCTCTCCTTGTGCACCCAAAGCATGGAGGACCACTCATCCGTGAATCTCCCCCATCCACCTTCTTCTGTCCACAACACTCTCAGCCATCCCCTACCACCAGCAGAACGCAGTTCCCTACTTTGTCTCTCCCTGTCCACTTCCACCCAGCCCTGGGCGGCCCCTGCACAGCTATCCCCACACCCAGCACAGCTCTGTCCCTGCCTGGGGCAGCCCCACATCCCCATCACCTGCGGGAGGGCATCGCTCCTGCCTCTAATTCCGCACAGCCTCTAGCCTGATGCCGAGGGCTGACCAAGCCCCAAGCACTAGGGCTCCCTTCAGTCCCCTCCACTCCAGCTCCTGGGGCTGCAGGAGAGGTCCCCAGGGTCCCTCGCCAGCATGGGCGGGCAGGGGGCAAGCAGATCTGTGCACTCTGGTGTGGCATCTGGAGGGAGAGCAAGGACCAGAGCACCTCCGTGTGCACCTCAGTGCTGGCTCTGGATCCTGCCCCAGGCCCTCGCACCCATCTGCAGGGCCCCACTCTTGGTACCCCCACCAGGAACCTCCCAACCACCCATGAATCACAGGCTGGAGCCCTGCACACCCAGTGCTCTGCCCTGGTCTGGCATGGGCAGCTCTGCCGCTGTCCTCACCCTGATCCCACAGCTCCTTCCGAGACTGAGCCTGGCACCAGACACATCCCCACCTGGGACAAGCACAGGGCAGGCAGGTGGGAGGTGACAAGCTGGGACAGGGGTGGGTGGTGGGATCTCAGCAATCATTCAGTTTGGAGCAGAGCATGGAAGCCAGGAGAGCTCCAGATGGCTCCCTTACCGATGCACTTTACACTGGACCCAACGTGGATCCAGTCACCTCTGCTGTCCCATCCACTCCAATCTACGCTGTATGTAGGATGCCGGAAGCTGATGGGCCGGACATTAATTGAGCATCTGATTGTGGTGACAGATGGCTGGAAACCCTCAGGGCAGCTCAGTGTCACTTCGTCATTTTTCTTATAATTCTTCTGGTCTGGTGTCAGCTGGAGGCTGGAGTCCCACTGAGGCCTTTGGCATGTTTCTGGCAGAGGTGAAAGTGGGTGTTAGTTGAGGTGGGAGGTGACAAGGCAGGGTACAGGTAGGTGGCGGGATATCAGCAATCATTCAGTTTGGAGCAGAGCAGGGAAGCCAGGAGAGCTCCAGATGGCTCCCTTACCGATGCACTTCACACTGGACCCAATGTGGATCCAGTCACCTCTGCTGTCCCGTCCACTCCAATCTACGCTGTATGCAGGATTCCGGGAGCTGATGGGCCGGACACTACTTGAACATCTGATTGTGGTGACAGATGGCTGGAAACCCTCAGGGCAGCTCAGTGTCACTTCGTCATTTTTCTTATAATTCTTCTGGTCTGGTGTCAGCTGGAGGCTGGAGTCCCACTGAGGCCTTTGGCATGTTTCTGGCAGAGGTGAAAGCGGGTGTTAGTTGGGGTCAAAGGTGCTGAGGATGGGCATGGGTAGGTGGTAGCAAGGAAATTCTCAGTAGTCCATCCAGGCACTGAAGAGAGATGTAAGCAGAAACACCCATCTGCCAAGCATTACCCATAAGCAAGGCTTATGAGGAGGGGACTCTCCTTTGCACCCAAAGCATGAAGGACCACCCATCCGTGAACCTCCCCCATCCACCCACTTTGGTCCATGGACACTCTCAGCCATCCCCCACCACCCGCAGCACACAGTTCCCCATATTGTCTCTACCTGCCCAGTCCCCCCAGCCCTGGGCGGCCCCTGCACAGCCATCCCCACACCCAGCACAGCTCTGTCCCTGCCTGGGGCAGCCCCACATCCCCATCACCGGCGGGAGGGCATCGCTCCTGCCTCTAATTCCGCACAGCCTCTAGCCTGATGCCAAGGGCTAACGAAACCCCAAGCACTAGGGCTCCCTTCAGTCCCCTCCACTCCAGCTCCTGGGGCTGCAGGAGAGGTCCCCAGGGTCCCTTGCCAGCATGGGCGGGCAGGGGGCAAGCAGATCTGTGCACTCTGGTGTGGCATCTGGAGGGAGAGCAAGGACCAGAGCACCTCCGTGTGCACCTCAGTGCTGGCTCTGGATCCTGCCCCAGGCCCTCGCACCCATCTGCAGGGCCCCACTCTTGGTACCCCCACCAGGAACCTCCCAACCACCCATGAATCACAGGCTGGAGCCCTGCACACCCAGTGCTCTGCCCTGGTCTGGCATGGGCAGCTCTGCCGCTGTCCTCACCCTGATCCCACAGCTCCTTCCGAGACTGAGCCTGGCACCAGACGCATCCCCACCAAGGCTCTGCTGGAGCCCTGGGACAAGCACAGGGTAGGCTCAGGAGCTGCCTCCACATGGCCTTCAGCAGTACCTACCAATTCCCCAGGCAGGCAGAGAGACAAAAACCTCTTGTGCACACACAGCCTGCCCTCCCCTGCTCAGGAAGGGCAGTGCGGGGCAGTCAGGAGAGCTCCTGAGACAGGAGAGCTCTTAATGCCCTCCTTACCGAGGCACTCCACGTCGGACTGAATGGGAATCCAAGCACTTCCCATGTTCCATCCAAGCCAAACTTCTCTGTATTTGGGTTTCCCATGACTGAAGGACTGGTCTTCGCTTGAACATTTGACATGGGTGAAGGTTGGCTGGAAACCAAAAGGGCAGCTCAGCATCACTTCTTCGTTCTTCTTGTAGTATGACTGGCTTGGTAAGAGATGGACTCTTGAGTCCCACTGGGGCTTCTGACATGTTTCTGGCAAAGATGAATGTGGGTGTTATTTGGGGTGGGAGGTGATGGGCTCAGGCAGGGGCGGCCACAACCCTTCCAGCTGCTGAAGGGAGAGGGAAGGAGATACGTCCATGTGCTAGGACATTACCCACAGGCAAGTCTTGTGAGTAGGGGGCTCTCCTTGTGCACCCAAAGCATGGAGGACCACTCATCCGTGAATCTCCCCCATCCACCTTCTTCTGTCCACAACACTCTCAGCCATCCCCTACCACCAGCAGAACGCAGTTCCCCACTTTGTCTCTCCCTGTCCACTTCCACCCAGCCCTGGGCGGCCCCTGCACAGCCATCCCCACACCCAGCACATCTCTGTCCCTGCCTGGGGCAGCCCCACATCCCCATCACCTGCGGGAGGGCATCGCTCCTGCCTCTAATTCCGCACAGCCTCTAGCCTGATGCCGAGGGCTGACCAAGCCCCAAGCACTAGGGCTCCCTTCAGTCCCCTCCACTCCAGCTCCTGGGGCTGCAGGAGAGGTCCCCAGGGTCCCTCGCCAGCATGGGCGGGCAGGGGGCAAGCAGATCTGTGCACTCTGGTGTGGCATCTGGAGGGAGAGCAAGGACCAGAGCACCTCCGTGTGCACCTCAGTGCTGGCTCTGGATCCTGCCCCAGGCCCTCGCACCCATCTGCAGGGCCCCACTCTTGGTACCCCCACCAGGAACCTCCCAACCACCCATGAATCACAGGCTGGAGCCCTGCACACCCAGTGCTCTGCCCTGGTCTGGCATGGGCAGCTCTGCCGCTGTCCTCACCCTGATCCCACAGCTCCTTCCGAGACTGAGCCTGGCACCAGACACATCCCCACCTGGGACAAGCACAGGGCAGGCAGGTGGGAGGTGACAAGCTGGGACAGGGGTGGGTGGTGGGATCTCAGTAATCATTCAGTTTGGAGCAGAGCATGGAAGCCAGGAGAGCTCCAGATGGCTCCCTTACCGATGCACTTTACACTGGACCCAACGTGGATCCAGTCACCTCTGCTGTCCCATCCACTCCAATCTACGCTGTATGTAGGATGCCGGAAGCTGATGGGCCGGACATTAATTGAGCATCTGATTGTGGTGACAGATGGCTGGAAACCCTCAGGGCAGCTCAGTGTCACTTCGTCATTTTTCTTATAATTCTTCTGGTCTGGTGTCAGCTGGAGGCTGGAGTCCCACTGAGGCCTTTGGCATGTTTCTGGCAGAGGTGAAAGTGGGTGTTAGTTGCAGTGGGTGGTGACAAGGCAGGGTACAGGTAGGTGGTGGGGTATCAGCAATCCACAGCAATCCCTCCAGCTGCTGATGGGAGAGGGAAGGAGAAACGTCCATCTGTCAGGACATGACCCCTCAGTAAGTCTTGTTGGGAGAGGACTCTCCTTCTCTTCTGCCCAGAAAACACTGCAGCAGTTGCTGGCTTGCCCATCTGGCACTTGTCTCATTGCCTGCCTGGGCTGTCCTCTTCAACAGTTTGCATGGGCAACACAGCACCAAGGGTAGACTGTGTTGTGCCTGCTGCTCAGTGGGGAAACCCCACAATGAGCTATGGAATGTGAAGGTAGAGGGGGGACATGGCAAAGCTGCTGCTGCCTCACTTACCAATACACTCTACGGCCGTCTCTATGGGTATCCAGGCACCTGTGCTCTTCCTGCCCCACCAGGTATCTTCATAGACTGGTTTTCCAGAGTTCACTCTTACGAACTGCCTTGCACATTTGACCTTGGGCACGGATGGCTTCAGAGCTCCAGGACAGGTCAGGTTCAGCTCTTCATTCAGTCGGTAATTGTTTCTGTTTGGTTGAAACCGAAGTTTTTGATCCCACTGGGGTTTTGGGCACTTTCCTGGAGGGAGAAAGTCTGAGATACCATCTCGAGGACAGGGGGTACACAAGGCAGAAGGGGACTGAGGCTGGTCCATGACTGTGGTGTCAGCATTGAACACCCAGAGGAAAGTCAAGGGCCCAAGTGCAGGAAAGGAGCGTGAGCCTGGGCAAGGTGGTGGTATAGGACACTGGGAGACAGGAGAACTGGGAGGCAGGATCCAGCCTCCTCCAGCTTCCCTATGGCCTGCAACTCTGCAATAGTCACGGAGGAGATGAGGGGACAGTGAGAAACCCTGCCCCACACTGAAGGCTTCTGTCCCTCCCCATCTTAGAGACTGCTCCCATCTGGGACCCATTTCTGAGCTGTGGCCCAGGCACCTCACAGGTATGGATATGCAGATCCCTCCTTGTGTTGTTGCAGTGGAGACCTACTGTTCTCCACTTACCTGTGGTGCAGGTGAGGTTCTTTGCCACCTCATGCCACACGTCCTGATTGTCCTTCACCTCCCAAGCATGCTTCCAACCTGGAGTCATCCCTTTTGCACATCTGATCACAGCAAGGGGATGGGGGTCCTCCACAAAGCAGCTCAGTGTCACCTCTTCGCTCAACTTGTAAAAGCTCTGGTTTGGGGTAAAGTGGAGCCTTGGGTCCCACTGGGGCTGCTGGCATCTCTCTGTAGAGAGGAGAAAGGGTGGATGTAAGAGGATGGGAAGAGGCCTGCTGTGGGGTCTATTGCCATGACTTTGACAGTGTCCAGCTCCTTTGGTTACCACCCACTCAACTCCAAATCTCTCTCCTGCAGCCTAGAGCAGAGTTAAGGCTGAACACAGGCCAGCCAAGTGCCGCCCCATCCATCCCTAGAGATGTGTAGGCTGTCCCACTCAGGCTTCATTTGGGAATGGGCTCCTGCCCAGCCTTCACACAAAGGGCTTTCCACTCCTATCACCTTGGCCATATGCCCAGGCACTGTTTGAAGGCATGGGGCTTACAGTAGCCCCCAGCACCATGACCCTTGTTGCCCCGTTTGAACTCCTCCCCAGGAGCTCAGACTCCAGCAGCTCCCCGCAGCAAGGTGCTGAGAAAAAGGTGCCCCAGCACTGCCAAGACAGGTGGAAAGCTGAGGCATCCAGGTCCCTGGTTCCTGGACTCTCATCCAGGAGGAGCTGAGACATGACCATGTCATGGAGGGTCTGATGTCAGCTGAGGACCCCAGGATGACACCCCAGGGTGACGTGGGGCTCTGCTTACCCTCACAGGTGGCAGTCTCATTCCACAAGGTCTGCGTCCCGCTGGAAACGCATCTGATCTGGGGGACCGATGGCACATACTCCCCAGCACAGCTCAGCTGCACCAAATCGTCCACGGCATAGCTGCTCTGGTTTGGGGTAAACTGCAGCTTGGGGTCCCACTTGGAGGGAGCTTTACATCCTCCTGTGTGCAAAGGCCATGAGGGAAAGCCCTGAGGATCGCTGGACTCACGGAGCATCCTCAGGGGTGAGGAGACCTTGTCCAGAGAGGTGCTGGTCCCCCTCACTCAGAGGGATGGCAGAGATGAGCACCTCCCAGAACAAGGCCCCAGACCCCAGGTGCATTAACCCTCCTTGCAGCCTCAGGTGCAGTGCAGGACGGTTACCTGCAGGCCCTCCTTCCCACCCACACGTGTGGAGGGATCCCAGCCAGCGGGATCCAGCCATTTGGAGGATGCTGCTCTTTCCTGCGCTCTCTCCTCCAAAGACAGGGGCTGTGCGAGTGCACCAGCCCCAGGGAGTCTCTGCTGGCACCACTCACCTGCATTCCCGTCTTCCTGCTGGGCACTACTTGCTCATACCCATGTGCACACTTGCAGCAAAAAGCTCAGTCAAGTACCAGTTCACTTGCTCTGCAGGCCACACTTGTTATTTTCTTCTCTCCATCCCTTGCCCAAAATACCCACTGGCTCTAGGACTGGGTACCTCCTGTCCCATACCCCTCCCATCCTCACCCAAGAGGGTTAACACCCCCCATCTGGGTTGGCAGAATGGAGTCAACAGGGATTGCAGGTACATGTTTAACTAGATGCATGTTTAGTTGCATTCTGCAACATGCAGATTGGACGATTGATAGAAGTACATCTTCATTTTCATTTTCCATTAGTTTCTAGACAGGATTGCTGCTGTGTCTCTGCATGGCACTAATCTGAGTCTCTAGCCTCTGAGCAGATACCAGTTGTCATGTAATAAGAAATATACTTCTCTGTAAGCTCTCTTCATCCAGCAAATTCAGCTGTAAGTACTCAAACGTTGTTCAGAGTAACTGGGGTGCAGCCAGGCAGGCACAGCGAGTTTGTGCTGTTTCCCAACACACCGAAATGGCATTGAGACTCACCATGAAACCATGACTGCTCTGCACTCCTCGTGCAGAAGGCCAGCAGACCACAACAGCTGCATCACCTCAGCCAGAATAAAGCCTCTGCCAAATAAATGGAATAAAATCCCACCAGACTGGCAAATTGAGCAGCAGTTCTTTCAGGCAGGTGAGACCTACTCATGAAGGCATTTCCAGTGCTTCATTTTGCATTTCAGGGCCTAAAATCATGCCTGTACAAAGCTTATTCATTGATGGGGAGCCTTCCGTCTTAGGGTCACAGCAAAATAATATGAAGAATTGTTGCTGGAGAAGAGGTTTGAAGGGCCTGACCTCAAGCAAGAAGCAGCTTGAGGGAATGAAACTCCTCCAGTGGGGACAGCCCTAAGAGCCGAGGGGGCTGCGAGTGCTCATGGGCATGGCTGGCCTCTCCCAGACTGTCCCAGTCTTGACCTTCGGTGCAAGGGGGCCTGGTTGCTTTCCCTTTTGTAAGTGCTTCCATACCTCCTGGTAGCTGTTACAATCCTCGAAGTGACCCAAAACACACCAGCAGCACAGGACATGGCAACGTACCAGGAGGGAAATTCAGGAGAAATGTGTATACTGCTGATGCAGGTGCAGGTTTCAAGAGGTATCTTGGACGTGTCTTCCTACAACCACCGATGTTCTGCTGGCAGGGGTGGTTGCAGCTGTGTGCCAGAGCTCTGCCTTGCTCCCAGCCCTCTCTGAGCCTCGCAATGAAACTTTTAGTGCCCTTCATGTAGCAAAGCATTTGCTGCTGATGCAACTATGAATGACCCTCTCTGGAGGGTTTTGGCCCTGTATAGTGCCTCCTTACAGAAGCCAAGGGTAACACTACATTTAAAAACACCATATCTCATAGTTGCTGCTTTAGAGATGTAACACAGTGCAGGCTTGCTGTAGTACAAAGCAGAAATAGTCTTTGTTTAAAGTTTATGATTTTTTTTTTTTTTTTTTTACTAAAAGGTGACACTTCTGCACAGTGAAATTGCTGTTGACAGATACTTAGGATTGATTGCCTTAGTTATGAGCAATTCACTGAATTACGAGTAAATAGGTGCTTTGTAAGGCTCCCAGGCTGGAAGCATGTGTGATGGAATCCGTTGGACAGAGTTGGCACAAGAGCCACACATTTCTGACTAGGCTGGTCACCTTCATCAGGACTCTAGTGAATCACTTATCTTAAACCTGGGCATTTACCAGCCCTAATTGTTTGCCAGATATGTTAGTATCTTTTCCCTCAGCCTGTAAAAGCTCTGGTTTGGGGTAAAGTGGAGCCTTGAGTCCCACTGGGGCTGCTGGCATGTCTCTGCACAGAGAAGAAGCATGGGTGAGCACGATGGGAAGAGGCCTGCTGTGGGGTCTATTGCCCTGACTTTGACACTGTCCAGCTCCTTTGGTTACCACACTCAACTCCACATCTCTATCCTGCAGACTAGAGGAGAATTAATGGTGGCAGAAGGCCACTGCTAGAAAGAACAGAGGCTTGGCTGTGACTGACTGTGGTGTCAGCATTCAACAGCACAAGGAAACCCAAGGTGGACATCTGATCACCATAACGAGAGATATGCTCCTTGAAAGACAGCTCAATGTCATTTCTTCATTGAGCCTGTAAAACCTCCAGTTTGGGACAGAGTTAAGCCTTGAGTCCCACTGGGGCTGCTGATGGATGGATGGATGTAAGAGGTAGAGGAAAAAAAAAAAGAAGCCATGGCTTTGGACCTGGACTGTCCAACCCGCTTAGTAGCTGAAAAGGGTGCTCAGATTTTGAGAGCCATTGGGCAGAAGCAGCTGGCATTAGGACCTTGCAATTTACCTCTACACTGCTGCAGCTTAAGGGAGCTGCTAATATTAAGATTTTACAACTTGCTCCTGCTTTGCTGCTATCTAAATTAACCTGCACTCCCTAATACCCCCTGCTGAATGCAGCAAAACGAGGCATTATGGAGGTCATTAATGACCTTGAAAAAAAAAAATAATCAGCCACACCCATCCTCCCTATATTGGCCCGTTTGCATGTCTGATGAGCAGAGGTGCTTAACAAAGATATGCTTTTCATTATTCCCCTCTAAGGGAGGAAGACAAAGCATAATTTGTGTTTACCTAGGAAAACTCTCTGCATTAGTGTCTGGTGGATAGTCCTGGACTTCTAACTCCAGAAGTCTGGTTCCCAAGGGACCGAGGCCTGTCTTTGTGTTCTCTTACAGGACAAAAGGAAGATGAACAATCCTGACTGCTCCAACATATGGACGGGGTGGAAGAAACTCCAACTGAAACTGGGTGGTGGTTAAAGTCAGTCTTTGGAATGAGAGTCACGCCAGGGCAACACCAACAAACCATTGAAGAGGCAGCCATTGAGATTTGTGCCTGCGTGTGTAAGCAGTTGGTCTTAACAGAACCCTGTTACCTGAAATGTGCTTTTAGAGTTTTTGTAATGCTGGCTTGTCATCTGTACACTATCTTTGAAGGATATTTTTCTTCTCCTCTCCCTTTTTTCTCCTCTCCCTTCCAGCACTTCCCCTTTCAGACTCTGACAGTGTATTCATTTCTCACAGAAATTATGCAACAAACTTCCCTACCCTAATGAGATAGAGAACATATCTCATAAGTTTCACATCGTCTTCCAACAAGAAAAGATCTACAAACCTGGCTGTGAAGGGCAAGGAGAATGAGAGAAAGGGTTTGCTCTCAACAAGCCCTGGTTAGAGAAGATAAGAGGTGCCCAGCTGTAAAGTTGAGTTTGGCCCAGCAGGTTTCTGGTCCATGCATGGCAGAGAGGCAGGGCTCTTACCTGCTGCCCCCAGGCATGGATTTGTACAGCATGTGGTAGCCCTGATTCCTGAAAACTCTTGCCGTGATTCATGACACCTCATGATTCACAAGACCTGCAGCCTTCAGGGAACTACTAGCAAACTGCCTCAGTGCAGGGCACAACCCATCCCTGACCTTCTAGCCCAATCCAGTCCTTCCCACAGCACTCGCAGCACAGCCACACTGCACTGTAGCTCCTGTCCCTGGGGTCTCCCAGAGACAGCAGGCACCCCAGCTGGTATAGCTCTCAGAGGCCTGCCTGGTCTCCAGCGCATGTCTTTGCTGAGCATCAGCACTCCCCTGCCCAGCAATGGGGACACCTCTCTGCTGGCTCCAGGAAGACCATGCATTCAGGCTTTGTCTGAACACTGGGCAGCCAGGCAGACACCTCCTGGTCTCAATGACACTGCTCCAGGGGGAAGCGGTGCAGCCCTTGTGCTCATGGAGCCTCTCCAAGCACGTGGAGGCTTGCTGCCGTCCATCCCCCAAGAAAGCTTCAACCCACCACAAGCGTGGTACACTCATCAGGTCCAATCCCCTGAGACAGCCACTGCACACAGTCAAAATTTGCATCAAACTTGACAGGAGAAGGAGAAGCAAAATCTCCTCATGAGGCGGAATCACTTCTTACCTGTTTCCCAGGATAATCTTCGGAGTTTAAAATGAAGTTCTTCCTGTCCCTGTGCTGCAGGCAGAGACACAAGCAGCAGGAGAAAGCTCAGAGCTGGCCACTGCGGGGCCATTCTAGCATGAAGTCGCCAGGCAGGATGGGCTTTTCTCGACACAGAAAACACCAGGTCAGCAGTGAGACCTGCCAGGCAGGAGGCACTGAAGAGGCCTGGGCGTTACCAGAGCAGTGATTTAAAGGCAGTGAAACAGAAACCAGCCCTCAGTCGCTGAGGGAAGCTGCTCCAGCACCAGCATGACCCGCTGTGGAGTGGCAGATCTCTGTGCACAAGGAATTTCCTGAGGTAGGGAAGCACCAGGGAGACCCGCCAGGAGCCAGCAGCTCTCTCAGGGAACACTGATGAGGTCTTGACGTTGGCAAAGCAATGGTGGCCACCTTTCCCCCTGTGCCCTGTGAGGACACTGGGAAGAACCAGCGACCAGGACGGACAAACAGAGCACAGGGGTTTGCGCATGAGGGCGCCTCTGCAAAGGAAGCATTCTGCTGGCTGAGAGGGAGACTCAGAGTCATAACACAGCAACTGGGCACCGTTCTGTGACCATCTGCACAGGTCAAGGTTGCTCATCCTACCTGAGCCCCAAGGCAGAATGATGGCCACTCTTTGAGAGCTCTGGCTGGGAGGTCTGCACCATCTACCACACAGTGGTGGCCAATGCATCCATGCAGATGGACCTGTTGAAGGGAGACGCTGCAGGGCAGAGCTCAGGCTACAGGAAGCACCTGGAGCTTTCTCCTGGGGCAGGGTCAGGAGACAGACCTGCCTGCAAAAGGTGTGCCCAGGTGGAGGAACTCCTGGAGCAGATGGATGAACTCTAGGAGGTGGAGAGAAGGCTGTGAAGTATCAGGGAGGCTGTAAAGAAGTAAAATAGCTGGTGTCAGTCACAGTCTGCAGTGGTTCCACAGCCCATGGCCAAACAGCCAAAAACTCCCCCACCAGTACACACAGAAGGGATGGGGGATGATAATGCAGAAGAGTGAAAGCTTTCAATGGCAAGGACCAGCAGGAGGAAGAGACATCCCCTGAGGTGCCCTTGCAGAACCATTTCAGTGCTCTGCAGACTGAGGATGAAAGACATGTAATATCAGGAGAGTCACTGGAGTTGAGCAAGGCAGCCTGAACTGCTCACTGTATAACAACCAGAGCAACTAAGAAAAGGTGATGGGTGATAGTAGCTCATCAATGCATGCAGCATGGGTAACCAACAGGATGAGCTAGAAGCAATTGTGAAACATGAAAACTATGATATAGTTGCCATCATGGAAACACAGTGGGATGACTTGCACATTTGGAGTGCTGCAATGGATGGCTATAAACTCTTCAGAAGGGAAAGATAAGGAAGAAGGTAGCCCTATATGTTAGAGAGTGTTCTGACTGTCTAGAGTGTTTATTGGTAAGAACCAGGGGGAAGATCAACAAGGTAGATATCCTGATGGGAGTCTGTTACAGACCACTTCAACAGGATGAAGAGGCTGATGAAACATTCTGTAAGCAGCTGGGAGAAGTCTCGTGATTGCTAGCACTTGTTCTTGTGGGGCATTTCCGCTTACCACATGTCCGCTGGAAACACAATACAGCAGAGAGGAAACAGTCTAGGATGCTCCTGGAGTGTATGGAAGAGAACTTCCTGACATAGTTGGTCAGTGAGCTAGTTGGAGAAGGCACCTTACTGGACCTGTTGTTTGTGAACAGAGAAGGACTCGTGGGTGATGTGATGGTTGGAGGCCATCTTGGGCATAGTGATCATGAAATGATCGAGTTTTTGATCCTCGGAGAAGTCCGGAGAGGGGTCAGCAGAACTGCTACCTTGGACTTCCACAGGGCAGACTTTGGCCTGTTTAAGAGCCTGGTTGACAGAGTCCCTTGGGACGTAGTCCTGAAGGACAAAGGAGTCTAGGAAGTCTGGACATCTTCAAGAAGGAAATCTGTGTGCCAAAAGATGAGCTGGTGGGGAAGAAAACCACCCTGGCTGAATAGAGAGCTTTGGCTTCAACTCAGGAATGAGAGTTTATGACTTTTGGAAGAAGAGGCAGACAACTCAGAAGGGCTACAAGGATACTGTGAGGTTATATAGGGAGAAAAATAGAAGATCCAATATCCACCTAGAGCTTAATCTGGCTACTACTGTAAAAGGCAACAAAAAATGTTTTTATAAAGACATTCACAACAAATGGAGGGCTAAGGAGAATCTCCGTTCTTTAGTGGATGCTGAGGAACCACAGTGACAGAAGGCAAGGCAAAGGCTAACGTACTTAATGCCTTCTTTGTCTCAGTCTTTAATAGTAAGACCAGTTGTGCTCTGGGTACCCAGCCCGCTGAGCTGGAAGACAAGAACAGGGAGCAGAATGAAGCCCCCATAACCCATGGGGAAATGGTCGGTGACCTGCTACACCACTTAGACATGAACAAGTCTATGGGGCTGGATGGAATCCATCCAAGGGTTCTGAGTGAGCTGGCAGAGGTGCCACTTCTCCAAGTGACAGAGGAGTCAATCAGGTGTCTCTGAGCCCAGGCATCCATAACTGACTACAAGTAAGCCACAGTAAAGAGCCACATGGGGAAATCACGTGAGATGCAGGAGGCTTCCTCTTTGGGGAGGGAACTTCGATCAGTGTCAGAGCTGCTGCCTTCTGTTTCACATGTGCAAGAGCACCCCAAGGAACAGGCCATGACCAGAAGAACCTGTGACCAAGATCCCAAAATTTTTCCTCAAATGCTTTTAATTTCCAGAGTCCATTCAAAAAACCCTGTTCCCATTTTGGAGACTATATCCACATGCTTCCTAATGCCATTCCTTGCAGTCAAGACCTCTGGAGGTGTCGTGAGATGTCACCACAGTTCCTCTCAGTGATCACAGCAGTTTGAGGACTTCCAAGAAAGTATGAAAAGAGCTGACAAGAGCCAGTGATATGAAGAACTGCTGAGAATCTTTCCAGGTATGCTGCAGAAAACAGGCACTGAAGGGTCTTTGTGCTGCACAGTCAATAACACAAGCAAATGCTCTGTGTCATCAGGATACTGAGAAAAAGATATCATTTTCTAAGAGCACTAAGACATGATGTTCTGTGTGCCATTCTGGTACTTGCAGCTCCAGGAGGACAAGCAGAAAAGGGCAAGCATCATAGGACTTGGGGAGTGGAGGAACGGATCTCCAACTATGATATTCAGAAGTTGATACTCCTGCCCAGCTTGGGAAAGGAAGTTGTGGTAGAGGGTTACAACATCCTGAAGGCTGGAGTCAGGATGGATGTGGAAGCACTGTTCCCCCAGACCTCTTGGATTAGAACTAGGAGACTATTGCCCAAAATAGTGGGTGGCCAGCTTAAGACTGTAAAAGGAAAGTCAGTCTTTACTCAGCAGAAAGCAAGCTGAAGCTGCAGAAGCTGGCAGTATCAGCTAGGTGAGAGAGATTTTAGAAAGTCATGGACAACGGGTCCAACAAGGGATAACACAAGGACTGGGCAGCATGTCGCTCCAACATCCCAATTCCTGCCACTCGGGGCACTGGGGGCTAGCTCATGGAAGGTGGGCACGTGTGCTTTCTAGGGTGTATCTCCTCTTGTCACTGATGGACACCACACAGTGGGATACTGGGACCACCATGCCTGCCAAACTAACAGCTCTTACCCTGTTCTGACCAACGAGCTGATCTCTGGTATAGGACTAGAGGGGACAAGAAGGACAGTTCTCACCTGCGCAAGCAACTGGTTCCAAGACAAAAAAAGCCATGGGAGAAAATGGTCTGTGTTTCTGAGGTCATGAGCAGATCTCACACTAAGAGGAAGTGAATAGTCATGCCTGTTGATGATGCAAACCCTGCCTGGTCTTAAAAACAAAAGCCAGCTGTGAAGAAATGTGGCAGGACCTCATCAGACTGCACAAATGACAAACAGAACTACAGATATAACTCTGCACTGAGAAACATGGAGCAGTTGTTTCATCACAGCAAGAATGTTCTCCTCAGAGGCATAAGAGCACAAAATCTCACGTAGTACTGGTGGTCTGTCAAAGGCAGCTCAGGGGGTTCACTGCCCAATACAACATGCAGACACCAGGAAGAACAAGAAGAACGAAATAAAAGATATATCCACAGGTCACCCATTTGCAGTACACTTGCTTCTAGAACAACACATGGAATCCTGCACCCCCATTTCCAAAATGCTGTGAGAAATTTGAGGGATGTTCAAAGAAAGCTGACTTGGCAGAGGCCAAGGATGGTTCCCATACAAGCAACAACAAATAAGCCACAAGTCTTTCTGCAGGAAAAAGGGAAATGGAGGAACGATATGGTAGTTCTATAAAATGAGTGACTCGTAGAGAAGGGAAAGAGAACATCGGCTTTTTAAATTTTCTCTATGATACAATGTGAGGAGGAAGGGACAAGGACAATATGAGGAGCATTTAAAAGGCAGTAGGTTAGTGTCACGGAGGCACCCCAAAAGTCAGTTTAGGTGGACAACAGAAGAGAAGCTGCTAGATTAATGTATATTGTGATTAAGTTATGAAAGATGTACCCATT
This sequence comes from Caloenas nicobarica, assembly GCF_036013445.1. Classification (NCBI taxonomy): domain Eukaryota; kingdom Metazoa; phylum Chordata; class Aves; order Columbiformes; family Columbidae; genus Caloenas; species Caloenas nicobarica. Next base: position 10,602,002 of record NC_088284.1, read on the forward strand.
ATTAACCATTTGACATGATAAATGCTTTCTAACCACCTGCAAAATGAGGGGATATTTTTCAAGTTTTAGATCCTTCTACATGACAAGAGGGAGACAGAAGATTAAGTGATACATTGCTTAGAAGCAGAGTGTTTAGCTTGTATTTAATGAATAATTAATAGATATATAGTAAGTAAGAAACTAAACAACCATAACGAACATAATAAATTATTTCTTTGCATAGATGTGTTGTATGTCAAAATTTCCAAAAATTGTAACGATTATGCAATAATTGCGTGAATATAAGCAACGCAAAAGCATCCAGTCTTTGGAGCACTTATGAAGGATGATCCCCAGAGGTCCCCAGCACTGTCAATAAAGAATGCCTGCTTAACAGTATAATCGACTCTGCTGTTAATTTTATTTCTCGGTTTCACAAGTTCCAAACCAGACTTTATTCTAGCTGAAAAATCGTAGCAAATAAACTGGCTAGTTACAGGGTTTATACAATTATTAAGCACTCTGACAACATAAAATACAGGTTTGGATATCAGTTGAGGAGATTATTTGAGTATGACTACATAAAAATAATGAGGATCCACAATGTGCATACACACACTTGCAAGAAACAAAACCAGAGGCCTCGCACTCCAGGGTACCCACAAGAAATACTCACTCACCTGGGTTAGGTGAGGAATCTCACTTGCCTGGGTTAGACAAGGACTCATTCAAGGATATATCCAGTAAAGAAAAGTAAACACTCACCGCAGTGGGAGGTGAGGTGCTCTCAATCCTGGGAAGTCTCCTTAGACAGCATCCCAGTCTAAGGGGAGGGCTTCAGTTTACCGACCCGCTGCTCCAAGAAGACCACTCCAAGAGGGGATTCAGCGAGGACCCCGTTCTGTAGCCTGGTCAGATCTGGCCGTGGGCTTTACGGCATAGTCCAGAAGCTTCTCAGCTACTCTGTGTACCTCCTTTGTTAAGGACCCTGTCAATTGGCCGAGGGTCCCACTCCTCCTGCCCCACCAGCTGGTGGAGGTGAAGTCACCCTGCCCTGGGGTAGGGGAGGATGTGACTGTCAGCACCTTGGTACCACCCTAGGTGTGTACATGGGGACAGGCACAGTGGGGCACAAAAGGTGCTAAGGAGCCATGAACTGCCCTATAGAAGGCTCCAGAACTCAGGGGGATGTGCAACTGCCACAGTTAGAAACAAAGAAACAAAAGTAGAACTTTATGCAATGTCAGGTTAAACCAGGGAACTCCTTACCACTGCAGACTGAGCATCCTCAGTTTGTTGTATTTTCCAAAAGCAATTAGACAAACTTGTGGAAGAAGAGCCCGTCAAGAGACATTAAATGCAAAGATAACACCTTTGATTCTGCAAATGCTTGAGCTGCAATAGCTAGAAGTTGGGAATATGTCACTGCAGGCTCAGCTTCTTCTTAAACTTGTCCCTTGGCTTCCCATGACCTGTCCCTGTGGAGGTCTAGTGCCAGGGCCACGTGCCCAGGGAACAGTATGCCACCCCATGTCCAGGGTCCTTGGGCTATCTTTTGGGAAGACCTACATGGCTGTGATGTTGGTTCTGTGAAATGTGTCGAGTTGCAAACAGCAGGTTGGTCTCCTGTGCAAAAGTGTTAAGCAAGGATGATGTGATGAGATCTCTGCAGCTCCATGCTTGCAGTGCCTAAGTCACCTCACTGCCTTCCAGACCTGCATTTCCCTATTGCTCAAAGTCCTCTCTTTCAAATGTCAGCGTTCCTCAGCTCTGGTACAAGAAAGATGGCATCCTTCACCCAACACTCCTATCTCTGCTCTACACTGTATTTTCAAAGATACTTCCACAACTAGAGAATAAGTCATAACAAAATCCCAGAAGAGTCATCTTCTCCTGTACATCAGAGTTACTATGACAATGTGACGGTCTGACTGAAATGGACTCAATTTTCCTTACGCAGTTAGAAACTTCTCTTTTTTGTAGCTAGCACAGTCTTTTGTCTTGGATTTACTTTAAGAACAATGAGAAAACATTGCTGTTCTCTGGGACAGAGATAATGTTCTTCTTTCAGTGTCTAGCTATGTTTTTCAATTGGTATGAAGAGAATGTAAGAACCTACTGATTGTCAGTGAAACCAAAAATGATTTTGGCCATCCAGCTCCAGGTGCAAATTGACAGGAGGGGGCCACAGGCACGACAATGCTTAGACTGACAATCAAAATTGATGATGAAATATTCCCTACCATTAACTACATGCTCAGTATATAACTGGAGTCAGCTTTTCCAGCTTGTTAGTTCTTTTCCATTCCATCTTCCTGCTTGCTAATTTTGCTTGGGAGTTCCATTCCATTGGGTGTTCTGTGTTAGTTCAGCCTTTTGCTGTTCTGTCATTTCACAGCCTTTGAGCCTTTCTACCTTTTGCTTCTTTTCTCTCCCATTGCGATCAGCTGCTCAGGATCAGAGTCCTCTCCAAGACTGGCTGTTTCAGCGCAACTAGAGTTCACGAGGGATTGAACTGAGTATCGTTCATTTTATATTAGTAGTAGTAGTAATATATTCCTATTGTTGTCTTATTAAACTGTTTTTATCTCAACCCACGAGTTTCTCCCTTCCCATTCAATTCTTTCCCCTGCTCAGAGTGTGGGAGGGAGTGAGCAAGTAGCTATCATGGTTCTTAGTTGCCATATGGGGCTAAACCAGGATAATCCTTTTTGGTGCCCAACGTGGGGCAAGAAGGATTTGAGCAAATAACAGATTAATTAGAGTGCATTAAGTGATTTATACCTGTTGGCATTTATGGGTCACGATATTGATTCATCTGTTCTCAATATTAGTTTATTTGAACTGCACTATGCTCTTGTTTTTGCAGTATCTGTTAAAGATTGGTGTCGGCTTTTGCAGTTTGCTGTGCTCTGCAAGGATTAGTAATGTTTTGTCTGGGAAATTTGTGACTCAAACACTGACCTTGAGCATTCTCTGGTCTTTGAGCTTCATAGCAGAAGCCATGACTGTACTTTGGGCACCACCTCGTGGAGACAGCTAGTAATTTTACTTCTTCCTCTGAAAAGCTTTTTATGGAGGAAATTTGGAATAGCACCTTTGCTACTTTCTTCTGTGATGTTTCCTCCTTCATTGCAATAACTTGCCAGTACCTTGAACATCTTTGAGTAGTTTAAATATTGCTATCGGTATCTTTTTGGAACATTGTTTCAGTTTTGCCTAAGGTTAGCAAGCAACTTAAGAATACCATCCAGAGATCTGTCCAAGGCCTGGGTAGTTATGAGTGGCAGGGTATGTGGAATAGCATAGGCAAGTTCCTAAGACAGTGGACACCTTCAGTGTTTTGGAACTTCACCCCTGCACAAGTGCAGAATCCTGAAAAACTAGTAGAGTGTTTAGAAGAACTGTGTTGTCACCCAGGTAATTCTGGGGAGACACAAATCACCAATGTGTGCTGGGGCCTGGCCCAGGCCTATTGAACCCTGCCTAACATTCTTCAGTACCCTAAAAGGGAAGAGAGGTTCTCTGGATCTGATGACAATGCAACAAGCACTGTGGCTACTCCAGTCCCCACAATGAGCACTGCAGTTACTCAAACCACAGCAGTAGGCACTGCGGCTACTCAAACTCCAACAACAGACACTGCAGCTACTCAGACCATTCTGACAGGCACTGCAGATGGGCCAGAGGACCAACTCATGCTGGTATCAGTCTCTCATATACAAAAGAAGAAAGCTTGAACAAGAAAGTATTCTTGTGTAGCAAGGGATCATAAAAAAGCAGGGCTATCATGAGAGAGGGAAGACAAAGAGGAGGAAGACAAGATGGTAACTACCCAACCCCTATCACTGAGTGAGCTGTGAGATATGTGAAAATATTTCAGCTGTAATCCATACAAGCATATTGTCACCTGGCTGCTCTGACACCAGGATAATGGGGCCAATAACCTGGAACTAGAGGATAAGGAAGCCAAACAGCTGGAATCCTGTGTTGCTTTATTTGAAATTAGGTTAATTTTCCATGTAGTTACAAACTTTTCTTCTTAGAAGCTAGTATAGTCTTTTGGTTTGGATTTAGTATAAGCATAATGTGATAACAATCAAGTTTCCAATGTTTTGCCTGAGAAGAACTAAGTTATTTCTTTTAGTAGCTAGGCTATATTTTGGAGTTGGTATTGTAGTCATTATCACTTAAAAGAATGAATCTTGCCAGCACTTGCTAACCTAAAGATAGGTAAATCCTTTCAGTTTTAGGTCAGTCTGCTCCTCTAACAAAGGTAAGTGTAACTTGCAAAACACCTAATCGGAAACTACAGAGACTACTGACCTTGCAGCTTTAGACATTTTGGAGCTTCTACAATTAGTTGAATCTTGCTTTAACACATGTCTCAAGACTGTTGGATAAAGTGTCCTTTAGCTGAACATTGCTCATGATACACTAAAATGATTATGTAACCAATATGCAAATGTGTAACCAATAGTGTCTTTAGGGTGTGAATGTAGTGATAAGATTTTGTGTGTAATGGCTGTTACTTTTCTTGCTGGCATGCTGGCTTTATTCCAGCATCCAGACTTGTGCAACTCTGTAATAAACAACATCTCGTCTCTGTGTGCTAAATTTGGGGGGTTTTGCACACTGGGTGACAGAACCCTGTTTTTGGGATACAGTATGAAAAGAATGTAAGAACTCACTGATATCTTGGCTCTTGTCAGGGAGACCAAGGACTTTGGAACTGTCCAGCTGCAGATGCAAGATAGGAGCTGGGAGGAAACATAACAGGAAAGCACCGAGAGTGACATCCACGTTGACCCATGAAATATTCTCTACTATTAGTGTCATGATCTGTATATAACTAGAGTTGGATTTTCTATCTCATTAGTTTGGGTTTTCCAGTTTGTTTGATTAGTTCTGTTCCAGTTCAGTTCCGTTGGAATCGGGCCTTTTACTATTCCACCATTTTGCAAGCTAGCTTTTGGCCCATTTGCCTTTTGCCTTTTTTGCTCTCTAACTGCGATCAGCTGTTTGAGACCAGAGTGCCCTCCTTTCCCAGAATGCACTGCGATCAAACAAGCCAAGCAGTTAAAGCTTCTGTGAGATAGAGAACAACGGCTAAAATACAAATATGGGGCGGCCTGGAAGACTGATTATATCACACTTCCACAAACCTGCCGAGACAAGCACCGTATGCTTGCAATGGTGGAAGCAACTACCAGAATCACAGAATGTTAGGGATTGGAAGGGACCTCAAAAGATCATCTAGTCCAATCCCCCTGCCGGAGCAGGAACACCTAGATGAGGTAACACAGGAAGGTGTCCAGGCGGGTTTTGAATGTCTACAGAGAAGGAGAATCCACAACCTCCCTGGGCAGCCTGTTCCAGTGTTCTGTCACCCTCACTGAGAAGAACTTTCTTCACATATTTAAATGGAACCTCCTGTGTTCCAGTTTGTACCCATTGCCCCTTGTCGTATCATTGGTTGTCACTGAGAAGAGCCTGGCTCCATCCTCGTGACACTCACCCTTTACATATTTAGAAACATTAATGAGGTCACCCCTCAGTCTCCTCCAAGCTAAAGAGACCCACCTCCCTCAGCCTTTCCTCATAAGGGAGATGTTCCACTCCATTAATCATCTTCATCTTCTCAGATGGCTGGAAACATATGCCGTGCCCCATGCCACTGCCCAGAACACTATCCTGGGCCTTGAAAAGGAAATCCTGTGATGACATGGCACTCCAGAAATAATTGAGTCAGACAACAGGACTCGTTTCCAAAAAAACCTCGTAGATACCTGGGCCAAGGAACATGGCGTTGAGTGGGTATAACACATCCTGTATCATACACCAGCCTCTGAAAAAATCAAACGATACAACAGACTGCTAAAAACTACACTGAGAGCAATGGGTGGTTGGACCTTCAAACACTGGGATACACATTTAACAAGAAACACCTGGTTACTTAATACAAGGGGATCTACCAATCAAGCTGGCCCTGTCTAATGAAAATTTTGCATACTGTAGAAGAGGATAAAGTCCCTGTAGTGCACATAAAGTATACGGTGGGGAAGACAGCATGGGTTATTCCTGCCTCAGGCAAAGGCAAACCCATTCATGGGATTGCTTTTGCTCAAATACCTGGGTGCACTTGGTGGGCAATGCAGGAAGATAGGGAAGTCCAGTGTGTACCTCAAGGTGATTTGATTCTAGGTGAGAACAGCCAATGCTTTGAATTGTATCATGTTAATTTCTACATAATACTGTATATCATCAGTACTATGGCTGCTATATGCCACATCAATGTTATTATAGTAAGGATCAACCAGATTAGTGAAGAATGAAATTTGGTGACATTGAGCAAAGTGTAGTGATGATGGAACCAGAACTGGCTTCAGCAATTAACACCCAACAACTTCCTCAAGATTGACACCTTCAGCCTGCAGACTGTGGGCATGGACTGCACCAGATACACCAACTACCTGCTTCAGATGCAGCAGTGACCTGAGCTGCTTTGATGCCAAGTAACTCCACATAACCTCTGCTATCCTGAGTGAACACCATTAGAGATGGAGCCCAAAGTCATGGACATGAACTCAATGGGTATTTTGTGGACATTTGTGGACATTTTACAGACATCTCATGGGGCTGGTCAATAGATCAAGGGAATGAGATCTGTGTATTATATCAAAGGATGGGAAGTGTGGTGGTGGGTGATGAGAATGTATTGGATAGCGTGAGACCTGAGCTTGACATAAATGGTATAGAATAAAGGGTTGATATGATCCTGGTTTTGGTTGGGAGAGAGTTTGGGGTTTTTTTTCCTAGTAGCTATATTTTGGATATAGTATGAGAAGAATGTTGATATTAACACCAATGGTTTGGTTATTTCAAGCAGTCAATGACTTTCCAGCTTTCCATGCTCTACCAAGTGCAGAAGAATCTTGCAGGGAGCGAAGCCAGGACAGCTAACTCAAGCTGCCCAAAGGGGTATTCCTTGTGCTGTGACATGGTGCTCAGTATATAAACTGGAAATAGCTGGGGGGCAAATACTGCTGCTTGGGAACAAACAGGCTATTTGTGTCACAAGCAGTGAGCAGTTATTAATTTCACTTCCTTTTATGTCCTGTTGAGCTGTTTCTATCATAACCCTTGTTTTTTGGTTTTTTTGGTTTTTTTTTCTTTCTGATTCTCTCCCCCATCCCACTTGGGAGTGGAGGAGTGAGCAAGTGGCTGTGTGGTCCTTCTTGCTGGCTGGGATTAAACCGCAACACTTCCAATAAAGGTACAGCACAAGCACCTGTCACTCTGCTGTTAATTTCAGGTTTCAGGAAGGGGACCTGTCTCCAGGACTCAGAAGTAATGCAGGATATGCAGCCTTACTTTTGGGATGGCAAATGCAGAAGCCACAACTTGCAGACTTTGGAGGCCTTTCGTCAACCCAGGAGGCTTCTGGCATTCCCAAGAAGAAAAGATCACAACACAAAACCAGGTAACAAGGGAGCAGGCAGCTCTCCAGCTGCCACTTTCAATCCCTGGGCACTCAGCAGAGATGCAAAGACCAGGACAATGCCTTGACCCTGCAATCACAGGGCTGTGTTGCATTGACTGCCAGGGTAGAACCAAGGTCTCATGTCCACACACTGTGTCTCAGTACACATCAGTGTGAGCGCCTCCAAGAGAAACGAAACAGCCACGGCATCCAGCTCAAGAGGCTTCCTCGTTGGGGAAGGAACATCCATCAGTGTCAGAGATGCTGCTTCTCTATTCTTAGTGCACAGAGATCTTGTGTTCAAGGTCCAAGGCTTCCTGGGATCTGCCAGGTGGAATAGCCCAGCCTGGTCTCAGTTGAGTCAGGCTGCCCTCATACATAATCCTGCAAAGAAACATCCCCAGACTTTCCTCGGACATTCTTCTGCCAATGGAGGCTGTTCCTGCACCTCCCTGCTCCAAGATTTGCTAACTTTGTCCTCCTGCCCCACTGAAAGGTACTCCAGAAGGCTGTCCTCTCTTCACCAGGTAGAAGAGCCTCACATGTGCAGTGATGCTGTATCCAAGAATCCCAAAACTGTGATTCCCAAATGGACTTGAAGGTGCAGTGCCCCAGCAGCTGTGCACTATGCCTGGTACAGGACGGGAGTGCAAGGGCACTGAGGTCCTGGAGGATACTCAAGATCAACACAAATCTTACAATTGATAGAAATCAACTATGAAATACAGAAGCAGAAGAGTGAAAGGAGTGGCACGCAGTGGCAGCTACAGAGCTTGAGTGGCTTCGGGCAGATGACCAGCTAGTAGGAAGAAAAAGAAAAACTTGTAGCTATCAGACAGAAGGTGAAGTGCAGCACTGGAGTCAAAAAACACCAAAGCAAAGAAAACGAAGTGTCAGGAAATTTCACACAATTAGCCAGAGATTTGGCAGGGGAGAGAGATGACACTGAAGCAAGAAATGACAATGAATCTGAGTTCAGTTTTATAAAAAGTACATCCCATAAGCAGCTTGTCATACTCAAGTTCATGGAACTCAGGAGAGCCTGAGATCCCAAGGGCAGCACAAGGAGATGAAATGTCCTAGGGGACACACAGAGCTGGAGAAGAGAGTGGTCAATTGCCCCACATTCCAGCAGTGTGCTCCTCACCAAGGACAGCCTTCGGGCTGTCCCTCAGCATCCGGGCTGCACCGGATGCCACATCCCTCAGTGTGGAAGAGGCAGTGGCTGCTGGAGGCTGCACCGGAGCAGCAGCAGCACCCAAGATTGAGTAGATCCTAAAGGCTGCAGGATGGACATTTCCCAACAGGGCCAGGGACAACTGCATCTCACAAAATGGGAGACGAGCACCAAAACCCATGGGGGAGGTAACAGACTGACACAGAGGTCCAGCTAGGTCCTAGTTGAGACCATGCTACCTGTAGGATGGGGAGGAGGGAAAGTAGGAACCCAAAGTGTTGTGCTGGGAGCACACAGCTTCTCAAGTGTGCTTCCTCAGGACTGCTGGGGGCTGGAAAAGCTTTGTCCAACCTTCTCCTTCATGGGAAGATGTCCCTCATTCAGAGGGACAGGGCTTTCACACACAAAATAGGGAAGAACCACGACCAGGTGGGAGCTGTCATGGAGCAGGCAGCTCCTGCAACCAAGAACAATTTATTGGTTGTTTAGATACATCAGAACAGCTGTGAGGGCAGCACGGTTGGGCCAAACTCAAGCAGGGGCCAGAGTCTTGATGGAGATGGGGAAAGAAGGGCTGGGACCCAGAAAGCTGCCTCAATCTCATGGGACAGTTGCAGGCAACAGGATGCAGGTGAGATGGCTTTGCCAGAGCACTGGAGGACTACCAGAACATGTCCTTCTTGGCACAAGTAGGACATCCCAGGCCTTGCACTGCTCCTGCTCTGTAACAGAGGATGCTGGAGCATGATGAAGGAGAAAAGTTGAGGGGCATCAATAATCTAGCACAAGCTATATCAGGTCTTGCTTCCAGTGGTGGGCGACCAAGACTTGAAAAGGGGCTATGGGAAGTGCCATCAGCACTGAACCTTGAACATCGGCTCCATCTTCTCCTTCTTCTGACTGTCCCGTGAGGACTCCAGGACAGGCAGGCGCTGGGGCAAAATCTTTCCGGCTGGGCCACCTTTACCTGCAGAAACCAAGAACACCCTGGGCAGAGGCTGCTGCATGCCCTCAGAAGCATGGGGAGCTCACGCCATCACAACTGCCCCTCTCCACCCTCACCAGGCCATGCATGGGAACAGGCCGGGCACTCCATCTCCTACCTGCATCTTCCACTGCTAGTAGAGTCCCCTTGATCTCACAGTAATTATCCAGGTTCTCATAGGGCTGGAGCTCTGCAGGCATACGACAGAAACTGTCTGAAGGACCCAGGGGCCGCAGGAGAAGGATCAGGGCAGACTCAGGCAGGCAGCAGCGCTGGGGGCTGTAGGACACCCTGGGACATACACCATCAGGGCAGCAGGGCTGGGCAGAGTTGCTGCCTCCCCTGAGCAGGGCAAGCATGAGGGGCAGCTCCCAGCCCTTACCGGCACCAGGGGGTGACCCCAGCCAGGAGCTGTGGGAAGGGGCAGTCGGAGGGTGCTCTCAGCCAGTGACAGCACATATGGGACACACTGATTTGGTAGGTCAGCCAAGGCCAGCTGGGCTGCCTGCAGACACCACTGGTCAGCAAAAGGCCCTGCAGATATTCCTCATGAGGGACAATCCCTCCCAGTACAGACCTGCTCTCAACACAGCTCCAACCCAAGCCCTACAGCTGCCTCTGTGATGGAGACACTACCTGTGTAATGGTCTTCCTCAGCTTTCTTGGGCAAGGTCTTCTTTTTCCTAGGAAGGCAAAGGGGAGTCCTGAGTCAGGGGAGAGGCTGACATAGGCCAGCACCTTACTGAACTCAGTGGCAGAGGCATCGGGGGCTCTGAGTACCCTCCCCCGAGTGTCTCATGGGCACCCCAGAGAGACAGCAGCAGTAGCAGCAACAGAAAAAAAGGGATGGGGTCTCTGAGCACACATAGCCCTTGCCCCAGCCCCGAGGAATATACTCACGAGCCTCAGTCAGGAGACTTATTATGAGACAAGGTGGGACCAGCCAGGTGCATCCTCAGAACCCAGAGAAATATGATCTTCTCCATCCCCAGCCACCCCACAGCACAGCATGGCCTGAGGCAGAGCAGCTACTCCAAGTCTCCTGCCACTCACCTGGACAGCACAGCCCACAGGATCCCTGCAGACAGGAGGACCAGCACCGACAGCACCACCACCACTGTGACTGCCATCCCTGGCCATGGACCCAGAGGCTCCCCTGCAACTAACACACAGCCAGGAGTGAGTGTCACAGCTTGGCCCATGTGCCAGAAATGGCCCCGACCTTGACGCTGGGCGTGTGCATGTGAGCCGACACGTGTGTCCAGGCTCTGTTGTCCTGTTTGCTGCAGGGACAGGCAGCAAGGCGCAGCCTTCCCTTGCCCTCACGTGGGCTGGGCAGGGCAGGGCAGGGCAGGGCAGAGGGAGGCTCAGGAGCACAGGGACTTGTCCCATCTCCCATACACAACCAAAGGGTTGGGAAGCCCACTCAACCAGGCTGTGCACAGCAAGAGGACACACAGACCCAGGCTCAGCAGCCCTACTGCTGTCTGACTATGAGACCCCGTGCACCTGAAAGGAGGGTTGGATATCATCTTCTTCTGTGGAAGAGCAGAGGTGCCCACTCTGCTCTCACAGACACAAAGACGGGCTGAAGTGATGTAGCTGCGCTGGGGACCAGGTGATGCTCCCCCTCACAGCAGGATTCACCCAGCCCCACGGCCCCACCGCTGCGTTGGGCTCTCAGGCTGCCCACACTCCTGGCCTGTCTCTCGGAGGAGATGGGGTGGGTGCACATACAGCTCCAGGCTCAGTGCCCGCTTCCAGCGAGGTCACCACAGCCAAACCCAGGGCAGAACAAACTTTACCTGAGAAGAAACTTTGAAATTCCAGGACTGACACAGCCCCAGCACCAGCTGCTGTGAGACCCTGCACTGTCACCAGGTATTTGCTTCCAGGTGCCTGATGAGAAGGTGTGTACTGAGTGACAGACTGGTTCACCAGCACCTGCGTGAATTCAAGGGAGCTGCCATCATGTGCTCTCCAGGATGTGATGTTCAGCTAGAGGAAGGACAGGGAGCTGTTGAGGAGCCTGGCAAGGTAAGGGGGACCACATGGAATCCATGTTTCCCTGGTACCTGGTATCCAACGATCTCCCCTTTGCAGGAGGGAAGCGGCTTCCACATGAGGAACCCTGTGGTGGGATCCAGCCACAGCTTCTCCAGTTTGTCTGGCACTGGAAGCAGAGCAGGATGAGATCACGCATGGGGCCAGTGAGAAGGAGCTGATCCCAGAGCAGGGTACAGGCAGCTCCTGCACCAGGGGACACACTGCAAAGGGCCTCCCCAGGCAGAATTTGTCCCCCACAAAAAGTGCATGAGCTGCAGCAGCAGCAGGAGCAGCAACAGTGTGGTGAGAAGGAGGAGAGAGAGAAGGGACATTGAACAGAGCACACTCCAGGGCTCTTTACAGCTCCTTTTCCTGAGCCCCCGAGGTTCTGAGCAGCCTCAATCCCAGACCGTCACTGGATGGAGTGGATGATCAGGCTGAGCTACCAGCTAAAGGGCACCTTTATGTTTCCTGTAAGTGGACACATACCTGTTTCCTTCGTCGTGAAGTGTTGTGTATACAGGATTGTGCGGGGAGGCAGTAAGATGGTGACAATGTAGACAGTGAAGGGCTGCAGAGGGGGACAGGTGAATGTTCCCTCCTGGCCCTGTAGCATCTCCTCTCCCTTCACCTCTCCAGCCTCACAGGGAGGGGAGGAAGGCACTGCCAAACGGCACATGGCCCTCATGTTCTGGCAGGCATCACGGAGCCTGCAGGTCCAGTTCAGTTTGATGCTGGTGCTGGAAATCTCCAAGGTCCCAGGGACAACCTGGAGGACATCTGGGAACAAAGCATTGCAAGAGGATCAGTCCCTTCCTTTTCCCTCCCAGCTTTGCAGCCAGTCTCTGCCATCCCCACCATTCCCTCACTAGCCTGTCCCCAGTACAGCGCAGACGAGGCCATCCTGCCTTCTCCCAGACTACACTCAGCCACTGCCTGCACCTTCCTCTGGCCCTGGACCGTTCCCAGGGTATTCCAGCTGCTGCACTGACTGTGGGACAGTAAGAGCAAGCACTTGTGGCCTCTCTGCAGCTGCCACCCTGGAGCCAGAAACTGACCTGGTGACTGGTCTCTTTCACACCATGCATGACTTTGCCAACAAACAGGCAGCCAGAGCTGGTCCCTGCCCTCCTGCTCCTGGGCTACCATGCTTTCATCCGGGCAGACCCCCCTGGCTGGCCCGGGCATGCTGCCTGGGGCCACAGGACAGTGGAAAGGACTTGTCCCCCTTGGCACTGTGCAGGGTGCGCCAGCTGCCAACAGCACAGACACAAACCTGGGATGCATCAGCAGCAGGTTTCTCTGGATTGAAAGCCCACACAATGCCTGGACCACCCCAAGCACAAAGCACTAACACTGTAGAACACATGCAGCACTACCCCCTCTGCCTGCGGAGAACAGACTGAGACCACTAGGAGAGTGGTTGGTTCACTCGCTTACCCACACAGGTCATGTTTCCCTCCACAGGGTGCCAGCGGCCTGTGACATTCTTCACAAACCAGATGCTGCGAGAAGTCATGGAGCCTTGTCTTGGGTTCAGCTTCACACATTTGATCTCCGTTGCAGAAGACCAGTATCCTTCAGGGCATTTCATCATCACCTCTTCGTTGACATCATAGAACACCTGGTCTTGGTCAAATATAAACCTGGGGTCCCACTGGGGCTTCTGGCATTTCTCTGCACCAACAAGATGGGAAGGTGTCAGCAGGGCGGAAGGTGGTCTCACCAGGCATGCCAGGGCATGGATCAGGGGATCCCCTTCCCTGGCACATCAGGATGAGGGATGGAGCTGTGGGACACCACAAGGAGCCACCCTCCTGCACCATGTCCCTGGCAAGGGAATGAGGGTGAAAAGGACCCCGTGCTCCTTCCCCCCAGCCTGCCAGGAAAGGCCAGGAGGGGCTGGAGCTCCAGGCACCAGAGACACCATGCAGTGCTCAAAGCTGCATAGGGATGGAGAGTTCAACATTTGGCCTCGGGGCCTCACAGGCCCCTCAGTTGAGCCTGGACAAATGCAATATTAAGGGCTGGCAACAGTCTACAAGGGGACTGTACAGGACATCGTGAGAGCTCAGGCCATGCATGGGGCTGCCTCCAAGGACCCTGCTCAAGGATCCACAGGAGAAGCATCCCTTTCCCCTACCACTCCCATCCCCACACTCTCCATACTCACAGCTGTCTGCAGGAAACCAGCCCCGAGATGTCTAATTATGGTCTGGCCTGAGGGGTCACGGGCCATGTGGCAAGTCAGGCAGTGCCAGAGGACAGCTCATTCCTGACTTTCAGCATGTTTTACAGGGCTTCCCACACCAACACAAGTTCTCCCTGGCCTCCCTCATAGAGGATCACAGCACCCCAGGGCCTTTTGAGAAGACAATAAAGCCTGAACTCAAAAGCCAGCTCCCCTAGTGATGGCATACAGCGGAGACCAGGGGGGGACATGAGCACATGGAAGTCAGAGCCCTGCAATCTGCAATCCTCCTGCCAAAATCATGATGCCATGCAGACCACAAGCGCCACTACACATAGTTGTGCATTGCCCAGCACTTAAAAATCTCTATTTTGTTCACATGCTGTTGCCAGAAGCCCTCAGGGAGCCCCATGGCACCATGCACCTCCACCATCAACCTCCCACCCACCTATGAATCGCAGATAGGAGGCCTGCACACCCAGCGCTCTGCCCTGGCCTGGCATGGGCAGCTCTGGCCACTGTCCCCAACCCTGATCCCACAGACCCTTTCTGACGGGACCCTCAGGAACTGAACCTGGCACCAGACACATCCCCACCAAGGCTCTGCTGGAGCCCTGGGACAAGCACAGGGCAGGCTCAGGAGCTGCCTCCACATGGCCTTCAGCAGCACCTACCAATTCCCCAGGCAGGCAGAGAGAAAAAAACCTCCTGTGCACACACAGCCTGCCCTCTCCTGCTCAGGAAGGGCAGAGTGGGGCAGCCAGGAGAGCTCCTGATGCTCTTCTTACCGAGGCACTCCATGTCAGACTGAATGGGGATCCAGGCACCTCTGCTGTCCCTCCCCAGCCATGGGCCTCTGTATACAGGTTGCCCACGACTGACAGACTGGACTTTCTCCCCACATTTGACATGGGTGAAGGGTGGTTGGAATCCATCAGGGCAGCTCAGCATCACTTCTTCATTCTTCTTGTAATTCTCCTCATCTGGTGCCAGCTGGAGTCTTGAGTCCCAGTGAGGCTTTTGGCAAATTTCTAGCAGAAGTGAAAGTGGATGTTAATTGGGGTGGGAGGTGACAAGGCAGGGCAGGGGCGGGTGGTTCTGTATGAGAAATCATTCAGTTTGTGGTAGAGTGGGGCAGCCAGGAGAGTTCCTCATGCCTCCCTTACCAATGCATTCCACGTTGGTCTGAATGTTGATCCAGCTACCTCTGCTGTCCCTTCCCAGCCATGGCTCTCTGTACACAGGATTCCAGTTGCTGATGGGCTGGTCTTCTCCCAAACACTTGACATGGGTGAAGGATGGTTGGAAACCCTCAGGACAGCTCAGTGCCACGGCTTCATTCTTCTTGTAATTCTCCTGGTCTGGTGCCAGCTGGAGTCTTGAGTCCCACCAGGGCCTTTGACACGTTTCTGTCAGAGCTGAAAGTGGATGTTAGTTGGGCTGGGAGGTGATGCGATTGGGTGGGGATAGGTGGTGGGGTACCTGCAATCCACAGCAACCCCTCCAGCCACTGAAGGGAGAGGGAAGGTGACACACTCATCTGCTGGGACATGACCCTTCAGCAAGGCTTGTTGGGAGGGGACTATACTTTTGTACCCAAAGTAAAAACCATTACTGATCCATGAGCTTCTTCTATCCACTCTTGTGTCCAGGGACACCCTTAGCTTTTCGCCATGCCCTGCAGCAGGGAGTTATCTGGGATAATCCTCTCTGCACCAGGAGGCGCCCTTCAGCCACTCATGAAGACCTGCCGCCCTCCCTGGCTCAGGCTGCCCTTCACCTTGCTGTGGAATCAGAGAAACTCTCAGGTGACAGATCTCCGTAGAAGGCACCTCATGCAGCCATGGTCTCCACAATGCCAATGCAGGGCAACCCCATCCTGCATGAGGAGATACCTTCTTCCCTTCCTTTGGACCTGCCAACCTCCCTACCGCAGGTTTTGCAAAAGACCCTAAAACACTGCCTCAGACCTCTCCAGGCTCTAGGAGGTTCCTTCTTCAACCTCATCCATGCTAAAGAACTCTGGTGTCTTTCTCATTCCTTGAACAGAGGCCTATCCCACCATGGTGGGATCCCACCACCGTGACCCCTCAGGCCAGACCATGATGAGACATCTTGGGGCTGGTTTCCCAACTGCCCTGCCTGAGCTGAGATGCAGGCAGTAGGCCAGCATGCATTTTTGCAGGTGCAGACCAAGAGGGCACAGGCACAGAGCTGGGAAGTTCTCTCTCCCTGTCTACCTCCCCTGAGCACTGGGCTGCAGGCGTTCCTATAAGAATCATAGAATCATAGAATGTCCTGAGCTGGAAGGCACCCACAAGGATCATTGAAACCAACTCCTCTCCCTGCATACGACAACCCCACAGTTCACATCATGTGTCTGAGGGCATTGTCCAGTCTCTTCTTGAACACTGTCAGGCTTGGGGCTGTGACACCTCCCTGGGGAGCCTGTTCCAGTGTCCACCACCCTCTGGGTGAAGAACCTTTTCCTAATGTCGAACCTAAACCTCCCCTGGCACATCTTCCTGCCATTCCCTCAGGTTCTGTCATTGGTCACTAAAGAGAAAGAGTTCGGTGCCTGCACTTCCTCCTCCCCTTGTGAGGAAGCTGTAGACCACAATGAGGTCTTCTCTTAGTTTCCTCTTCTCCAGGCTGAACAAACCAAGCCACTCCTCATACGGCTTCCTCTCCAAACCCTTCACCAACTTCGTAGCCTCTTCTGGACACTCTCCAGTAGCTTTATATTTTGTTTTATCCTGTGGCACCCAGAACTGCACACAGTGCTCTGGGTGAGGCCACACCAGTGCAGAGCAGAATGGGACAATCACCTCCCTGCGCGGCTGGCAATGCTGTGCTTGATGCACCCCAGGACACAGTTGCCCTCTTGGCTGCCAGGGCACACTGTTGGCTCATGTTCAACTTGTCATCGGCCAGAACACCCAGATCCTTCTCCATGGAGCTGCTTTCCAGCATCTTGTCCCCCAGTCTGTATGTACAGCCAGGTTGCCATATTCCAGGTGCAAAATCTCACACTTGCTCTTGTTGACCTTCATGTGGTTGGCAATTGCCCAGTTCTCCAATTTGTTCAGATCCCTCTGCAGGGCCTCTCTGCCCTCGAGAGTGTCAACAGCTCCCCCCAATTTTGTGTCATCAGCTAACTTGTGGAGGGGTGGTTAGATAGTAGGGGTTATGTGAATTTAATACAGTTAGCAGAACAAGAGTTAGACAAGCAGCGAACCCAGCTCATGTGAGCCACAAGCAAGACACTGACTTGGGAAAATTATAAGGACCTTGACATTTAATGTGTAACAAGCAAAAGCCTTGCGGTCAGCAGTCCGTTGGGAAAAAGCAATGTAGAAACGAAAAGAATGTGGATCTAAGGGTGGAGTTGGTAGTTAAATTGTAACCAATAATGAGCTTAAGTTTTGTAATATGCATAAGCCAATTACTGATTATACTGAGTATCTGTTGCTAGACGAATTAAGTTAATGTAATCCCTAGATTTTAGCCAATCAGGTTATGACTAGTAGGCATAATTATTGGAACATGTATAAAAGTGAACTGCTGTGTAATAAAGCTGAAGTTTGCTGATACTTATATTAAGTGTTTGTGTCTTCCCTCGCTGTGACAAATGCAACAAATGGCGCCCGAACAGGGACATGAAAGGAAGCCCTGCAGCCACGGTCCGGCACGGTCCAGCGAGTAGGGGATAGCGGTCTCGAAGCAGCACGAGAGGCAAAAGAGCTGGATTCCATGCCCGGAACGACCTTAAAGAAGGGTTCCACCGCTAAAGGCCGCCGACGTCTTGCAAGGGCTGCAACGGCATGCTGAGGAAACAAGGTATGGATAGACAAGCGGCTTATGATTTATTTAAGTGCTTCTTACAGAAGCGTCAGCTTAAGGATATTGATTTAGATAAGGAGTTAGCAGGGTTGCTCACGTATGGAGTAGCCAAGGGTTGTTTTAAGGATCCTAATGAGGTTTTTGATGTAGAGGAGTGGTGTCACTTTGGAGAAAAATTGTGGAATGCAGCTATCGAGGAGGAAAAGGCTGCTAGGAAGTTGGGACGGCCCTGGCAGGTGGTAATAAATGCCTTAAAACAATATCATGCGGAGCAGAAGGCCGCCCATGCTGCCTCGGCAGCCCTAGCTTCCCCATCGGCCACTAATGCAGCCACTGGAGAGGGTTCGGCTTTTGCCTCGTCATGCCCGTTGCCCCCTGCCACTAATGTTGTTTTCCTGCCGTCGGGTTCATACGCCAGTTCAGTTCCTTCTGCGCCTCCTATGCTATCTCCCGGTCAACCGAGCGAGGAGCACTGGTCATCTCCCCCCGAAGGGGAGGGGAAGGCTCGCGCGCCTATAGACTCTAAAGACACTGATACAAGGGGAGATGCAGAGCGGGTGGCGAACGAGCGGCAGAAGTTGTGGCAAGAGGTTTCTAATCAAGCCTGGATGTCAGGGAACAAAGAGGCGGCTGAGGCCCTGGCCATTGCCTTCCCAGTGATATATTCTCCCACTGCTGGTGGCCTGAACGCCACCATCGCTGCCCTAGATTGGAAGCTGCTGTCGCAATTACGGGCTACAGTTAGTGACTCGGGTCTCCATGGTGAGCCCACCCATCAAATGCTAAATTACATTTGGGGAGGTGTTTTAGAACATAAGAAAGCACTTGGAAATATGAGGAAGGAAGATCTTGTGAAATATTATAATCAACGGTGGCTGCTGTGTAAGTTAGATGAATGGGAAAAGTGGCCGGAGAATAGAACCTTGAAGTATAACATTTTGTTGCAAGTAGTGTTGTTTTTAAAGCCAGAAGAGCAGGACAAAAATAAAACTCTACAAGAGATCATTAAATAATTTCAGACAGCTTTACAAGTGGAATGCTTTGAACTTCAACAAGCTGAGAAATAACTGATAACACACAAGTCATAGGAAACTTACTGAGGTCTGCAAGATGTTTGCTTTATTAACCTGTTTTCTTTGTAGGTATCTGCTTAAGCATATTACAGTTTAATAAGTCTTTGCCTGTTGTATAATATAGCAAGTTCACAGAATCATGAGAATCTGTTGACTCAAAATATGCATTTTGTGATTATACAGAAGAATGTGAGTAATTCAGTTTTTTACTGTGTGAATGTGATAATAAGATTTTGTGTGTAACAGTTGTTACTTTTCTTTCTACCATGCTAGCTTTATTCCAACATCCAGACTTGCGCAACTCTGTGGTAGGCTGTGTCTCATCTCGGTGTACTAAATTTGGCTCTTTTGTATGCACACCAAGTAAAGAATCCTGTTTTAGGATAACAGTTGTAGCATTTCAGGTGAGACGCATACAAAAGCCTTGCCCAGTCCGGCTTGCTAGGGCAGCAGGGGGGCAAGTGCCGCTTGTGCTCCAGCGCGCACTGATCTGTTTTGTCAGGGAGATCCAGCGACAATCTCCTCCTTGCTGAGCTGCAAGCAGTCCAAAGGTGCAATGCTAAAATTGAGACGTTGTCTTGAATAAGTGTAACTGTGATCCATCTGCATATTTGAACTTAGTGTTTGGTTTTCATATCTGAGCTCAGTATTTTAGTTTGTGTATATATATATATATTTGGTACCAAAATAATTTTGTTTGGGGAGATAATTACAAAATGGGAACCGGTTCCGCTACTAAAATACAACCTTGATCGCCTTTAGGATGCATTCTTACTTATTAGAATAACTTTTTGGGAAATACTCTGATAAAAGAAAAATGTATTTTGAATGTGGAATTCTGGGGTTTAGTGCTATATTGCAATTAACGTTGTTCTACAGAACTTTGGAAAAAATGAGATGAAGTATAGTACTGTAAGTAAAAAAAAAAAAAAAAAAAGACTCGTTAAACTTTGATTCGTATTGAATTTATGTGCTAGTTAGAAGTATAGGAAATAAAAGGTTGTATTTAAAAGTTGCTAAAATATGAACTGATTTAGATCTAGAAGAAATAAATTAATGAATTAATGGTTAATATGCTGTTTATTAACATCTTTAAGAAATTACAAAAAGTAAATAGGGCTAAATAATGTAGCTACTGCTAAGCTAATTGGAATTGCATATAAAGTGTATTATGTTTGGAATGAAATGGGAATATTTTAAATAAATAAATAAATAAATAAGCAAAATAGCCCGGGTCTGCGCTGTACAGCTTGAACATAAATTTAAAGCCTGTGTCAAGCTTCGAGATAAACTCAGCTCATTGTAGCTAAGAAGTTTTGCCAAGGCCAGGCAGCTCCCACTTAGCACCAGCGATTGTGCCACTTGTGTGGCCTTGCTTGTATCTAAACCTCAGTGAGAAGATTCTAAAGCGACGAAAGGGGGGGTTCTCCCCACCCCGACACTGCAGCGGTAGTGTAATTCTGAATGAAGCAGTCTGAGGGTGAAATTTAAAGGCATCTCCAGTGGATCTGTAGTTCTAATGAAGCTGAGAAATTAAACCAAAACCTTTTTTATATAGACTTTTTCTGTGGTAACTAATTGTAAGAGACTTCATATTAAATTCACCGTGATAGTTTTTGAAGTCGTGGAAAAAGAAGGCCATTTTTTGAAACCAATGGAATGCCAAATTTGGAACAAAGTTTTAACAGATGAATTCTCGTATTTGCCAGAAAGCCCTATACCTCTCTTGGGTCAAGATTTGTTAAGTAAATTGTAAACTCAAATAATGTTTTCTGAGAATTCCATTCAGTTACATGTCCCATAAGAAAATGTTTGGATGGTGCAGATCTGCTTGCTACAAGCAAAAAATCTCCAAGGAAATTTTAGATGCTGTATTTC
Organism: Caloenas nicobarica; assembly: GCF_036013445.1. Classification (NCBI taxonomy): domain Eukaryota; kingdom Metazoa; phylum Chordata; class Aves; order Columbiformes; family Columbidae; genus Caloenas; species Caloenas nicobarica. Next base: position 10,622,657 of record NC_088284.1, read on the forward strand.
CACTAGTACCCGCAGCCAAAGAATCGGTAAAGCCAACACTACACTGATAAAACTTAAATAGGACTTCAATCTGGTAAGGAAAAACAATATCCAATAAATATGAAAGCCAAAATGGAGTTAGAGACTTTGATGAACAAATTTATGACAACCTTACAGGCTGACTGCATTCGATTGGACTTGCATATTTGTCTACTTATAGTTACAACACAAAAACAACCTGTGGCTATTGTGGGACAGTATGTTGACAATGCTAACAGACTGATATACTGATTGTTACTGATCAAAAAATGCAGGGAATTAATTTAAGTCTTAATGGGTCATGATCCTTTTGTCATATATGTACCATTTGTGAAATCTAATTTTGATCTTTTTTTTTATTATTTGCAATCTATGTCCTTTTAAATTACATTAGGTGATTTTCTTAATGGCGTAGCTTTTGGCATGCCTAGATGTAAATTGATGTAGAATCTGCATGTCTTTGATGTCAAGCTACAGAACATACTTGTATTTGGTCTCATCCTACACGCTTGCACAGTTTTTGTAGATAGTTTAGGAAAGTCTCACAAAGCTGTAATAGTCTGATGTGAAGATAACAATTAGCATCATTCTGTTAAAATTATTGAAGGTTCAACCCAATTAATAGAACTTAATGCAGCTTTACATGCCTTAGAGCTTTTTAAGGAGGAACCTCTAAATTTGATTTGTGATTCTGAGTAAGTAGTCAGGACCATCCCCTTCACCTTTTTTGAAGAAATCTCGCAACAGTAGCTCTTTGAATTGTTTGTATCATTGCAAACTGCATTACAGCATTGCAGACGCCCACTATCTGTTACTCATATATGCTCTCATACCACTTTACCAGGTCCCATAACAGAAGGAAGTTGCGGACTCATACTGTAGCTACAGTCTGTTTCCAGTCTGCCAGGGCTTCACATATTTTCTTCCATTAGAATACTGCTACTTTAAAATAAATGTTTTATCCGACACTCGAACAAATAAAAGACATAGTTTGCTCTTAGCTGAAATGTCAAGGCCTAATTACAAATTTACGCTCCCTTGGAGTTAACCCTCACAAGCTCATAGCTAATGCCATTTAGCAGACTGATGTTACATGTGTCTCATCCTTTGGTCGTTTGAAATATGTACACATTTCTATAGATACTTTTTCAGGTATGCTTTGTGCATCTGCTTGTACTGGTGAGAAAAGCATGGATGTCTAGTGCCACTGGACCCACTGTTTTGCTATGCTGGGTGTGCCACAACAAATTAAAACTGGCAATGGTCCTGGCTAAACTGCTAGATCCGCGTAATATTTTTTATAGCAATGGGATGTTTTGCATGTCACAGGTATTCCACATTCTGCCACTGGATAGGCTATTATTAAACAGGTGCATTCCACACTGAAACAAACGTTATTAAAACAAAAAGGGGGAAGGGGATATGTGTGTGTTCTTATTCCAACAGGACCAAACTGACTTCCTGCGAAATATGTTAAATCTCACTATGAGCTGGAAAAACAGTGCAAGAACCCAATGCCAGAAGTGCAATGTCTGTCCCTGCAGCAGACGGCAACGAAGAAACAGAAGAGACCAAGGGAAGAGGCCAATGATGTTACCTTGGGGCAGCTAAAGAAGTTACAACAAAATGCAAGTACTGTTATGACAGCAGCAGGCCCCTCACTCCAGCTGACACTTTCTTAGCCTATTCGGGTATTATCTCTTGCAACAGTGCAGTAACAATGACGTGCATTGGGTAGATGGTGCATGGATACCACCAGAAGGTCAATTGCTGGAAAACAAGGATTGGATTAAACTTAATCAAATGCAGCAGTATTTTTTTGAGATCCCTGCTGTGTGTATTTATAAGAAATTAATTGACAATTGTTTGTCAGGGAAGTTTCACCTGTTTTATCAGTGATGAGGAATGGAGAAGTGGTTCAGAGTAATTTAGATTTTGTTTCCATTCTGGGTCTTAATATGCAAGGTATCTAAAATAACCACAGAAGATGTTTTGAGTTTGTACTGGACCCCCTGTAAATTAGAGGCACTAGCATATCAGAATGATACAGATTTAAATTATTTGGATTAGGGATTAACTGGCGAAAAAACTTTCAGTGCATTTGTTTTCCTTATTAGGATGACTAACCAGCCTTCTCCAATATTTGTTAATAAGTGTAATTGTTGTAATTTGTATTATTCAATTTTATTGTAAGTTGATTTGTAATAATAATGTATAACAGGAAAATAACACAGAAGGTATGATGATCCACAATGGACATTCAAACTCACCAACAGAATGCCGCCTTTTGACTTTGGAGGCAAGAGGTGACTGCACCACCACTCCAAAGTAGCCTGTCAGATCATGACTGTAGTTGCAGGGTGGATTGTGTGGCAGTTGCACATTCCCCTAAGATTTAGAGCCTTCAATGGGGCCGTTGATGGCTCTTTATTACCTGTCCCCAGGTCACATCCTCCCCGGTCTCGGGGCAGGGTGACTTCACCTCTACCAGCTAGTGGGACAGAAGGGGTGGGACCCTCGGTCAATTGACAGGGTCCTCAACAAGACGTGCCCAGAGCTATGTTGTAATGCCCACAGCCACATCTGACTAGACTAGAAAACGGGGTTCCCGCCAAAGATGCCCCTTGAGTGATCTTCTCGGAGCTGCGGGTCTGTGAACTAGAGTCCTTGTCTTGAATGAGCCCTTGCCTAATTTAGGCAAGTGTTTATTTATTGTGAGTACCCTGAAGTGAGAGGCCTCTAGTTTTGTTTCTTGTGAGTGACTACATGCACCTTGTGGATCCTCATTATTCTTATGTTATTGTATTCAAATAATCTCCTTAACTGATATCTGAACCTGTATTTTATGTTATCAGAGTGCTAAATATATGTAATACCATTGAAACTGAATTATAATGCTTATGAGCAAAATCAAGTAAAACAACACTTCCAAAAGAACAGTCTCAGATAATGTACAAGGCCTGATTTAGGATTTAGCCAGTGCCCTGAAAAACAAGTGCATAATTTAAGAATTAGCACTGTAAGATATAATGGTTAACATTATCTAATAGTATAAAATGATTAGACCCAAAAACTTGGTTTTCAGGCCTCAATCTGCACATATGGATTTTTGTGGGAATTAGGATGGCTGAGAAATCTACTTTTGCATGGATTAATAATACTGTCCGTGATTGTTGCTATATTGTTAATTGTGCACTTGGTTTGCGCAAAAACAAAAAAGGGGGAGTTGTGGAGGGATGGTTAGATAGTAGGGGTTATGTGAATTTAATACAGTTAGCAGAACAAGAGTAAGATAAGCAGCGAACCCAGCTCATGTGAGCCACAAGCAAGACACTGACTTGGGAAAATTATAAGGACCTTGACATTTAATCTGTAACAAGCAAAAGCCTTGCGGTCAGCAGTCCGTTGGGAAAAAGCAATGTAGAAACGAAAAGAATGTGGATCTAAGGGTGGAGTTGGTAGTTAAATTGTAACCAATAATGAGCTTAAGTTTTGTAATATGCATAAGCCAATTACTGATTATACTGAGTATCTATTGCTAGACTAATTAAGTTAATGTAATCCCTAGATTTTAGCCAATCAGGTTATGACTAGTAGGCATAATTATTGGAACACGTATAAAAGTGAACTGCTCTGTAATAAAGCTGAAGTTTGCTGATACTTATATTAAGTGTTTGCGTCTTCCCTCGCTGTGACAAATGCGACACAAACTTGCTAAGTAATTCCTCAAGTCTTGAGGGATATTGAAGAGTGCTGACTCTAAGATGATTGCCGGTGGAACCCACTAGTCACTGGTCACCAGCCCAACATAACCACATTTACTAGAAGCCTTTGAGCCCGGCCCATCAGCCAATTGCTCACCCACTGCACTGTGTGTTTACCCAGCTGTATGCTGGACATCTTGTCCAGGAGGATACTGTGAGAGACAGTGTCAAAGGTTTTACTGAAATCCAAAAAGGTCACGTTGACAGGCTTCATTTGGTCGACTAGGTGGGTAACCTTATCATAGAACGAAATCAAGTTTGTCAGGCAAGACTTTCCCCTCATGAACCCGTGCTGGCTGGGACCAATGACTGCGTTGCCTTTCAGAATTTTTTCAGTAACTCCCAGAACAATCTTCTCCATGATTTTCCCAGGCACAGAAGTGAGGCTGCCAGGCCTGTAGTTGCCAGGGTCATCCCTGTTGCCCTTCCTGTAGATTGGGAGAATGTTTGCCAGCTTCCAGTGAACTGGGACCTCTCCAGATTCCCAAGAGCAGTGAAAAATCATGGAGAGAGGTCTCACTATGATGTCAGCCAACTCTTTAAGCACCCTTGGATGAATCCCATCAGGCCCCAGCGAATCCCATCAGGATGAATCCCATCATGGATGAATCCCATCAGGATCCAGCTGGAGTAGCAGATCCTGTACAAGTTCCAGATTGATTGGGAGTTCATTGTTCTCACAGCCACGTTTTTCCAGCCCAGGGTTATGGTGGCCCCCAAGTCCATCACTGGTGTTGAAGACTGAGGTGAAGAAAGCATTAAACCTCTCTGTTTTGTCTATGACCCTGTTAATAAGGTGACCGTGCTCATCAATTAATGGGCCAATGCTACTTCTAGTTTGCCTTTTGCCATTAACATATTTTAAAAAACCTTTTTTATTGTCCTTCACAGTATTGGCCAGCTTCAATTCTAATTGAGCTTTGGCAGCGTGACTTTCCTCCCTACAACAGTGAACAGCATCTCTGTAGTCCTCCCATGTTTCCTGACCTTGCTTCCACTGACCATGTAATTTCTTTTTTCACTGTATTTCAAGAAGACCCCTGCTCAACCAAGCTGTTTTTTTACCTCGCCTGCTAGATTTTTGGCATTTTGGAATGGCTTAGTCCTCTGCTCTTAGTAGGTGGCATTTAAAAAGCAACCAACACTGATGGACCCCAAAACCTTCAAAAGCTTCTTCCCAGGGAAACTTACTAAGTATTCATCTGAGCAGCCTGAATTCCTCTCTCCTCATCTTTACCGTTAAGGTCTTGCTGGCAGTTTTTCTCCCATTAGCAAAGATTTTAAGCCTGACTTCCTCATGGCTGCTGTGGCCAAGGGAGCCACCGGTCACCACATCTCACACAAGACCCTCTCTGTTAGTAAGAATCAAATCTAGAAAGGCACCTTTCCTGGTTGGATCCCCTAGTACCAAGTTATTGTCCAGATGCTTCAGGAATCTTCTGAATCTGTTGATGCTAGGTGTGTGATATTCCCAGCTGACATCTGGCAAGTTGAAGTCCCCCATAAGGACGAGGGCAGGGGATTTGGAGGCTTCACTTAGTTCCTTAAAGAATAACTCATCAGTGCCGCCACCCTGGCTGGGTGGCCTATAGTAGACACCCACAACGACATCCACTTTATTTGTTTGTTTCTTAGTCCTCACTCAGAGGCTCTCAGCTTTGTCATCACCAAAAGCCAGCTCCATGCACTCCAGCCCCTTCACTACATATAGTGCCAGCCCCCCACCTCTCCTAACCTGCCTATCCCTTCTGAATAGCCTGTAGCCATCCATCATGACACACCGGTCACAGGATTCATCCCACCAGGTTTTGCTAATGCCAATTTTATCATATCCCTCGGACCGAGCCAAGGCTTCTAGTTCATCTTGCCTGTTCCTCATGCTGCCCGCATTAGTGTAGAAGGAATATAAGTGTGGTTGATTGTGCCCTTCACCTCATGGTGCAGTCTGAGGAATCTCGTTGCCAAGCATCTCCTCAAGCTTTGGTGTGGAATCCCACTGCTCATTGCTGACCTGTCTGCTACCGCTCCCTTCCCCCTTCCAATCTAGTTTAAAACCCTACCAATCAGTTTTGCTAGCCCCTGAGCAAACACCCTTTTCCCCTTCTGTGAGAGATGCATTCCATCTGATGTTTGGAGACCTGGCGGAGGAATGACATTCCCATGGTTGAAAAACCTGAAGTTCCATCCATGATACCAGTCACTTAGCCATGTGTTGATTTGTTGGCCTGCCTGTTCCATTCTATATTCCTGCTCGCAACTGAAAGAGTGAAGGAAAAAATCACTTGAGCACCTGAGCCATCGACCAGCATCCCCAAAGCTCTGAAATCCTTTTTGATTTGCTTCATACTACTTTTTCCTATCTCTTCCCTGCCAACATTAAAAACCAATAGCAGGTAATAGTCAGAGGACCTTACCAGAATGGGGAGTTGTAGAGCCACATCTCTTACCCTGGCCCCAGGGAGGCAGCACACTTCCCTGTGGGTTGGGTCAGGTTGGGATATCGGGCTCTCTGTTCCCTTAAGAAGGGAGTCGCCTATGACAATTACCCTTCTTTTTCTCTTTACATGTGGGGTTTTAATGGGTTTGCTGGGCTTCGTGTGGGGTGTGGGTTGTCTAGAAGACCCCTCTGTCCCAGAAGGGTCTTCAGCAGCAGCATCAGCTTCTTGCCCACCCAATTCCAGGGCCTCATAACTGTTGTATACAGGCATCTGGGGAGGTGGGGCAGGCTGAGGGTGTGTTTTCCTGCTGCCCTGAGCAGTAACCTGCTCCCATTCTACCTCATCTTCTGGCTCACGCCTTACAGCCTGGTGGCAAGAGGGTAGGGGGTTCTTTGTATATGGTGCCATGGTCAGTTTCTGCTCCTGCAACAGAGATGGTAGACTGCGAGTCCACCAGTCAGTCTCTTTTTCCGACTCTCTGATGGCCTTCTCGAAGCTCTGTCACCAGGCTGAGCAGCTCACTGCTGCCATCAGTCCTCAAGCAGAAACTCGGGCACACTCTGCAGCCTGGGACCTGAACAGTTGTATCTTCCCTCCCAAGCTCAGTTTGGGTGGCTGCATCAGTTCTTGCAGTCAGAGGGACCATGAGGGACACTGAAGGTACTGCTCTTCTCCGAGTGGATACCATGCCTCCTGGTGTACTTACCTCCCTGCTAGCGGGTTGTAGCATATGTTTGAAGTGGCAGGGTACTCCTCGCTCACCCTTGCCGCTCACCCTTCTGTTCAAACTGCTGCCCTAACTGCCTTACCCCTGTTTGTTGGCCCTGTTCACTGCACCTGTTTGTCTACACTCCTGGTCAACTGCACTTCCTAGGGACCGTTTAAATATCTTGGCAACGCCCCCGCTGCGTCAGCCTCTCTTGCAAGATCAGTCGGTTTCTGGGTGGTCCCTCTGCCTCTCCATGGATTTGCCCGGTGCCAGGTCTGCCTCTCTTTTCTCCTTGATCCGTGCTCCGCAGCAGAACTTACCATAACTGCCGCTGTGCTCCTCGCTCGCTTGTCGCTCACTGAGTGTTGCTCTCAGTTGTGCCGAGAATGAGTGTCCATGCTCTGCTGCCCCAGCTGCTGCAGGGACAGGCAGTGAGACAAAGTGCTGAGATAAAAGGTGCCCCAGCACTGCCAAGATGAGGGGAAAGCTGAGGCATCCAGGTCCCTGGTTCCTGGACTCTCATCCAGGAAGGGCTGAGACATGACCATGTCATGGAGGGTCTGATGTCAGCTGAGGACCCCAGGATGACACCCCAGGGTGACATGGGGCTCTGCTTACCCTCACAGGTGGCAGTCTCATTCCACAAGGTCTGCGTCCCACTGGAAACGCATCTGATCTGGGGGACCGATGGCATGTACTCCCCAGCACAGCTCAGCTGCACCAAATCGTCCACGGCATAGCTGCTCTGGTTTGGGGTAAACTGCAGCTTGGGGTCCCACTTGGAGGGAGCTTTACATCCTCCTGTGTGCAAAGGCCATGAGGGAAAGCCCTGAGGATCGCTGGACTCACGGAGCATCCTCAGGGTTGAGGAGACCTTGTCCAGAGAGGTGCTGGTCCCCCTCACTCAGAGGGATGGCAGAGATGAGCACCTCCCAGAACAAGGCCCCAGACCCCAGGTGCATTAACCCTCCTTGCAGCCTCAGGTGCAGTGCAGGAGAGTTACCTACAGTAACCCACATGGGTGGAGGGATCCCAGACAGTGGGATCCATCTGTCTGGAGGATGCTGCTCTTTCCTGCGCTCTCTCTCATAAAGACAGGGGCTGTGGGAGGTCATCAGCCCCAGACAGTCCCATTTCACACTCTCCTGACTTGGTCCCATGAGGCACCTGCCAGTACCAACATTCTGGCCACAAAGCTCACACCCTCCTCTATGCACCCAGCCTTTTCTGTGCACTTCATCCAAAATGATCTTGCCTTCTCCTGCCCTGGTACATGTGTCACACAGAATTGTTCATCCAGTGCAAACCAAGTCACGAGAAGACATTGGGGTAGGAGATTGCATCCCCTCAATTAGGATGGAACACCTCTCTTCAGCTACATGCATCTCTACAACTGCCCACTTCGTGCCACCAGTGCTCCTGCGGTTGCACTCCCTTACACGGGAACATGGGCGTCACCACACTTCCCTTATCTGGTAGCCAATTTTCAAGCCATCTTCTGTACCCTGCACCCTGGCTCTCCACCACGAAGGACAGTGGCCACCACCCCCATCCTTTGAGATCACGTATGTTGTCCAGATAGGAAACAACTTCTCCCAGAGCTGGTTCCCTCTCAGTACCCTCAGATCATGCACCTCATGCGACAGCCTAAAGCCTTGACACACCTGAAACCCTTGACTCAGTCTGTGCCTCTTTAGGCATCCCCACCACGCATCTTCCCCCATTCCATCGTTAAATGCCCCTGAAGGAGCTCACACACTCTCACAGTCCTCCCTCAGGGTGATATCCAGGATACTTCCCTACCCAGCTGTGTTGGAGCTACCTGCCCAGCAGCAAGCATTTGACCAGGGACACCAGCCAGCAGGGAAAAAATGCCTCTGATGACAGAAAATGAACCACACTGCAAAGAACAGATTTCCACCTGTGGAGGGAACATTTTTCCTACTGGTATTTGTGAGGAAACAGATTCCAAAGGCTGGCTATCCCTGAGATGCTCTACAGCCTCAAAGGACAGGCAGAAAACCCTTTACACAGAATGAGGACAGAGGATGCAGTAAGAGCACAGCCTAGCTCAGTCAGGAGGCTGATGATGACCTACAATGCAAGAGGACACAGTCACAAGCAGGTTGCACTCCTAAGGGAGTAGAAATCAACAAGAGCCCATGAGGAAACAGCTGGCAAGGCCAAGGCACGAGGCTGCCTTGTGCAGACCTCAGTGGGGAGCAGAAGGTGAGTAGAACTGGGCCACGGACAGTGTCAGCAAGTAACACGAGTCTTTGTTGTCTAGGTCTGGTCTAGAAAATGCATGTGGGTCATTCAGACTTTGATGGTGATCCTTAAACAGCAAGGACACAGGACATAAAGACAAAGTGAAAAAATCACACATCTGTAGCAGAGATGATTCCTTGATGACACTTGAAGACCACTGACTGCAGCTAAAGCCCTCCTTACAGGAGTTTGTCTTGGCATCAGGCCTTTCCTCTTGGTTCAGGTGGAGGTAAGCTCTGCCCCTGCTTGCCGCTCTGCTGGGCTACCCATAATCCAGACCCCAAAGTCCTCCTTCAGTGCTGCAGACATCAGCAGCACAGTTGAAGATACTGGTCAGAGCCTCAGTTCGGTGCCACACAGCTCTTCCTCAGACACAGATGCAAGAAATCTCCTCCAACTGCTCAAAGCCAACACCTCTACCTCACCCATCACAGCCTCCTCCAGCCAGGACTCCTCAGGCCAAGAAAGGGAGAACCGTGACGAGAGGAAGGGGCAGGAGCTTCTGCCGAGAGAGGAAAACAGGGTCCATCCTGCCCTGGATAGCAGAGGGCTGCCCATTGCTGGAAGGGTAGCATCCCTCCAGCCACCAGTGATGGTTAGCATGACTCATGACCCATCCAAAGACTTGGCAAGCCACTTCTGCTCCCATTTCCCTGCAGAGGCAATGACTCACACCTCAGGCCCCCTAGCCCATGATGCAAAGAGCAGCCGCTCCTGCTGTGCCCCATGGGGACCTCAACAAGCACTGTCAACCCCAGGGCACAGCACACAGTCTCTATAGGAAAGCCCACATTCTCCATAGGAAGAGCCCAGCAGAGACCCAGGAGATGCCACCTCACCTGGCATGGAGAAAGAACAATGCTGTTAAAGAACAATCCCACCGAACTATGGCTCCTCCAACCCCAGGAACTACAGGAGATAGCAGGAGCCCCAGCTGACACAGGGATTCATCTCACAGCTCCTCCTGTCTTTGCTGAACACCATTACCATCTTCCTCTGCAATAGGGACGCTGCCCAGATCACCCCAGGAAGGCCACATACCCTGACTTCATCTGCTCACCATGGAACAAGAAAAGGCTACCTCCTGCACTCCGGGAGGACATTGAAACTTGTGTGCTCATGGAGGCTTTCCCAGCACATCGAGGCTAGTTGCCATTCATCCCCAAACAGAGCTTCACCCCAGCACAACCCAATGGATGTGCACATGTCTCAGGACTGATGCAGACTCCAGGCTCAGCCCTCCCCAACACAGCCACTGTGGGCTGAATGGGCTAAAGCTGCACAGCAAATGTGCAGGGAGAGAATAGCAAAGCCTTTTCTGTGAGAGAGAGGTGCAATCCACTCTTACCTGATTCCATGGCTCCACCAGAGTTCTTGGGACCAGAGTTATTCTGTCCCCATGCAAGCAGCAAAGGGGCAAAGACCAGGAGAAAGGCCAGAGCCAGTCCTCGCAGGGCCATGCTGGCATGAAGTCCCCAGGCAGGACTCAGTTTGAGCTGCCTGGCAAAGGTCTCTGTGCAGCCCAGCGCAGGAGAAGTGCAGACACAGAAATGATACAGCCAGTAACAAAATCATATGTGGTGCAAGAAACTTCCTCTTTGGAAAGAAAGCATCGCACCAGCCATAGGGCTGCTCCTGGCCCATCTGCCCACAGGCAGTGCATCCATGCTTGATGGGGTCTCCTGGGTGCCTTGGTCCAGCCTTTTTGCAGTCTGCCTCAGGCCCCTGTAGCCCTGCTCCAACAATCACCTCCAAAACCTTCTCAGATGTGCCTCGCTCCTCTCTCCCTCCAGATCAAGTGGTAGATCTTAAGTCCAGCGGTGGGCTACAAAGATGATGAGGGGTCTGAAGCACCTTTCTTATGAGGAGAGACTGAGAGAGCTGGGTCTGTTCAGCCTGGAGAAGAGAAGGCTGAGAGGGGATCTTATCAGTGCTGATAAACATCTCAAGGCTGGGTGTCAAGAGGATAGGACCACACTCTTTTCAGTGGTGCCCAATGATAGCATGAGAGGCAACAGGCACAGACTGAAGCATAGGAGGGTCCATCTGAATACGAGGAGAAACTTCTTTACTTTGAGGGTGCCAGAGCACTGGAACAGGCTGCCCAGAGAGGTTGTGGAGTCTCCTTCTCTGGAGACATTCAAAACCCGCCTGGACACATTCCTGTGCAATCTGCTCTGGTGAACCTGCTTTAGCAGGTGGGTTGGATTAGATGATCTCCAGAGGTCACTTCCAACCACAAACATTCTGTGATTTTGTGAAAACATCCCTGTTTCACCTGCCCAAGCCCACCCCAGGGTGCTCCCATCACATCCACAGATGAGCCACCCACAAAGTACATTGGACCTTGAGGTGGTGAGATGAGAAATTGCTGCTCATTATTCAGCATCAGGAGCGAAGGCTGAGCTCAAAACCCATCATTTTCTCATGTCCTGGCATGGCCAGGGCAAGGCCACCATGCCAGCTGTGCTGGCCCCACAGCAGTGTCTCACCGACGCCTGCCTGCACCTACTCTCTCCCCAGGGCTGTGGGGGGACACCCAAGGGGCAGCAGCAGGTCCTGGTCAGCATCAGTGCCCATTGGTGCCCATCCCTCCTCGGGGTTCTCAGCAGGGCCTCTGTGAGGAGGGGCTGGGGCTGCCCCTGGCTGGCTATGCAGCAGCCCTCCCCGACAGGGTGCAGCCTGTCCTGTCAGCAGCACTGTGGGTGCCTCTGAGGAAATGGGTCCTGGCAGTAAGAAATGAAGAAAAAATTGTGAGAAAAGGCCCAGCAAGCACCCAGACAAGGGCAGGAGGAGGTGCTGTAGGAGCATGTACAGGTGTGGACAGGAGACAGTGCTGGAGCAGGGAATTACCCAGAGATAGCTCCCACAAAAACATGCACCCATCTAGGTCTCAGGCTGCCAGGTGCGCCAGAGCCTTTCATCAGTATCTGATGGCAGTGGCAAAAATAGTGGTATGAGGTGTGACCAAGCAGATGATCTGCTCAGCTTGGTGGCAGAGCTTCAAGAGGAAGTGGACTGGTTAAGGAACATCAGGGCACCTGACAGAAATATAAGACTGCTGGAACCATGCTCTGCCCTCCCCAAGACAGAAACAGGAACATCCACCAGAAAACAAACACACAAACAAACAAACAAACACACACACACACACATTACCAACCAACCAACAAAACAACAAAACCAGCAACAAAACTACCAAGATCAAGGGGATCCTGTGTCTTCCCCTTGCCAGACAGAAAGTAACTTCAAGGAAAGGAGTGAATGGAGGCAAGTCCATGCTTGGGGTGGCAGATGAGCCCCCTCCTTGCCCACCTTGCCTTCCCAGGTGCCTCTTTGCAACATGGATGAGGCTCTGGATGCGGAAGGCCAGCCAACTGAGTATGTGGATGATGGTCCATCTACACCAGAGGTATTGCCAAGGACAGAAAGGCGTAACCATTGTATCGCAGCCTTCTCCGCAAGGAAGGAAAGACAGTTTATAGTTGTGGGTGACTCCCTTCTGAGGGGAACAAAGAGTCTATAATATGCTGGACAGATCCTTCTCTTAGGGAATTCTGCTGCCTCCCTGGGGCCTGGGTTAAGGACATCACTAGGAAAATTCCTAGACTGATACTGGCCTTGGACTGTTAGCCATTACTGCTCTTCTATGTGGGTGGCAATGCAGCTGCAACACCTAGTCCAAGGGAGATCAGAAGAGACCTTGATATGGTTCTTAAAGGAATCTGGATCACAGGTTATTTTTGCCTCTATCCTTCCAGTTGCAGGCAGCCATGTTGGAAGAAGGAGAGAGACCCTAGTAACTATCTAATGGCCATTACTGAAACTTGATGGGACAAATCCCATGATGGGAGTGAGGTTATCAATGGCTACAGGCTGTTTAGAAGGGACAGGCAAGGAAGGAAGGGTGGAGAGGTTGCCCTCTATATCAAGAGATGGATAGAGTGTGAGGAGCTGTTTCTGAAGAATAGCCACAAGCAGTTTGAAAGCTTATGGGTAAGAATCAGACACTGAGGCAACAAAGGAAACTTTGTGGTTGGTGTTTACTACAGGCCATCCGATCAGGGGGAGACGATTGATGAAGCCTTCTTATTCCAGCTACAGGATGCATCGCACTCACAGGCTCTTGTCCTGCTGGGTGACTTCAACCAGCCCAGCATCTGCTGGAAAAGTAGCATGGTGAGCTGTAGGCAATCCAGGAGACTCCTGGAGTGCATAGAGGTTAACTTTTCAGCTAGGTAATAGACAGCCCTACCAGAGGAGATGTGATACTGGACCTGATGGTCACCAACATAAGCAAGCCCATTGCTGACGTCAAGATTGGCTGCAGTGATCACACGCTGGTGGAGTTCACAGTCCTGAGGGAGCTGGGTCAGGCAAAGGGTAAAGTCAGAACTCTGGATTTTAGGAAAGCCAGCTTCCAGCTCTTCAAGGAGTTAGTCAACAGGACCCCCTGGGAAACTGAGCTCAGGGACAAGGGAGCAGGACGGAGCTGGCAGATCTTTAAGGACACTTTCCGTAGAGTGCAAGAGCTCTTGATCCCCAGGTGTGAGAAATCAGGAAAGGAGGGCAAGAGACTGGCATGGACAAGTTGAGACCTGCTGGTCAAACTAAAAGGCAAGAAAGAAATGCACAGGCAGTGGAAGCAGGGTTGGGTATCCTGGGAAAAGTATAGGGACATTGCTCGGTTGTGTAAGGATGGAGGCAGCTGAAGGTGAACTTGACAAGGGACAAAAAGAATAACAAGGGCTTCTATAGGTATGTCAGCCAGAAGAGGAAGGTCAGAGTAAGCGTATCCCCCTCCAACGAACACAACTGGCAAACTGCTAACAACGGACGAGGAGGTTGAGGTACTCAACAACTTTTTTGCCTCAGTCTTCACCGGCAATTTCTCCTTCCACGCCTCTTGAGTGGATGGCATGCAAGACAGCGACTGGAGGAGCAAAGTCCCTCCCACTGTAAGTGAAGACCAGGTTCATGACCACCTGAGTAACCTGAACATACATAAGTCTATGGAACTTGATGAGATGCATCCCAAAGTCCTGAGAGAACTGGCTGATGTACTTGCCAGGCCACTCTCAGTTATATTTGAGAAATCATGGCAGCCAGGTGAAATGGTTGGTGACTAGAAAAAGGGAAATATTGCACCCATTTTTAAAAAAGGTATAAATTAGGACCCTCAGGTCCTCAGATCTGTCAGCATCACCTCTGTGCCTGGAAAGATCATGGAATGGATCTTCCTAGAGCTATGCTAAGGCACATGGAGGACAGGGAGGTGCAAATCTGTATAAACTGGAAATAAATTAAATTCATTTTCCCCAGGTGGAGTCCGTTCTGCCCAGGACAGTGACTGATCAGTGTTCTTCCTGTCTTTGTCCCGATCCATGAGATTTTCCACGATTTTCTTCCCTCTGAGGAGGTGAATCAGAGACTGTCTGTCGGGGGGTCTGACTGCAGCCCCAGGTCAGTCCACCACACCTGTGTTCAACCAGGACTTAACTGCTTTTTGTCAAAGCAATCAAAGAGCGAAAATGTGCTCTGTTCTTTTTTCCTGTCTACCCAGCTGGTCTCCAACTGTATCACTTTTACCTTGAAATCTCTCTACTTATTACCTCGTACTGACCCAGTTGCAACAATCCTGCTGTTTATCCCCACCAATAGACCCTCTAGATCTGACAAGCTCCTGAACCAGCCAGATGTCAGTGTTTTGCCTTCTCCTCCAAACTTTCCTGCTACCCTGCTCTGAGTTCTACTCTCTCAATGCCATCTAGGATGTGAAGCGCCTCAATATGGACAGTGCACAGAACACTGAGGGTAAGAAGGTCTTGCTGGAGCTGGATGGAACAAACTTATTCCTGTCCCTGGCTAGGTCAGGAAGGGTCTTTAAGTATGGGAGGGAATTCCTCTGACGCTCCTTGGTTTGGGCTGTAACCATAAGACTGGCTCACTCACACTCCCCCAGTCTCCTGTCCCTGAAGATGCCATCACCAAGCTCTTCTCTGAACCCATTTCCAGCTCACACACTGCTGCATGGCCTCAGGTTTCCATGAGTCCTGGCCACCCATGCTGTTGCAGCTCTCCTGGGCTGCCCCTTTCACTCTATGGTTTACATGGCCTCCCTCTCTCTGTTTCCCTGGACAGAGAAGCATGTTCTGGAAATGGGTGCTTCACCACACGGCTGGGACCAGTTGGCCCAGAGTTCCATGGCAGATCCTTTCCCAGAAACCATTATCCACAGCCCCACAGGACAGTGCTTGGTCTGTCTTTCTGCATTACCCTAGGGGAGCAGCAACACTGAAAGGTTTCTGGAAGCTAAGATCCGTTCAGGACCATCAGTACATCAAGCCCAGCTGTCTCACATACAGCTGTTGTGAGATTAAGGGTATAAAGTCTTGCAGCAAGAAGAACAGCAGCACTAAGTCATGTCCTCCCTGTTTCCTCGGTTCCTTGGGCTTTGGGAACCAGGTATTTTTTTTTGTCCCTATTCAGCCAACAAAGGTGCAAGCATGCAGCAGAATGGCCACAGCTAGCACTCTCTGGGTAATGTCCTCACAAAATCCCAGCGTTAGATGTAGACATTCTCACAGCCTCGCTTTGCTATATGAAAGAAGCAAAAGGAGTGAAAAGAAATGCTATATGAAAGAAGCAAAACCAGCCAAGCTTTAAAAATGTACATGTGGTGCAAGATGCTTCCTATTGCAGCTGATGTGAGTATTTCTTTTCTTTTCTCCTATCCTGAAATGTGCTGTGGTCTAGCAATCTGTTCGGTCTCTTCCTCCTTAGAAATTTATCATTTTTTGAGATTTATTGTCTTGGTGCATAGCATGCACCAGCAAAATGCTGAGGAAATACTGAAAGCCAGCACGTTCTGTCATATACCTAGCTCTCACACAGTCTAACATTAGAGCTGCTAGTTCAGTTGATGATGCCTTGCTTCACAGGGAACCACACAGCAGAGTTCAAATGAGAGAAGGTTTCCAAGGGACCATCAAGTCTGCCAGCAAGTCATGAATCCAAACTCATCATGGCAGGATCAGCAGCAGGTAGTGAGCCCCAGCTCCGTGAGACCACTCACTGCTCTTCCAAGAGCATATCACATGTGGATTGCACATGCTCTGCCTATACCACTCTAGCCCTTGCAGCAGGACTAAGTCTCACAAAGCCATCTCTACACATCTCAGATGCTTTCTAATACAAATTTCCTGCTATAGCATACAGCAGATGTATACATTTTTGCACATAATGAAGACAGCCAGGCATTTACCATCCTCTCAGTGGGGCTGAGGCCCGAAGGCTGTTGATTTCATCATTGTAAACACGATCAATGAGCTGTTTCCTGAACGTCCAGTTCGATCGTCAATGAACTAACAGAACACAGAACTTCAGAATGAAGAAAGAAATACGCAAACTACTTGCAGTTTACAATCAGTTTTACTTCCAATAGGGTAGAAGACTCAAAACTGAGGGCTCAAAACCATACACAAAACCACAAGGAAAGGAGAAGTAACTGTGGCTTTTGAGGATCAGGCTTTGTGGGAAGCACTGCTAACATATCCACCATGTTGCCATGCAGTAAAGTCTATTCCTATGTCAGACCTCACAAATAACAGAAGTACATTTGGGGCCTTACCCCATCCCTAACCCATACCTGTCCTTGAGGGACCCCAGTGTGAGGCATACCCATAGATTATCAGATATGGCCATGGTGATGGGGGTGGGCTGAGGCCAGGTTGGGATGTCATCCCACAGGTGGTGGGTGAGGATCAGGCCTGGGGAGGGTAACCCAGTCAGATCCAGCCCTGGGATGGCCAGGCACAGGTCTGCTTCCAGCACAGCACCAGCATATGACCCTGTGGGGTCTGGGGGGCTTCCTCTCCAGGACACAGCATCTGCCTCAGTTAGGGCTGCAGCCTTCACTGCCAGAGCCCAGAGCCTTCTCTGGCAGGAAGAGTTGGAACATGTCCACAGGACCCCGGCTACAGCCAAGCCCCGGGCCCTGCTGTGGGTCTCCCTCACCCCTCCAGCAACCTTCCCAGTCCCACCAGCCTTGAACCTACTTCCATGCAGGGATCGTGCAGTGCCATCAGGGGGACAAAGGCTTGTGCACTGTGCCACGCTAAACTTAGGAGCCTTCCAGTCCCTTCCCCAAGGTGACAATAAAACCCGACATCCTGGTCCCCTATAGCACATCTGCAGCACTGAGGGAAGAACTCCAGACCTATGGGCAGAAGTAGGGTAAGGGGAGCTCCAGTAGTGCCAAGGTGCAGAGAGATTTCTCCAAGGTGGCAGTCTGGTCATGATGGGTTATCACAGTCTGCTTTGGGCCCAGCAAAATCTTTGGGAGGTCTGCAGAGAGCTGTGCCGCCCTGGGAGAGGGGTGGCATAGGGGCACCTTTGCTGTCATCCAGTTGGCAGCAGCAGCAGTGGCAGAGACTCCCTCTTGTGGCACTTGCCACCCAAGGCTGCCATCTCTTCTCCCAAGGTGGCTCGTGGAACCAGCAGGTCTGCCTGTGGCCTGGCTGAGAGCGGAGGTGTGACGAGGGACAACACGGCAGCGTGCAGGGCTCCCAGGAGGGCACTCCTGGGTGCTGGGCAGAGCAGCTGCTGGGCAGGTCGTTGGGGCTGGACGACCATCCCTCCTTCTCCTCTGCTCTGAGCTAGAGCAACCTCTTTCCAGGGAAGCAAGCAGGACCTGCTACCTACTCTTCACAGCAAGCATCTCCCCACCTTTCTGAGTGTATATGTGCATGCCCCCCTGCCACAACCCTCTCCCCAGAAGCATGGACCCAAGCCAAGGAAGACTCTCTTCCCTGTCCTTGCTACCTTGACGCATGTCCCTCTGCAGTGACAGCCCGCCCACAGCCCCCCACCCAGCCTGCCCAGGCACATCTGGCCTCTTGCTGCCACTCATGCCTACCCCAAATACACCCCCACTCCCCTTCACTCTCAGGCTGCAACTCCCTCCCATCTGGCTGTGCACTTGCTGACCACCCAGAAAGATATTTTTAGCACAGAAAATTGGACATAAGCAGTTTGCAGCTGGGAGCAGAGTGGAGTAAGGCTGGAGGGATGTGGGACGCTGCGTCTTGGTTTGAGGAAGATGTGCTCAGAAATGGGGTTTCCAGCTCTGACTCTGAGCAGCTCCACATCTGGTCCATCCATTCCTGCTCCTGTCCCTAGAGCCATCTTCAGCACATCCCACCCTGGTTCTTGGACAGAGAACCTGTCTAAGCCCAGAAGGTGGGAATTGTAAGATTTAGAACACCGTCTCAGGCCAGACTAGCTTCTGCCAAACCCCTGCTGCCTGAGGGTGCCATTTTCAAAGCAGGTTCTCTGCACCAGGATCAATACTTCCAACCTGCTCTTTCTGCCCTCTATTTCATACCAATATCCCCCCATCTGCCCTCTGACAGGGGAAGCACATTGTGCCTGTGGTTTCTCTCTCTGCCTGCGTGGAGCAGCTCTCTGCTTCCTAGAAAAACCCTTCACCCTGCACCTCCTTCATTGCACAAGCCTCTCTACATTGCTCCCGTTCGAATGCTCCACCCAGCTCCATGTGCTGGCCCCACACGTCACAGCTCCCTTTCATAGGCAGCTGATGGAGTGCATGTGTTTGGTGGAGTCATGAGTGTCTCCTTTCATACACGGGTCTTAAATAAAGGGCTTGTCATTTCCCCTTTTCAGTTCTCAGCCTGTGCAGTTTCCAGAGGAAAGCAAATCCTGAGGAACCGCCTGTGCCACCCAGGGTAGCTGTGAACAGAGAAGTGCCCAAAATATCCTGAGCCCGGAAGGAACCAGATGAATAGGGAACAAAAAGCCAGCTAACTGTTTCCCCAGTGAACTGGAACCAGTGGCCTGGTGGAGGGGGGAAGGTGGCACAGCTGGTGCTGTTAGCTGATGTTCTGGGGGCTGCACAGCCCCATCGTCATGTTTGGCCTTGCACCAATGATGCCTTGGGAAAGCATCGCTGCCGATGGGGGGACCCTGAGCTGGCACAGCTCCTGCCTGACCCACCCCAGGATGTCTGTCCATGTGCTGTCTGTGTGGTTCCCATCAGCAGAGCGCTGTGCCTCTCCAAAGCAGCTCCCCTCACACATGGGGCACCAGAAAGCCAAGGTCTGGGCTGGGCCCCTGCTCCCCACTTTCCTCAGTGTGTGGTCCTGCTCTTGAGAGCCTGCTGGCTTCCCCCAGCCTTCAGCCTCTGACCAAGTCTTGTCATGGCATGACACTGTTTCCCACAAAGGCTGGGCAGGTAGAGGAGAAGGAGGAAGGAGGGCACTGTGTCCTGGTAAGTCCATGAGAGTGATGGAGGTGGCACAATGCCCAGAGCCCAGGGAACAGATACCCTTTGTTGTATAAATACATACATAAAGTCACGTGCACTCACAGGCCAGGATCAAGCCAAGGGGAAGATCCTGAGCAGATCTACAGCAGTGCTACAGCTGACCCGGATGCAAAGGGAAGGTGCCATTTCATGCAATGACCTCCCAAGGGGAGCCCCAACTTAGCCTGGCCTATTCCCCCTTGGCCAGCAGAAATCCTGTGGAGCCCAGGGCAATGGAACAAGCAGGCTGGGGAGCCAGGTTCTCAGGTGAGAGGCAGTGAGGAGGGAGGGTGGATGCTGCTTCACCTCTGCCACAGAGGAAGTCAAGTGTCTGGCTGGCACTGGGAGGAGGATATCAGTCTCCCTCGGAGGAGCTCAGCAAGACGATGCCTGTGATTGTCCTTCTCGTGAAAGCCCAGGCTACAGGGCAACCACAGAGATGCTCCTGAATGCCCCATAAGAAAGGATTCGCCATGAATCATGGTGTGACTTACATGCCAAGTGCTAGACTGGTGGTGACACACTTGGCTCACCCACAGCCTGCAGCACCAGGTCTCTCCTGGCTGTAATTACCCCAGGAGACCAGTTTGTCCAGTGCTGGTGCAATCGGCCACAGTAGAACAAGGGCTCAGTAGGGTGGGGTGACCAGCCACCCATGACACAGGTGGACAGAAATTAGGCCATAGTAATCAAAGGTATTAATCTGTTGTGGAGGCATGTAGGTGCTGCCTGGGAACAGGGCTCCAGCTTTGCAGGGCACAGCAGGATCACAGCCCTGCCCCGCTCATCTCAGTTCTACCTTCTGCTGAAGCCTGCAGAGACCCCAGGTTAAGGCAGCATTACCACCACTTGTCCTGACTCAAGTGTCATTTGCTTCTGCTGTTGCTGGCATGGGACCATCAGCCTCACGTTTGCCACTAACATAGCTGAGTAGGACCCACTTTCCTTCCTCATTTTTTACCCACCGCGGATAGGGACAGCTGTGTATGGACAGCCCTGCTCCCTTGCCCTGTTGTGGTGTAGAGATGTCCCCACATAGAACAAGATGCATCTCATAGAATCATAGAGTACTTTAGGGTGCAAGGGACCTTTATAAGTCATCTAGTCCAACCTCTCTTCAATGAGCAGGGAAATCTTCAACCAGATCAGGTTGCTCAGAGCCCCATCCAACTTGACCTTGAGTATTTCCAGGCATGGGGCATTGACCACTTCTCTGGGTAAACTGTTCCAGTGTGTCATCACCCACATTGCAAAAAGTCTGTCCCCATCTTTCTTACAGACTTCTTTTAAGTACTGAAAGGCCACATTAAGGTCTCTCCAGAGCCTTCTCTTCTCCAGGCTGAACAACCCCAACTCTCTCAGCCTGTCCTCATAGGAGAGGTGTTCCAGCCCTCTGATCATTTTTGTAGCCCTCCTCCTTGCCCTTGTGTTCGTGGCAGACCCTCGCACACCTTGTCTAAGCCAGACCCATCCATGTACACCAAGGTGTGGGAAGGATTTTTGGCCCATGCCCCGTGGAGTGTGGTGGTGCACTCCCTTGGAGGTCAGGGTGTCTTGAGTCACAGGAGAGGGCAGGAGATGAGAAAGGCTGGCAGCACTGCTCACAAAGCTTGCTAAACCTAAAGAGATTTTCAACAGCCAGGAGAAGCAATAAAGAGCTGTGATTGAATCAGCTGCAAGCAGCAGCACAATGGTGACTTCCACGCTGAACACAGTGCAACTGCCTTCCCTCCCCATGCAGGCTGCCTCAGCCTGTCCTCCCTGGCCAGGGCCTGAGCAGGGAATGGGGACAAGGGAAGGGGCTGTGAATTGCCCCCAGTCACGGCAAGCTCATGATCTTGCTCGTGGACAGAAAGCTAATGCTCTGCTTTTCAGCCCCTCTAACACCTGGACAAAGCATCACTGTCCACACCTGGATGTGGCATTGGTGACCTCCAGGTGAGAGGCTCCTACGGACATCCAGAGCCCAGCGTCATCATGCTGCACCTCTGTTCCCTGGCACAGAGAGGGGAAGGTGAAGCGAAAAGCAGCAGCCACAGGAGGCCAGACACATGGCTGTACTCTCCTTTCTGTCTGGAGGTGGCCATGTCCATATTTCCTCCGGGGAATGGCCCTGACTCATGACCTCTATTGACCCTGTCCTATTTGCAACAAGCCGAAACCGTGTCAGGGAACCAGCCAGGCAGTGTGGACAATTACAGGGCCATGCTCAAACCGAGGACTTACTCAGAGACGTGTAGCCTGAGTGACTTCTGGCTTGAGGGTGGGGAGCCCTTGCAGCACCTACCTCTTGTTCAGACATCTAGGAGAATAAGCGGGTCTCCACAGTCTATACGTGGGGGCAGGAATGCAGAAATATGTGGGGACACCTCTCCCACCCATGCTGCTGTTGCCAGGGTGGGATAGGCCATTCCTGAACAGAAGCTCAGAGCTGACAGGGTAATGGTTCTCCAGCGTGATGCATTGCTTCCCTCCAGAAGGTTTTCCTTTTGTCAGCTCTGGCATGGGTGAGGAATCCAGGGCAGGGCTGGTAATGTTGGTTTGCTACGTAGGGTCTCTGAGGTGGACTGTGCATGTGGGTTTGTCCTGTGGGGTTTCTGGCAGGCACTGTGCTGAGTTATGCATGCCCTCACTGGCCTTTCCCTCCTCATTGCTGTGCTGTTTCTGAGTTCCTCCCTGCAGCAATGCCAAGCTGTGCAGATCAAAGAGCAGCAATGAACCACAGGTGAAGGCTCTTCCCCAAAGCCATAGGCCAAGGCTCACTGAGCACTCTCAGCCCTGCTCCTTGCCCTGCAGCTGGTCACAGGGCTGCTCCCACCAGCTCAGCCGAGGCCAGTCCTGGACCTGCTCTGATGTGGTCCCACTCAGCCCACCACTGCAGTCAGACCAGGTTCTTGGCGTCTCTATTCCCAGCTTATGTTTGGCAGAACCACAAGCACTTCAGGAACACTGCACTGTGGCTGGGGAGTATTACTAATAGCCTGGCAAGGGGCAGGACATTGAACGAGGCTGGCACAGCCTCCTGGGATGAGTGTGGAGCTGCTGAGATGCCCACTGTCCAGGGCTAGGTCAAGAGGGCAAGAAGCAGCTCTGTCACCTGCTGGGCAGACTTTGAGAATGGGAGCCTGGCACATATTGGGAGATAAGCTGTTCGGGCTGGTTCAGGAGCAGAGTGGGATATGCTGGAGGTGACAGCATTGTCCCTACCTGTTTGGCACAAGATGACCAGCTTCTGGTGAACAGTGAAGCTCCTTGCAGTGCTGGTTCCCTGCAAGAATATAGTTGTGCTCACATGGCTGCATGTCATGTCACCATGGGTCACAGGTGGTGCAGGCATGGCCAGAGCTGTCTGAGCTGCCTTTTCAGAGATGGTAGTTGTTTTTGTTTTGTTCTGTTCTGTTTTGGTTTGGTTTTATCAGTGTTCTCAGTGTTTTCAAATTCACAGTCCACAAGGCTTCCAGCAGGAAGGCACTCAGCTGCATTCAGGCATTGGCTGCTCAGTCCCCTGTCACCCTGTCATGCACCCTGGCAGGGGCATGGGGGCTTGTTTGAGGAAAAGCAGAGCAGGGAACTGAAATCACTGCCCACTGCTAAGAGACAGAGATGGGATGTGGATGCTGCCTCCACAGATGTCACGGTACCAGCACCCAGGCGTGAGAAACATCGACAGGAGATAACAGGAGGCAGTGAGCCAATGCCGCCAGGTGCTGTGCTGAGTTTGCTTGTGGAAAATTAATGACACAACAGATATTTGCAGCCCTCCCACTGCACGCAGCCCCACATTGGCCTTGCAGCTGTAGTGCCGGGGAGGGAATGGGGTGGGAGGCAGCAATGTTCCTGCACAGCGGGGACCTTACCAGTCCCTGATGGCAGCTGGACATGGGCTGTGCAGCTTGCAGCCATGGTGCTGGGTGTGGAGCAGGAATGGCCCTGTGCTCCCCAAGCTCAGCAGCACACAGTGTGCTGGGAAATGTAGTCCTGCTGCATCACCTGCACTGCATGCTTTTGGGCTTAACCAGGCTGCACATGAACCGTTGGGGCTGGTACCTTCTCCCATGTAGTCTAGGGTCCTTGCACTGACCAGGCCTCCTAGCAGGTTGCAACAGACCCTGCCTCGCCACACTCTCCTGTTTCCTGTGGGGCAGAAGGGGGAGATATTTGTCAGGGACCAACCCTCTCATAAGCAGTGAGCTGGGGAACATGCAGGACAGTGGCAGGTGGGGAGGTCTTCTGGGTGATGTGTGGTAATATGAGAAAAGACCAGAGGTTGTCAGGGGACAAGAGGTGACACCTGGGAGCTACACCCACACTCTGGGAGAAAGTACCAAAGAGAGTTATTTGAGTCAGTTGATGCTCCTTGTCCTGCTTACCTCTGGGTCTGCATAGTCCCTCCAGGCTGGAAAACTCTCCTTCAAAAAAGCATTGTGCCTGCTCTGGCACAGCTTCACTCACTCCCCGCAGCTGTTCCTGGACTCCCCGCAGCAGCAGCCATTGATATTTCTGAGTATTTGCAGAGAGGAAACCTCAGGTCTGAATGGGCTCTCACACGTGGATGCAGAGGAGGGACCTGCTCCAGTTCAGGTTCTGGGGCTCTAAACCCGGCAAGCCTTTCATCAGGGTGGGTTACTGTTGGCTGATCCCAACCAGAGCTCTGATGAAAGGATTTGGTGCTGCAGGTTCTGGTGTGCAATAGCACCAGGCTTTCTGTGTGGAACCGCCCCTGCATCCCTCACTGCCCTGCACACAGCCTGGCCACCCCACAGCCATGGTGTGCCCTGATTCTCACAGAAAAGCCCCTGACCCTGCGTGTCTCCAACACCAGCCTCCTTGGGCTGTTTGAAGGCTCTCGCCCCTGCTCTGCAAGGGTGATGCACCATCCCCAGCAGGCAGGGAGGAGATGCTTGTTAATCCCTGCGCCTTCTACCTATGAGAGGGGGGTGGGTGAAAAGCCCAGACAGGGAAGGGTGAAGAGGACAAATCTCCCATCCTCTCCCCACTGCAGCTCCATGGGAGCAGAGCACAGGCAGGGAGACATCCTTCCTAGTCTTCCTCAACAGGGCTTGAGGAGCTTAATTCAGAGTTTACTGCAGGCTCAGACCCGCCTAGCTTTGCACCCAGCTGCCCAGAGTGTACCTGCCTGCACCACGGGAGGGATTTGGGTCGCTGGGGACCTTTAGCCATGTCTCAGCTCAACGCTGCTGTGCCAGGCAGGAACAGAGCATGGTGGAAATAGCACAGTAAAGTTACCAGCACTGATGAGAGAAGGGACTGTAAATCCTGCAGCAGCAATTTCCACAGTCAGGGCTGTCTCTAGGGCTTTAATTTATCCGTTACAACTTAATTGGATGTAAACCCAGTCACTTGTAAGCAGCAGGAGCCCTGAACAGGCAGTGGTCCTGAGCTTTTCTCTGCAAGATGCCTCATCAGGATTCCCCGTATCTGCTGTGATGCCTTGACCCTCAGAGGGCTGCTGCTCAGGTGCACTCAAGGGAAAAGGAGAGGTGATGTTTGCTCTCCTTCTGGCCCCAGCTGAGCTGGCTTTGCTCCTCTGAGCAGCTCCCTACACCACTGAGGAGCTGGTCACTGGGCTGTGGGTGCAGCAGGGTGCTCAGATTTCGGGTACCAGGGCTGAGCCTGGGCAGGCAGGAAGGGCACCCGCTGCCATCCGAGCAGCTGCAGCTGGCCATGGTGGTGGAAAGAGGGAGCCTGCAGTCTCCCATCCCCACACACAGATGCTGGTCTCTCCTCTCCATGGCAAACACAGGCGGCCCATGAAGCTGCTCCTGTCATTCTTTCAGGCCGTTGTCGGTGGAACAGACATGTGAAGCCTGGGAAGCTCGAGAATGTGGCGTGTTGCACAGCACGGTTCCCCATGGCTGCAGCAGCCTCCCTGGTACAAGCCATCAATCACCCTGGCAGGCAAAGGCACCAGGCTGGAGCAGTACTGGTGAGGAGAGGGATGGCTCAGCCCCTATGAGATAGATAGGGACTGGCAGAGCCCTGTTCCCAGGCTGTGCCTCGCCACACACAGGAAACTTGCCCTGCACAGACCTACTGCTTTATGTGAACCTGGAAGAGTGGAAATACCAGGCATTTCCAGGGGTCACAGGGGACTGCTCCCACTATAAAAAGGTCAGAGGCTCCATTCAGCTGCTCTAGCGTGGAGGTTTTTTCTACCCCCTAGGATAAGGAAGAGAACCCAAGGCTTCTGGTCCATGGTGTCTACATTGTGTTTGGTGGCACCTGGAGCTGAGCCCTCGCCAAGGATGCCACACCAGGAGACACATCATGTGCCTGCTTTTACCAGCTGAGAAAGCAGCTAGTGTGGTGCAGGGCACGGTGAGCAAGCCATACTGCACAGGGAAACAGTTGGACCGAAGCAGTCGTGGGGTGGCTGCAGCGGCAGGGCAGCATCAGAGGGTTGTGGCAGCACTGGGGGAGGTGGCTGGGGCAGGGTTGGGCCAGCACAAGCAGGTGGATGCCAAAGGACAGCAGCAGTGGAATGTGTGAGACCGAACAAGGGCAGATATAGCTGCAGGGAGTCTTTGGCTGGGACAAACAGGACAGATAAGCCTCTGGGAAAAGGCCTTGGGGTGGGAGAGCAGGAAGCAGGAGGAAACTGGGGAGAAGTGGAAGAGGTCATGAAAGGAAGAAAAGCAAAAGGGTGAAACAGGCACTGACATTCCTCGAGAGGCTGCACTTCCCTGCTCCTCCAGACGACAGACCCCCACAGTCCCCAGGACACCATCCAGGTGGGGGTGGGTACATGAGGAGAAGCAGAACCCCACATCTACGGCATCCATCCAGCCTGGTGATGGCTGTGAGGAGACATCCAAGCCTGTACCGATATTGCCCATCCTGGCAACACCTGCTTGTGTGGGAGAATCGGACCCATGACGCTGACTGGGTTGGGGCTGGATATATGGAAACCTCAGATCCCCACACTGTTGGCTTATCCGCTCAGGGAGGGGGGGCTATGAGGAAAAAGAAAGTCTTGCATTTACAATGGGCATCCAGATGTGACCCAGGGGAGAGTGAGTCCCACGTCTACAAGGAACATTCAGGCAGGGCCCGGGGTAAGGGAGGATCAGGGCACTGTGTCCATGAGGTCTGCCCAAGCCGTGCACCAGGACCTCAGGTCCGCATAGCCCATGCAGGAGCGTACAGAGATGCCAGCCCGGCACAGGGGCTGGTGCAGGTTCACGCAGACATCAGGGCGTGCGGGACCCCCGCCGGCGCGGGGCGGGGGCGGGCTCCCTCCGGCAGGTCTCGGCGGCGGGTCCCAAGGAGTTAAGGGCTGTCCCCGCCCCGGCTCCGCCCCGCCGGTGCCAGGTCTTGGGGCGGCGGAGGCGCAGCGCCGGGCCGCGGCGGACGTCGGGGCAGCGCCAGCACCGCTCGGCTTGCGGGCCATGAGCGCCGTGCGCCCCGCCGCGCCGCCCGCCCCGCGCCGCCGCCGCCGCTGACATCGCCCCGGACACCGGGAACGGGGGGAGCCGGGGAGGCGGCGGCGCCCCGGCCGCGGGGCTGCCCGGCCTCACCGCGCCCGGGCGGGGATGTGAATGGCGCTGGGGGTGCTCGGCGGGACCGACATGGAGTGGGAGAAGCTGCCGCGGCGGCCCGGGGAGGGCGAAGGGGAGGCGGCGGGGCCCTGGCCGGGCTGCGGGCGGCTGCGGCCCTCTTCGTACCGGGCGCTGCGCAGCGCCGTCTCCACCCTGGCGCGCATCGACGACTTCTACTGCGAGAAGATCGGGGCCGGCTTCTTCTCCGAGGTCTTCAAGGTGTGCAGGGCGGGAGCGGGGGTGGCGGCGTTCGGGGCATCCCCCCCTGTTTGGGCATCCCCCGGGGAGCGCGGCTCCCACTCAGCCCGGAGGTGCGGGGGGGCGGAGGGATCTGGCCCCCAACCCCGACAGCTGGGCGAGGTCGGGAGGGTTGTGCCGCTCGGTGCCGTGCGGCGGGGATCTGGGGTGCTGGGGAGCCCCGTCCCCCCGGGAGCGTTGTTCCTCCATCCCTCCGTGCAGGGGGAGGGAAGGGCGGCTCTGTTTACAACCCGGGAAGGCTGAGTGCTCCGAGTCGCTGCGTGGTTCGCAGCGAGGCCGTGGCGGGGGATCGGGGAACCGCTGGGATGGTGAGCAGCCCAGCCCTGGGGACCCCTGTCAGAAGCCTGGAGCCCCACAGCTCCAGGCCCGGGGTGTGCCTGTGGCAGGGCATGCAGGCAGTGTTTGCAGACCAACCGTGGTGATTTCCAGCGTTGCTGGGCCTGCTCCAGCCTGCGCTGGGCGGGTAGATGTGTGGGGTGGGGTGCCCCACAGGAACCTCCGGTAGGTGCCCGAGTCTGGGAGAGGGGTGTGATGCTGCAGAGCAGCACAGGGGAAAGTTCCCGGCTGGGAGCCCGGGGCTGCCTTTGTCCTCTGTCCTCTCTGGGATTGCCAGTGTGGGGACACCCATGTGTGGCCCACACCCTGGTTAGGGGTGTGTGGGTGCTGGTGGGGAGCTCAGGGTCCCAACAGTGTGGCAAAGGTGCTTGGTGATGGTACTTGGCCAGCCCACGCAGCACTGCCAGGGCTGAGGGGCCGTGCCCTGCCCTGCTGCCACGGCCGCCTCTCCCCATCCAAAGGGAGGAGTGTTCACGTGTTGTTTTCGTCCTTGGCATCATGCAAGGCGCCACAAGCCGTTGGGCAAGGACTGCCTGTAAGAGCAGCTTTGGTCTGGGCAAGACCCTCGCCACCTCCCACCACTGAGGTCCCCAGCAGCACTGTGCTGTGTCCCCTGCATGGAACCACACTCCAACATGCAGCACACCTGGGTGGCCATGACCCAGCAGAACCCTGGGGTCCCCTCTCCAGCCCTGCTGCTCTTCCCTACTCAGCAGAGAGACCCCAAGACCTGACTACTTTGCAGCCACAGAAGAGGTACCCTTCAAGGGGTCCCTCTCCTCTGTGCTCCCTCTTGCCCTGCGGAGCTGTGGCCTCTCTGCTGGCCAGGTTCCTGCTATTGATCTCTGGCTTGGAGAGCACGGCAGCACCTTGGAGCAGAGGGAGGCATTTAATAATGTCAGGCGTGGATACGGCTCTTTAATAATGGATGCTCCTGTGTCTCAGCCAGGCCATGGTCTCTCCTTGCCTACCGTTTCTATTTCCCTGGGCCCAGCAGGAGCCACAAAATGCCTCTTCTCCCACCTATTGGTCATGTTCTTGCAGGGCCACTTCTATGTAAGATTTGGGGGAGTGGTGGAGGCTGGAAGGTGGGAGCAGGATCAGGCGGCAGAAGCCAATGTGTGTGTATGCTATAGAGGAGGCAGGGGCAGGAGGGGGCCAGATGGGGCTTTGTGCTTTTGCGGTGGGTTGCATCCAAGATCTCAGCAGGATGTTGGGGCAGGCCGGGATCTGAGCTGGGGCTTGGCTGCTTGAGCTTGCGAGGAGGATGGAGCTTGGCAGGGCAGCACAGGACCTGTTTTCCTCCCACCTCCCTTGTTCCTGCTGTTGATTTCCATGGCTGTGGGCACTCGCTGCTCTGGCTCCCTCCTCCATGTTGCTGCTGGTTCCTGCCTCATTCCAGCCTTGATGGGCGTGGGGGACAAGGAGGGAACCTGGACATCTCTGTTCCTACACAGGTTTCTCAGCCCTCTATGCAGCCAAGCCAGGGCCAGGCATCTGATGGTGTTCTCAGCGTTAAAGCCAAAGTGCTCAGCATGTCTGAGCACTGGTGTCCCAAGCTCGCCCCTATATTGAGCCTTATCCTGCTCCACGCACTTCTCTTGGAAAGGGCATCCAGAGTGGATGGGAGACACTGGTGATGGAAAGCTGCCCTTTTCCCTGGGGGTTGTTCCCTGCTGATCCCCCGCTGTGCTGCAGAGCTGGGCTGTTTCTCTGTGGAATGGCTGGTTCCCATTGCCTTTCCCTGCGTGATTTCAGAGGCACCCAGCCCTCCGGTTTTCTTCAGTACATGGACACTGCAGCGAGATGCCTCTCCATCTCTAATAGACTGAGCAGATTGAGCCGGGTGTGTTTGTGCCAGACATTTTCTCCAGCCCTTAAACCACTGTTACATCTCTTCCCCAAATCCCTCTCTTACTCTCCCGTGATCGGCTCGCAGCAGGCGCAGGGGCTGCAGGCAGCATCCTGGCTTCGCTCTCCTGGGGCTGTATGCAGAGGTTTTTGGTCATCCTACTCTGCACCTCATGCCCCGCTGTCGCACATCCTCCACGAGACCCCACTTCCCAGGTCACAGCCCTTCAGTGTGCTCGGCCTGGTGCACTGTTTCCACAGAGCTGGGGAGGCATTAGCATCTCCCGGTGTGGACAGAGCTCAGGATGGGGGCTTTGGTGCTGGGGCCACCTGCCCTTGTCTGCTCACTTTGCCGCCAACGTTCGGGATTTTGTATTTAACTCCCAATTTACTACCGCGACTAATGACACAGCTCCCTCTCTCTTATCTCCTGCCCTTCATCAGTGGACCTTGCCTTGTTTTACAAAGGAGGGTGGAGCGGTGTGACACAGATGGGGAAATTAAGGCAGGCGGGGAGGAAGTGAATTTGCCGAGGTCAGCCAGCCACGGCGACGCCGGGAGCAGCGCTGGCCCTGCTGCCGCCGCTTGGGAGCCCCGGGCACTGGAAACACATTTTGCTGACCAGCCAGGGAGCTGCCAGCACCTCTCCTGTGCTGTCGAGGGGTGTGATCCACGTTGCCGGTGAGGGCTGGTGATGCCCGGCTGCCGCGGTGCAACACCGGCGCTGCCCCGGCACCTGGTGTGCCCACGGTGCCGCACCTGGGAACGTGGGAGGTGAGGGCTGCTGGTGCTCAAGCATTCATCGGGAGCGGGTGCTGCATGCCCTGCTTCTTCTGCTTCCCCGGAGGAAGTCTGTCTTGACTGATTCTGCCTTTTCCACATGATGAGCAAGTTTTCCAGTCCCCCCCAGTAAAAGACCTGTTGCACTACTGGGATTGCCGCGAGTTCAGACGCAGCTATTGTGGGTGGCTGTGGGATTACTGGCAAGATTGCTAGCTCCCATACCTGCCCACCTATCTTTCCCCGCTGGGTTCCCCAGGACAAGGGGTGCAGGATGATGTCGCTGTGTGACTGTGCATTGCCTGCACCAGGCTGAGGCGAGGACACATGCACTGAGCAGGATGATGTGTGAACCTGTCCCCAGTGTGGGGTGCAGGGGGGCTGGCTGCTGAGACCCCGGCGTGGGGAGACTGGTGGGGAGGCTTCACCTCATGTCTAGACGGGAGTGCCAGCTGTAGGGAGGGAGCAGGCCGGCTGCTCACTCTGATTAGCATGCTCTTTAAATAAGACTCTAATTTCCGCTGTTAAAAGAGCTCAGATCCCTTGTGCCCAGGCTGGGGCTGCAGCCAGCCCCATCCCATCCCCCAGGCCCGCACACTGGCAACAGATGGGATGGGGACCGATACAGAGCTGCACGTCGGCTTGGCCACGGTACCCCCACGAAGCACCCAGCAGAGAGGCCATGTGGGGTGCTGGGGGACATCGGTGAGGGCTTGCCTGGTTCCTGGGTGGGGGCCGGCACCTTGTTCTCCCCCTCAAACCCCAGCACGGCTGCCCGGCTGAGCTCAGCTCCGGGGAATGCGCTGGGATTCCTGGGCACCATGCCAGAGCACAGAGAGGCGAGGGGGGACGCCGTCCTGCCTGGGTAGGCTCTGCTGCCCACTGCCTTCCCCGGACAGCAGTGGGAAAGGAAACCCCCCTAGCAAGGGGCTGGATCCCACCTGGGGTCGTGGCTTGCTCCCTCCTCTGCTATGCCTGTTGCCAGGGCGCTGGGCTGGTGCTAGCACCTGGCCGGACTGGGTAAACTGGCCAACATGTGTGGGAGGCCATGGGAAGCCCAAGGGAGTATAACCCTATCCCAGCCAGCCTGGGCAGCGGCTGGCCTTGAGCTGCAGAGCATGTAGGGGGGACAGCAAGACAAGGCCTTACAAGCAACCTCAGGGTGGTGGATGTCCTCGAGGAGATCACGGCCAGTGTGTGTGGGGCTGTTGCTGTCCTGGGAGCCCCTGGAGCCCTGCCTGCCCCTGGGGATGGAGTCCTGGAGCAGAGCTGTGCTGGCCAAGGCCTCCTGGGGTCCCTGGGAGAAAACCCAGGGAAGGGGCTTTCACTGGACCTTCCCTCCCCCAGGCTGCCTCTCCTCTTGGATTAAGGCATTAGATGCCATGTGGCTGCACTCAGGCCTGACCCAGCCGATTGCAATGGCAGGAGGCTTATTATCAAGGAATTAAGCCATGGGCACGTCCCAGCTATGTGAGGCTGAGCTGGTGCCTGCCGGAGGCTGCACCCTGATGCAGGAATGCTGTGACTGACAGGGACCCGGCCAGCCCCGCGGTGCGTGGCCGCCGACTGCCAGCGCTGTGCGTGCTGCCCGGCGTTCCCATCGTGGGCGCGTGGCGCCGGAGCCTCGCCACCCGCAGCCATGCCGGCGGGACCAAGCCTGCCTCCGCCGTCGAGCCGGGTCCTGGCGCCTGGCAGCTGCCGGTGCCAGCCAAACTGACTGAGCCGGTCCTGCCAGCCCCACGCAGCGTGGGAAGGGAAGGCAGCGCTGCTGCCGGGTGAGCTGAGTTGGGAGCACTGGACTTTGCTGGGCAGCACCCAGTGCTGGGGACTTGGTGGAGCTGGGGGGTCCAACTGGCCTTGTCCCAGGCTCTGGTTCCCTTGGCCCCTGGTTCTTCAAGGAGCTGGAGGGGTGAAAGGAGACCCTGCCCACCCTGCTTTGGCCTGGCAGGTCCCATCCTTAAAGCCCACGCAGCTACCAAAGCTGGGCTGGGAGCCCCATTTCTGTGTCTGGTGCTGCCTCCAGCTGCTCCGTGCACAGGGATAGGGTGGGGGGAAGGCAGCGGTGGTGGGGTCGGGATGGGAGTGCCCCTTGCCCTGCGTGCTGGTGCAAGTGTGGGCAGGGAGCCCCGGGCACCAGGGTGGGACTGGCAGCAGTACGAGGTGCTGCAAGTGATGGGATGGGGTGGTGGCCACAGGGAGGACTTGGGGTGCCACTGGACGGGGAGCCCTGGGCTGGAGGAGCCATGCTCCCCACAACAGGGACTGCGCTGTCACCCTGGGATGGGCATTTTGTCTGGTGCTCAGTGAGGAGGAGGCACGGGGGGCACCTGTCTTCCCTTCTCTCCACAGTGTGGTAAGGGGCCAGGATGCAGAACTACGGTGGCAGTTGTCTGGGTTGTCCCCTCCTCACTCATCCAGGGTCCATCCTGATCTCTGCTGCCACGTGGCACCTGCCCGTGGGCCAGGGGTCCTGGCTGGCTGGCTGGAGCTGGCTGGAGGTCAGGCAGGTGTAACCAGAGTGGGGTGCCCACGGGCAAGCGGCTCCTGAATTATTCAGAGCTTCTCCATGTGAATACAATGAGCTAGTGGTGGCACAGCAGAGTTGGCTGTTGCCTCTCACTTCCACTCTGCCCGGGGCTGGTTTGGCCTTGGTGCACCCAGACATGTAGAAGGATCTTTGTAAAGCAATAATTTACACGCCAAACCCTTTGCTGCCCATCCCCTGCATATTGAGTGCTGGATGAGTCCCCATCTCAGCGTGCACCCCAGGACAACTGCTCCCCAAAGCAATGCCAGCCATGGGGTGGGAACAGAGCCCCAGAGAGCTCAGCACACTGGCCTCCCCGCACTGTGATGAGGATGGGCACTGGGGACCCTGCCTGCAGCCAGCCCCCCTCCATGTTTTGCCTGCGGAGGTAATCCCTGGAGCGAGGGGGATGTGGGACAGGCCAGGGGCTGGCACCGGCACAGCAGCCTCAACCAGCATCGACTAAAAAGGAGAAGAGCAGGGAGCTGACGGCAGCACTGAGGAATGCCAGTGCCTCTGTGCGCAGCTCGACGTGTGCCGGGGGACAACTGGGACCTGCTGGGGTGTCCCCACACCGGCTGCTGCTCCAGGGGGGTCACATCCCACCACAGCACCCACTCAGGAGGGGACCCCAGCACCAGTTTGGCTCCCCCACTGTGGTGCTGAAGCAGAGGATCCCATGCTTGTCCCTCACCCTGCATGCCTCGGGGGGGCTGCAGAAGGACGGGGGTGTCTGTGCTTGGCCACGCTCCCAGCTGCTGTTCCTGGGAGGGATCCAGCTCCCCAGCTCGCATGACAGTGTTGGGCTGGGGACAGCTAAATATACAGTCTTGTCCAACTCCATGCCCCACAGGGCTGGGATCATGCACCAGGGCAGTGTCAGCCACCACCAGGGCTGGTCTGGGGCAACACGCCCCTTCTGTCCTCCACCTCATGCTGGTGGGGTCTGACTGGGTGGTACTGATCCAAAAAAGCTCTCTTTGGTGCACCCCAATTCTGCACCCACCTGTCCATGCAGCAGGGTTGGGGTCACAGTTGCAGGAGCTGCACTTGCCTCTCTGGAAGGGCTGGGCCGTGTAGTGTGGGGGGGAGGCATGACAAGTGGGGTGCCCTGGTGAGGATGGGGTCATGCGTCATTGACACTGAGGGTACCTGGGGTGCTGCTGTGCCAGGAGAGGCCACCCCAAACCCTAATGGTCACCGGAGTGCCCCATATGTTGAGTGTGTGGGGTGCTCAGCTCCTCTATCTAGGGCTGGGGTGGGCGCTGGGAGCAGGCTGACGTCTGGGGCGCTGTGGAGACGCGTGGGACTCAGCCTCCCCTGCACCCCTCCGCAGGTGCGGCACCGCCAGTCGGGGCAGATCATGGTGCTGAAGATGAACAAGCTGACCAGCAACCGGGGCAACATGCTGCGGGAGGTGCAACTGATGAACCGCCTCTCGCACCCCAACATCCTCAGGTAGGACCTGCTGCTCCGCTGCTGTCCGCGCTTGGAGCTGTTACTGGGGCTGGGCAAGCTCCTGGGGCCGGTCCCTGCCGCAGCCACCCTCATGTCCCCTCTGTCTCACAGGTTCATGGGGGTGTGTGTGCACCAGGGACAGCTGCACGCGCTGACAGAGGTGAGAATGGGGCAACAGCTGGGAGTCTCGGGGTTCCTGTGGGACTGGGGAGGGGGCAGCCATGGCTTGTGCAAGTGCAAGGTCCTGCACCTGGGTTGAGACAACCTCCAGTATTAATGTAGGCTGGGGGATGAAGGGTTTGAAAGCAGCCCCATGGAGAAGGACTTGGGAGTACTGGTCAATGAAAAGCTGGACTTGAGCTGGCAATGTGCACTTGCAGCCCAGAAGGCCAATTGTATCCTCAGCTGTATCACAAGGAACGTGGGCAGCAGTTTGAGGGAGGTGATTCCGCCCCTCTGCTCCGCTCTGGTGAGACCCCACCTGCAGTCCTGCGTCCAGCTCTGGAGCCCTCAGCACAGGACAGACACGGACCTGTTGGAGAGGGACAGAGGAGCCACAGAAATGATCCGAGGGCTGGAACAGCTCTGCTGGGAGGACAGGCTGAGAGAGTTTGGGTTGTTCAGCCTGGAGAAGAAAAGGCTTCAGGGTGACCTTATTGTGGCCTTTTAGTGCTTAAAAGAAAGATGGGGACAGACTTTTTAGCAGGGCCAGTTGCGATAGGATGAGGGGTGATGGTTTTAAACTAAAGGAGGAGAGATTCAGGCTAAACACGGGGAAGAATTTTTTACAATGAGGATGGTGACACACTGGCGCAGGTTGCTCAGAGAGGTGGTGGATGTCCCATCCCTGTAGACATCCTGGGCCAGGCTGGACAGGGGTCTGAGCAACCTGATCTGGGTGAAGATGTCCCTGCTTATGGCAGGGGGCTTGGACTAGATGGCCTTTGAAGGTTCCTTCCAATCCAAACTATTCTATGATTCTGTGGGGACACTTTCTCAGGCCATGGCACATGCACAGGGCATGGTCTGCTGGGGGGCTGTGCCATGGGGTGGTTGGAGGATGCATTGGGATGAGAGGTGGGGATCCAGCTTTATGGGAGGGAAGGGGAGCACAGCGACACGATGGCCTGGCTCTTCCCATCAGTACATCAACGGCGGGAACTTGGAGCAGCTGCTGGACAGCCCTGTGCCCCTCTCCTGGTCCATGCGTGTCAAGCTGGCCCTCGACATTGCCCGTGGCCTGCACTACCTGCACTCCAAGGGCATCTTCCACCGCGACCTCACGTCCAAGGTACGGGATACTCCAAGGCATCCCATTGCCCTAGTCCCATCCCCACATTGCTGCCTGAGCACAGCCGGGCATGGAGCAGGAGGCTGCATTGTGCCAGGACGTCCCGGGAGCAGTGTCTGACCAGGCAGGGCTGGTGAGGTTGGTGTGACAGGGGTCTTCCTGTGTCCCTAGAACTGCCTGGTGCGCTGCGAGGCCAACGGCTACACGGCTGTAGTGGGTGACTTTGGCTTGGCGGAGAAGATCCCCACCTACAGGTGCGTGGGCAGCATCCGTCCCCATCCCTGGAGTGGGGCTGTCCAGCCCACTCGGGGAGGGATGGACATTTGGGATGCAGCTAGAAGGGCAGAGATGGGAGAGGGTGGGCGTGGTCCCCAGCGATGGGAATTTGTGGGACTGATGGACACATTTGGGGCTAGCTAGGAGGCAACAGAGAAGGGGGTGGTGTGGATGGGGAGAGCTGAGTTTGTGGGCTGCATGGAGGAGGGTTAGCCCGGGAAGGGAGATGGAGATGGTGATTTGGGCTGCCCCAGAGGGGGAGTGCGAGGTCAGACAGGGACAGAGGACTGTGGGCAGCTCCTGATGTCCCTCTATGTCACCCAGCGAGGGCAGTGAGAAGGAGCCGCTGGCTGTGGTGGGCTCCCCATACTGGATGGCACCCGAAGTGCTGCGAGGGGAGATCTACAACGAGAAGGTAAGGCTCCGTGGATGCTGTGCATGGGGCTTAATCCAGCCTTGTGCCATCAGCAGTTTGCAGAATTTGCAGCCCTGGCGGCATTTGGGCACACACAGGGAAGAATATGGGCATCCCTCAGGTGGCAAGGTGACAGTGCCCCTGGTGTGGCTCTGCAGGGAGGAGGGGGGCTGTGGGTTCACAGAACGGTGGGCATGTCACCTCGGGGCTGCAGGGCCCCCCCATGTCTCCCTGCTCTCTGCAGGCCGATGTGTTCGCATACGGCATCATCCTGTGTGAGACCATCGCTCGCATCCCCGCTGACCCTGACTACCTGCCCCGTACCGAGGTGACTCCCTGGGATGGGGTGGGAGGGAGGGTGGTGGGCAGCAATACCAGGGCTGGGACTGCTTCACCAAATGAGGGGGACCATCCTTCTTTGCTAGCAGAGAATGCAAGAGCTGCCCAACATCTTGGGGCAGGGGTGCCATGTCGTAGCTGTTGCCTGGGAAGGGATGGTCTCTGCCAATAACCTGTCCTTGAAGCCCATAGCCTGGGTGTGAGCAGAGTCCCCAGCCTTGCCCCAACTTGGGATGACTGCAGGGTCCTCCCTTGCTGTTCCCCAGCCCGGGAGCTGTAAGGTCCCCAGCCCGGGAGCTGTAAGGTCCACAGCCCTCGCTGACATGCATTCAGTGCAGGGAAGGGGGACCGGGCCATTCCTGGTCCTTCAGGCCCTGTGATGCCCCAGGGGATCCCACCTCACTCTTTCTCCTTTCCCTGGCACAGGATTTTGGTCTGGACGTCACCACTTTCCGCACCATGGTGGGAATCGACTGCCCAGCAGCCTTCCTCCAGCTGGCTTTCCACTGCTGCAATGTGAGCCTCTCGTCTCCGCTGCCCTTCGCTGCTGGGGCAGCCAGGCAGGATAGGCAGCCTTGCCTGCACAGGGGGAGAGGCAGGGAGCTGCCTTTGCTGGGCTGGGGTGCTTGGGGGGGCCATAGACCTGACGGGGAACCCCTCCCACCTGCAGATGCAGCCCACCTCCCGCCCCTCCTTCCTGGAAATCACGCAGTGCCTGGAGGGCATCCTGCAGCACCAGATGGATGCTGAGGGCTCCAGGGCCACCCTCTTCAGTGTTGGGGAGAATGTGCCCACATCTGGGACAGCGGCCACGCTCGGCGGTACGTGAGCACTCCGGGAACAGGCCATGGGGGTTACAAGGAGGGGGGATGTGGGGTGTCTCATCCTACCCCAGCAGCTGGAGGGGAAGGAGTTGGGGGTTCCAGGAGGTCTGCAGGATGGAGCCAGTTGCTGTTTTCCCCTCGGGGTGCACCTCTGGGTTTTTGGGTGCGTGGCACTCCATGGCACCCCACTCTTGGCAGCTGGTGACCCGCTCCTGTGCCCATGCCCAGGGGTAGCTGGGAGAGCGGCTGGCCGCACCGAACAGTCACCCCTGCACGAGCTGGGGACACAGCACCTGCAGCCAGACCAGCGCCTGTCCCGCAGCCAGTCCGACATGTTCCACCCCAAATCACCCCCCCTGCTGCGGCCACCAGAGCCTTACGGTGGGGCCAGGACCAAGGAGACGCCCCCCCGCGTCAACCCCTTCTCCCAGCGCGAGGACCTGAAGGGAGGGAAGATCAAGCTCTTCGACACACCGAGCAAGTCCGTCATCTCGCTCACCTTTGATCTGCCCCCACCGGCCCCGCTCCAGCTCAGCACCCCCGTGACACCTGAGCCCACCGTGGAGGTGCAGTGTGACTTCTCGGCCCCCACCGCCACCCCCCGCAAGTGCCACTCACTGCCCGCCTCCCCCGAGCTGCCTCGCCGGGGGGGCCTGGCACTGGGTGTGGGGTCCCCCCATCACACCAACGACGCACAGCCCCCTGCCCTCCTTCCTCCCCCAGACTGGGGACAAGCCTCTCCCCCCAGCCCTGAGGTGGAGGAGCAGATGGACTGCGGCTCCGACAGCCCTGAGCTGCCGCAGCCCCCACCACCACCCTCCAACAGCAACTTCATCCGCACGGCATCCTCAGATGCCCAATCCTGGCAGCCAGAGCCGCCGGCCCCCAATGGGCTCCTCTTCAACAACAACCACGTGGTGGTCAGCAAACCCCTGGCTTGGGGCAGTGGGCTGGAGCACGGCTTCTCCGAGCTCAGCATCCCCTGCACAGCAACGCTGGAGCAGACAGAGTGTGTGGCCATGCTGCCCGAGAATGGCTCCGGTGTCGTGCTGGAGGAGGATGAGGTGCTGCCCTGCCCTGGCTGCTGCCTGGGTCCGTTCAGCTTCAGTTTCGCCTCTGTCTGCCACCGGCCGGCGCCCAGCCCACCTCGCTACCAGAACCTCAACTGTGAGGCCAAGAGCCTCCTTTACCACAACCAGGGTCACCACCAGAAATCCACGGGGCCGGTGCTGGCAGAGCCCAGCCGGAAGCTGCCGGAGGCACAGTCCTAGTGCTGGGGATCCCCAGGGAGCAGGGCTGTGTCCCATCGCCCCTCGGACCACCCCACAGCCACAGTGCTGAGCAGATGCAGGGGTCCAGCGCGTTCCCGTGGTCCTTCCTCACTCGCTCCAGCGCTTTGTGGCCGCTGGTGGCCATGGTGCCCTGTGCCTTGGCCACCACAGTGCTGCCCAGGCACTTGGGTGCCTGTAGAGCCACAATCAGTCATGGGTGGCTGTGGGGAGCCCTAGGGGCGAGCTGGGTCCCTGCCAGGGACTGAAGTGCAATAACACCCCTGCTCCAGGCACGTTCCGGCGCCGCTCTGGGCAGCAGGGCTGGTCCCCCGCGGGGCCCCTGGGGATCAAACCCTGGATGTGGGACCCTCTTTCCCCAAGGGCTCACCCCTCTGTGGGGTCTCGCAGAGGGGTATGCAATGAGCCCGCTCCCCCGGGAGAACTGGGAGCCTCCCGCAGCCCCCGAGGCTGAGGGCTAAGCGGAGCTGGGCTGAGGGCAGAGGGGTCGGTGTGTGTATGTGTTTTTTTTGGGGATATTTTGGGGCTGGTGGGTGTTGCCATGCTTGCCCACAGCATGGGCAGCACAGCCAGTCCTTGACACGGGGAGAGGTGTGTAGGGGGCCATAGGGCAGTGCGCAGGGAGGATTGCCAGTGCTAGGCTTGCCCCTGGCCACCCAACGCTGAGGGCTGAGCCAGCACGGCACCCCATGTCTCCCCCGGCACACGAGGTGGGGAGCAGGGTGCTGGCAGAGGGGCTGGGGTTCCATCCTGGCACTGGGGGGAAGGGGCTGCCCAGCCCCTGGCAAGGGTAGGAGCCGGCTTTCCTCCCTCCCGCACAATGCACTGGTGAATGCAGAACTCTCGTGTTTTTTTATTATTAATAATAATAATTGCTAGTAATATATACCCAGCTTATTTAAAGTGTTCAATAAAAACTGAATGTCCCAGCAACTCAGGCTGCTGCTTCTGTCTCAGGTGCATATCGGACAGGGAGGGGAGATCAGCCCCCAAAATTTGCACGGGCTTACCTGGTACTTCTGGGGAGCCCCTTGGGAACCACAAGCTAGCCTGGCTCAGCTCAAGATCTCAGTGCCCCCAAAGAAGCCATCTCAGTTGAAATGGCTTCAGTCAAATTCCCATTTATTATTTAGGTTCTTTGGGTTCATGCCCTTCAGTCCATGTTTGTGGTGGTACACAAGAAAGCAAAAAGCAGACAAGCTGTGTCTCTTTATTGCTACAAAGTGGGTTCAGCCAGCGGACAAGACAGAGAAGTGGCACATGCCACCTCCAAAAAGCCTGCCCCTAGCACCCTTTTTCTCTTCAAGCAAGCTAATTCACATAGCAATTAGTCAACTATATACCAACTAAATATGGCCCACACAACCCCATAATAAAATGAGAATTATCTTTGCCTGGTTGATCATGACTTCCTCTGCTCTTGCCTGGCTGCAATGTGACATCAGGGCTATTTTGCTTAATCTTTGCATGTGCGTGTGTTTAGTAACTATATTTAAAGTCCTGGTGACTTATCTCACAAAGTGTCAGTCCGCTGCAAGTGATAGAGTTGCTTTTGGTTTTGAGAGGCACCATCACATCACACAATCCTAAAGGTCAATGTCCTGATTCCTAATTAGCAAAAATAACCCCAGCCACCAGCACGGGTGCTGGCTGGTTCAGGTGCAGCTTCCCTCCTTGGGCACACTTGCTGTGTTGCCTGAAAGCTGCGGCCAAGCTGCTCCCGGGATGGGGCCAGGCAAAAATTCCCTGCTGTGGGAAAAATGCCCTGGCTGAGTGTGGGGCTGTGCCGTCCCCTGCTTCTGCATCCTTGCCGGCCAGCACCACAGCTGGCTCTGTGCTGGGGATGTCGCATGGCTGCAGCGCTGAGCATCGGGGCCAGCTCTGCTCTGTGGCTGGGTCTGGGCTCCCCATTGTGCACCAGCCCACGTGCTCAGGAAGATGCAGCGTACCCTGTTGCAGGTGTGGGTCTGGGCTGTGGGGCCTGTACTGCTCTGCTGAAGCACATCAGATGGGGGGAAACTGCCACCACCACTGCCTCCCCCAGCCTGCATGACACCCAAGCATCACTGCGCATTGCGGGGAAGGACCTGGGCAGCCCATCTGTGAGAGGGAGGTGGGTTGCTCACAGGGATGGGACATCCTGGGCAGAGGTGCAGCAGGGCAGAAGCAGAGGCGGCACAGGGTGCAGGTGCTGCAAGGGAAGGCAGAGGGTGAGGGTGACATGCTGCCCACCACACACAGTGGGGCTGGGGAGGCAGTTTGCAAAGGGGT
Organism: Caloenas nicobarica; assembly: GCF_036013445.1. NCBI lineage: Eukaryota > Metazoa > Chordata > Aves > Columbiformes > Columbidae > Caloenas > Caloenas nicobarica. The sequence goes on from NC_088284.1 coordinate 10,663,652, forward strand.
TTCCCCCATCTTGCCCCTTTGCTGCACCACAGCTTCAGGGGGGGTCTCTTGAGCTGCCACAGACCAGGGGCTCCCATGGCAGCAAAGGGATGGAGGCAATCTCCATCTAGCACAGAGAGGTGCCTGCATCCCTCTCCCTTTCCAAGGGAGGGGATCAACATGCCCCACCTAGTTGCTCAGGCTCCCCACTTCCCTTCATGTGCCCCAGAGCTCGGCAGAGCCTGGCATGGTCACACTCACCGCAGCGATGCTGGGGACAGCAGCCATCATCCCATGAATGGGGAGCTTGGCCCCGCCGCCTTCTCACAGATCCAGAGGTGCAGGTCGTTGGGACCGGCACACTGGGCAGGTTTGATGTTCCCACGGCTTATTATAGCACAGGACCCATTTGACTTCGACTGCCATGGCCTGGGTGGAGAAACAGCAAACACATCAGGGGGCTGCCACTGCCCTGCTCACCACCCCTGCTGCAACAGCCGGGCCTGCTGATGGCTGCCTCTTGCACACTCGCACTGGAGAGGTTGAATGCTGCGAAGGGATGATACCCCAGTTCTCCCCTACTGATTTCACAAGCTGAAGCTTCATTCCTTCCTTGAGCAGGCTGAGAATCACAGAATCACAGAATCACAGAATCACAGAATGGCTGGGGTTGGAAGGGACCTCTGGAGATCGTCTAGTCCAACCCACCTGCTAAACAGATTCACCAGAGCAGATCACACAGCAATGTGTCCAGGCGGGTTTTGAATGTCTCCAGAGAAGGAGACTCCACAGCCTTTCTGGGCAGCCTGTTCCAGGGCTCTGGCACCCCCAAAGTAAAGGATTTTCTCCTCGTATTCAGATGGAACCTCCTGTGCTTCAGTCTGTGACTATTGCCCCTCATCCTATCGTCGGGCACTCCCGAAAAGAGTCTGGTCCCATCCTCTTGACACCCAGCCTTGAGATGTTTATCAGCATTGATAAGATCCCCTCTCAGCCTGCTCTTTTCCAGGCTGAACAGTCCCAGCTCTCTCACTCTTTTCTCATAAGAAAATAAGAGAAACCTCTCTGCAAAAGGTTTGCATCACTTGTGACTCACCTTAGCCTCCCCACTGCCTGACTCTCAGCCTTGCTGCTGGGGGATATTTGGTCCCTGCAGCGCTGGGCAGTGGGGAGAGCCTGGTCCTGCCCGATGGCATGTGGATGGCGGGAGGATCTGCCCTGGGCTGTGGGGCAGTGATGGGGTGCAGCCCCCTGTGGTGGGGCTGAGGATGGAGGGGTGGGCAGCGGGCAAGGGCTGGGTACCCAGCACCCAGCCAGATGGGTCTGTTCCTCCCCACTGCTCTCAGACGCTGCAAGAGGAAGCGGTGATGAGCTGGGGACAGGGTGCACGTGTCAGGGAGGAGCCCATGACCCTCTGCAAGTGGGAAGGCTTGATCTCCCCTCGAGGAGGGACCAGGGAGGCACGTGGGTGACAGAGATGATGCTTGAACACTTTGTCTAGACCCCAAATAAAACTTGCGGTTTCTTTTGTCCCTTCTCACTGCTTCCTGCTTGCACAAGCCTTGCATGTGCCCCCCCCTCCAAGTCTTGGTTTTCCATTTGTATGGCCTCTAGGCGTCTCATTACACCACTGCACACACCTCTCCTTGGACTCAGCTGCCCCAATGTTCTTTGTTGCCCAGTGCTCATGCCTGGGACTGGGCACCGATGGGATTTAAAATGCTTCCTAAAGGCATGCTGGAGAATTGAGGGTTTTCGCAAGAGGCTGTGCTGCCCATTACCTTTCATAAAGAGAGCCATCCACCCAGAACCAGGCATCTGAGAACCCCTCGCCATCGGGGTCCCCTTCTTCCAGCCAGCCATAGTCATACCAGGGGTAGCTGCTCTTCTGCAGCCCAATCCAATATGGGATGTCTGCGTTCTTCAAGAAGGCCTGGAGAAGGAGAAAAAGAGAATTTCAGTTACTTTTCCATGGTACCAAACAAGATGAGATGTTTGCAGGGGACGGTCATCTCCCCAAGGAGCCCTTGGGGCTGGAGCTCTCTGGGGCAGGAAATCTGAGCAGCTCCAGCATGTACAGCATCCAGGGGTGCCAGAGCCTCTCTGCCCCACATCCAGCACCAGCCATGTGCTCCAGAGATCAGCCTTTCACCCTCTGATGTTTGGCAGGGTAGGGCCCCCCAGACCAATGCTGGCCCACCTGGGGGGGCCCAGGGCTGGATGCACCAGCTCCTGCCCTCAGCTACCCCGGTGTCCTACCGGCACAGTCCAGCGACTCCAGGATTTGGTGACCAGGAGTTGAGAATATTTCTTCTCGCACTCATTTCTGCTGTCTTCCCATGTCTTCTTTTCCGATGAAATGAAGAGACACTTGCCCCTGTACAGCAGCCAGCCCACAGGGCAGCAATCTGGGGGCAGGGGCAGAGACACAGTTTGATCAGCCACAGATGCCTGCGGAGGGACTGCAAACAGCCCCACATCTTCCCAGTAGACATCACAGGCTCTGCTCCAGGCATAGCTTCAGCCTTTGGACCACCCTGTCCCCATCACATGGCCAAAAAATCCAGTGCTCATGCCTCGGCACTGCACCTTGTGAGGATGCCAGTCCCCTGGCTCATCCCATCCCTGCTCCACCAACACCTTACCTATAGCTGTGCAGGAGCGTAGGATGGCCACCATGCTCTCGCTGTTGTTGAGCTTCCCCTGCACCTCCTGCATCTCCTTCTCCATCTTCCCCAGGGCACCCTTGACGCTCCTCAGCTCGGCGTTCAGGCTCTCCAGCTCCAGCTGGCTGCTGTTGCCCTCCTGCCACAGTCGCTGCAGCTCTGCTCTGGCCCATGCCAGCTCCAGCCGCGTCTGCTCCAGGCTCTGCTCCCGCACACTCACCTCCTGCGAGAGGCGGCCCTGCTCGGCCGTGTGCTCCTGGGAGGTGTCCTGCAGCCTGCGGGTCACCTGCCAGTCTGGGGACAGGCTGGGTGAGCTGGGGCACAGGGATGGGACAGCCCACACAAGGGGACATGGGGCTGACCCTGGTTAGGGGGTGCGATGGGCAGGGAAAGGCAGGGAGGTGTCCATGCTGGATGGGAGAGGATGGGAAAGACACGACAGGAAAATGTATGGTCAAGGGCTGGGCAGGAGAGAGCAGGGCAAGGCAGGACAGGGTGTAGGAGCCAACAGAATGGAGCAGGGACAGGGATAATGCAGCAATTCAAGGCTGGGAAGAAGGGAAGGGAAGGGAAGGGAAGGGAAGGGAAGGGAAGGGAAGGGAAGGGAAGGGAAGGGAAGGGAAGGGAAGGGAAGGGAAGGGAAGGGAAGGGAAGGGAAGGGAAGGGAAGGGAAGGGAAGGGAAGGGAAGGGAAGGGAAGGGAAGGGAAGGGAAGGGAGCAGAAGTAGAGAATGAGGTGGGGAAGATGGATAATGGGAGACAAGGGAGGCACCCATGACATGCAAGGGATACAGGCCAGCTTGTGGCAGACAGGGCAGAGGGACCCAGCCATGAGCAGTGTGAGATACCACGCCTCTGTTCACCCTCCTCGTTCAGCCACAGTACCCATCCCAGCCCAGCTGTCTCCCTCTCCCTGTGCTGCCCAGCCACCTCCAGCCCCAGAACTTCCCACCCACCACAACTCACAGCAAGCCCCCAGGGCCACAGTGGCCACCAGCAGCACCAGGAAGGTTCCCAGCAGCCCCACACGGACGCACCACCAGCGGAACCAGCCCCCTGCAAGACACAACCAGCCACGGGCATCACCTGGTGAGACAGGCAACCCCTGGCAGCCCCCAGACCTCCTGCCGGCGGGCAGCAGAGTGTCAGCGTGGTGGCACAGGAGGCATGGTGTGGGCACTTCCTCTTCAAGGATGGGAGCGGGAGGACCCCAAAACACCACTCACTACCTGCAACAGGACCTCCCCAGCTCCCCCGGTCTCCAGCTGGGCCCTCACCTGGGCTGGGCTGCGCCCCACCCCCGTCCTGCCCCGCCGGCACCGGCTGCATGTTCTCGTAGGGGCTCTCCGTGTCGTCCATGCCAAGGGCTGTTGGAGAAAGGCGGGGGAGAACAGCTGAGTCCACGGGGCCTGAGCATGGCGGGGACAGCATGGGGTGTCCCGTGGGTTCTTACCTGCCTCCAGCGCCTGGTTGGCCGTGCTCCGACCCCCCACCACCTTGGCAAACCTCAGGTCAGCATAAACCACGCTCTGGGCCATGTGGGCAAACGCTGGGTAAGCCCTGAGCCCTGCTGTCTCCCACCCTGCCCTAGGGATGCCTTGCTGGGACACTCCTGCTCCCCGGTGTTCGCGCCGTCTCTGGGGGTGCAAAGGAGAAGTGCGGTCAGTGTCTGCAGAAACAGAAGTTTGCTCTGAGCTGTAGCAGATGGGGCCAATGAGGCATGGCTGCGGAGACCAACACCTTCTCATTGGTTCCAGCGTCACCAGGCTGTCCCCTCCCACACCCCGAAAGTGCTCGCAGTCCCCCCAGCCATGTGGCAGGGCCAGAGCGGCGCAGCCTGAGGTCAGGGCAGTGGCAGAGGGTGGTGAAACACTGGCCCAGGTTGCCCAGAGAGGTGGTCGATGCCCCATCCCTGGAAACATCCCAGGCCAGGCTGGACGGGGCTCTGAGCAACCTGATCTGGGTGAAGATGTCCCTGCTCATGGCAGGGGGTTTGGGCTGGATGAGCTTTGAAGGTCCCTTCCAACCCAAACCGTTCTATGATGCACCCAAATCCCTGGGCCAGGGTAGAGCTGAGGGAGAGCAGGGCCAGCCTGGACACAGGAGCACACTGACCTGGGGGCAGGCCTGTGGAGGGCCAGAGGTTCTTACAGATGCAGATTTCCCCTCCTGGCCTCTGGTGATGGGAATTTCCCCACGATGCAGCTTGTGCTGCTGCCTCTCGTCCTCCCCCTGGTGCCCCACGAGAAGACCCTGGCTTCAGCATCAGTCCACACCCCCTCAGAGTTTCACAGAGCAAAGACGCCTGCTTCACCTTCCCTTCTCCAGACCACAACACCAGCACTTGCAGCATCTCCTCCTTGGTCCTAAACTTCAAGCCTCCCTGAATTTCAGAGGTCTCTGCTGAACCACATCAAGTGAAAGGCATGTTTCGGAGAGAGTCATTGAGCTGGGACTGGCTGGGCATAGCTGAACACAACCAGTTCCTGGAACAAGGCTGGAGGTGTGCAGGAGTGCTGGTGGAGCACAGTATTGCAAGGCCACTCTTCATCATCTCTGCAAGAGTATAAGTCCTTCCTCACTGGAGAAAAGCAATAATCACAGCCAGCTCCAAAGGGCACAGGAAGGAGGTTTGGAAAACCACGGGTTGAGCAACTTCCACCCAAACCCCAGAAAGTAGATGGAGCTTATCCTCCTGGGCATGTGATGGTCCACACCTAAGGAGGACATGCTGGTGGATGGGGAAAGCCAGGCAGGATTTACCAAGGGCAAGTGATGCCTGTCTGACCCACCTGTCTGCTGTTGTGGGAGAACAGG